>NW_012116422.1:2514124-2529830 GCF_000951035.1 Colobus angolensis palliatus
GGGGCCATCTAGGGCCCGGCGGGAGGAGGGCCGGCGTAGCGCTCCTGCCTCTGGCTAGCGTGGAGCTCCGCAAGTGACAGCCCCTCTTCACCTCTACCCTCCTCCAGGCTCCTTTCCGGCAAGGTTCCCCAAGGCTGTGCTCTCCAGGCGCACGGGGGGTCTCTGAATCTGCGGCCATTGCTCGTGGAGTCCAGGTGGGCTGGTACACCACAGCAGGAGAGCTGTCCCTGGGGACAAAGTGGGTGAAACCCCCCACCGTTGAGACCCAACAACATGTGAAACAGCAAAGGTTTTCTTCCTCTTTCCTGAATCTTCCCTCTTCCAACTACAGAATCTTAAGACGTTCTGGGCATACAGGGGCAATCCCAAGTGACATTTGCCTACCTGACCTAGCTGGACCCAGAGGGTCCCTTCTCCCTAACAAGACATTTCCCCCTCCTGATCCCATCCCCAAGCCTGGGGCTCCCAAACTTTTCTGGGTCCCTCTTTAACATCAGCAGCTTTTGAAATCAGTCTTGATTCCCGAATGAACTAGAAACACCTTTGTAACAGCTAGGGCCCCATAAATGGTCATAGCATAGCCTCAGTCTGGCAGGAAACTTGGGAGGAAGCCCCTACCCAGGCCAGGCTGATGGCCAGGAGCCTTTCTGAGGGCCTGCCTCCTGCTCTGGCTGCGTGGGCACCAGGGGCCTTCCTGGCTTAGGTAAACAGTGTCCTGTCCATGCCTCTGTGATCTCTCCTGGCCTGGGGGAGGTGACAGAGGGGATTTTTCTGAGGATGAAGTTAGTTAAATATGAGGAAAAGAGGAAGAACAATGGAAGGCTAACATGAAGAAAGAGATATTACATTTGTTTTTTCCTTCCAGATTGTCCTGCTGCTCAACCCCTCCTATGCAGCAGGCACTGTGCTATTAATAATTGCTAGAGATACAGCAGTGAATAGGCCAGCGTGGTCCCAACATCACACAGTTTTGGTCTGGGGTTCAGCTCTCCCTCTATCACTGCCCAGCTATGTAATGCAGAGCCAATCGTATCTCTGCTGTAGGTATCAGTTTCCCTACTTGTAAAATGAGGAATTGGACAAAACCTGGTTGACTTCCCATGTGGATACCATGATTTTTACTCAGCAGGATAAAGGCTACTCCATCCTCAGTGACGCTGGGCCCTAGGCAGCGTGATGCTCTCTCGGATTTAACTATGAATCTTTGCCAAGGCCACCATGACTGAACTTCTGAGGCTGGCTAGGGGCCAGATTCTCCATGGCAGGACTTGGGAAGGGATGGCACTTTTCATCTTGGGAAACAGAAAAGAGAAAATGAGTACAAAAGGAAGCAGGGAAGTTTGGAAATGTGCTGTGCCTCCCTCTGACATTTAATTCTAAGTCTGTGGTCAGGAAGGTACACCATGGCTTAGAGGCCAGATTCAACTCTCCTCTCAGACATGAGGTATTTGGAAAAGCAGATTTCTGTTTTCAGCTCTGATCACAAAGTCCCTGAGTCAGCCTAGTGGCCTTATTACATAATCAAAGCAGGACTTTGTGTATTTTTTGTTTTTTAATAACTCAAGGTCATATGTAAATCACGGTCTATAGATTGACCAAGATCAGAAATAGCTCTGTTTAATGCAGTGAACAGGCACTGAACTTCTACATCCTTCCCAAAGAAGTAGAAGAAGGTAGTTTCTGCAAACCAGATGTATGGAATATTCCTTAGAGAGAATACTAACATCCGAAGTGAGCTGTTTGACTACTGTGCATAAAATAAGAGTGAAATTAAAAGTCACCTTGGAATGAGAAAGGTGAAGTGTGAATGACAAAATAAAACAAGGCTCCAGGGATGCAGCATCAGATGCCAGTAACCTTGACACCTCTTTGAATTGCTCTGTGCTTTTACCTCTCAGTGTAATTTTTTGTTTAATAGTACACCCCAAATTGGAAAATAGGCTAGATTTCACACAGAGAATTTCAAAATTTGCCTGGAACCTGGTTTCAGAACTTGCAAGCATACTGATTCTCAGTAGCCAACTAGGATTCTTGGGGGAAAAAATAGTTAAGTTTTGAATTTCATGTAATTCAGTAAGTTTGGAATAGGGGAGCTAAAAGGAAACATAAATTCCAATTGCTGCTCCCAGCCCCACTCTAAGTTATTGGTGAGTGGTTCAGCCAGAGACACGTATAAAAATGTTATTAATATACTTTTACAAGCTCAAAAAGTTTAAGCAACCCAAATATTTTTTTACTTTGCCAGTTTAAAATCTTTTTTCTATTTCTAATCCTTACTAAAAACACAACAATATGATAAAAAAAAAAAAAAAAAAACTACTGCCAAATGATGTGTGTCTCTTTTAGGTCATTTCAGATTACACCTGCATATCAGGATACTCAGAGATGACACATGGCCATGGGGATCAGGAGGGAGGAAGCAAGGCAGACCCAACCAAAAGTATCTGCATCACTAACTGTGGGTCAGCTTACCCTTGGGAGTCCCCACTAGGCTGGTCAAACAGTGCCTAGAAATACCCATTAGAAGCCAGACCAGGAAGTCATGTGAGAAGGTGGGAAAAGGCAGGAAAAAATCTTCCTTGTCTTGCATAATATAACGTTCTGCTGCCTGTTAAAAAAATGTTTTTGTCTTCAAACCAAACCATGCAGTTTACTGAAGAGCCAGCCCTGTGCCTCGGAGAGCCCTGGATGGGAGGCACAAGGATGGGGTCTCTCTCCTGCCTCAGCCTCTACGGCTCAGTGAGCCTGGGAGAGTCATACCTTTCCCAGATCTTGTTTTCTCTTATTTCAGCTGGGAATTGGGGATGGGTAGCTGGGAGGCAGTCATACTAAATGAAACATCGAAGACCATTTTCCATTCTAAAGGTCTATGCCTTTATTTTGCCAGTATTTATAGAAGTTCAGTTATTCTGATCTAAACAGAGCTCTGATGTTGAAGTTTTCCTCTAAGTCTAATATTAATGCTTATTTTAAGATGATAATTCATTAATCATCTAGAAATTAAGGGAATGTCGGCAGTAAGTTCAAGATCCCAGACCTAAGACCACACAGACATCGTTGTTTTTAACTTTGATACAGGGAGAAAAGTAGCTGGCATGGAGATAAGGTGTTCATTCAAGGGACAACTGTGATTGGCGAAATTTTTCAAGACAAAGGAGAAGTGGTATAGAGTAGGAATTTTAATGAAGAAGTGGGGATAAATGAGAAGATGCAGTGATGGAAAGGGAATTGTGAATGGTGCAAATGGAGGGAGATGAACATAAAACCCTCACCATGGCATTATTACCAAGGCAAATTCCCGTGAAACTCCCAGGGGCTGGACTGATGGCAAAAGGGGACCAAGAAAGGTGTTGATAACAGGAGGAAACTGAAGTCTGCTACTCTTCAGAATGTATTATTTACAAGGGACAATTGGGGATGAGATGTCCAGGCCTACAGCCATGAAGTATTCTACCCTACCGAGCAAAGGCAAAAGGGATGAAAGAGGGAACATACTAAGAGGAGAGTGAAAAGAGGGGCCAATTTCCTTTCTTCAAAAGGGACAACATAAATTTTTATCATGACCCTGTTTTCCAACTCACCAGTATAGAATCGTAAATAATGTGAAAATCTAAATCTGTCTATGTATGTATGTATGTATGTATGTATCTATCTATCTATCTATCTATCTGATTTGAAGGTGAACTGCTATCTTAGGGAGCTTCCATTCTTTTTTTCTTTTTTTTTTCTCTTCTTTTCTTTTTGAGACAGGGTCTTACTCTCTCACCCAGGCTGGAGTCCAGTGGTGGGATCACGGCTCCCTGCAGCCTCAGCCTCCCTGGGCTCAGGTGATCCTCCCACCTTAGCCTCCCAATAGCTGGGACTACAGGCATGCACCACCACACCCAGCTAATTTTTGTATTTTTTGTAGAGACGGGGTCTCCCTATGTTGCTCAGGCTGGTCTTGAACTCCTGGGCTCAAGCAATCTATCCCGCCTCAGCCTCCCAAAGAGCTGGGATTACAGGCATGAGCTACCTGGCCGGCTGAAGCTTCCATTCTTCTAAATAAACATTCTATTCAAATGAATATGCAGTGTTATGGTGGGTCACTGCAAGGGCTATGAAGACAACTATCCAGCCTTCAGGGGTATAAGATGGTTCTGGACTTAGTTGATAGGACACCCTAGATCTAAGCAGCCATTCTGACCTCTTTGACCCTAACCTGGACCAGGGCATTGGACACTTATTTGCCTTGCTTCCTAGCAAGAGTGATCCTATTAACTGTTCCATGCCATCTCCACCGTCTTAGAGCCAGGTCCCCTCTGCTGTTACTGCCACTACTTCAGATCAAGAAGTCCTGTCTGGCTGGGCACAGTGGCTCAAGGCTGTAATCCCAGCACTGTAGGAGGTCTAGGCAGGCGGATCACAAGGTCAAGACCATCCTGGCCAACATGGTGAAACTCCGTCTCTACTAAAAGTACAAAAAATAGCTGGGCGTGGTGGCATGGGCCTGTAGTCCCAGCTACTCGGGAGGCTGAGGCAGAAGAATCGCTTGAACCTGGGAGGCAGAGGTTGCAGTGAGCCATGTCGCACCGCTGCACTCCAGCCTGGGCGACAGAGCGAGATTCCATCTCAAAAAAATAAATAAATAAATAAAATAAAGTCCTGCCTGAGGCACCAAATGACAGTGAGAAACTGGCCTCCATGCCTATGCATTTGTCAGACTCAAGACCTGGGGCTCAGGCTTCCCCAGAGAACTCCTGAAGAGGCTACTCAATACAGCACAGTTTATGCCCTGAGGGCTGGACTTTGACCAGTGGGAGACTGGGCACAGGAGGAAACCAGCAAACAAATTCCCCCTTGTTTCCCTGGATGGTCTCCATGGAAATGCAGTGCCCCAAGTCTTCTTTGAAGATACCCTGGAGGCCCAGCACATACACAGCTGCACTTGTTACAAGGCTGTGGCCTGCTCAGCATTTGAGCTTTCTCCTTCCCTGCACCTGCTTCCCTAGGATTATCCTTCTTGTTGATAAAGTGTTAGCTTATAAACTTTGCCTCCAGTTCTGTTTTCTAGAGACCCCAGACTGATAGAAGTAACTGGAAGTAAGAGTGGTGACTTTTCAAGATGGCAGAGGACAAAGTTTTTTCACGGGGGTGCTTAGGCAGAGATATGATTAGGTGAGGGGTGACATACGAGAAGATCTAGCTGGGAGGGCATTTAGGCAGAAGGCCTAGCAGGTGTAAAGAAGGAACTGGCTGATGTAGCTAAGCAGAGGGATCCAGGTGAGGAGTTGCAGAAGAAGGAGAGGACTAGGCAAGGACCAGATCACACAGTGTCCTGACAAATACAGTAGCCCTTTGTTATCCACGGGGATATGTTCCAAGACACTTAGTGGATGACTGAAATCATGGATAGTACTGCACCTGTATATACTGGTTTTTCCCATACATACATACGTATGATACAGTTTAATTTATAAATTAGGTACAGTAAGAGATTAACAATAATTCATAATATATTATAATAAAAGTCATGTGACTATGATATATATCTCTTCCTCTCAAAGTATCTTATTATATGTAATGTTTTAGACCACAGTTGACTGCAGGTAACTAAACCTGTGGAAAGTGAAAGTGAAACCTCAAATAAGGGGGAACCACTGTAAGGACTCTATATCTGATGTCAGGTGTAAGGAAAGCCACGGGGGTGGGGGATGAAGCAAGAGAATGACAGGATCTATAGTATGTTTTTAACAGATGTCTGTGGCTGCTGTATGAAGAACAAACTGGATAGAGAGGATAGTGACCAGATGCAAGAGTTGAAAGCAGAAAAGACCAGATGCTCAGCTGTCGAGAGGTGCAAAGTGATGTCTAACCCATTATCATCATCACTACCATCCAGCCAGCACCTAAGGTTTATTGATTGCTAAGTATGCCTTAGACACCAGTCCTAGCCCTTTATATGTATTGTTTTGTCTAATCCTCATGACAACTCTGTAAGATCCTTATTGTATAAATTAAGCTCAAAGAAGTTACCCAGATTATCTAAGGCAACTTGGCAGGCAAATGGCAGAGCTAGGATTTGACTCAGAGCCTGTCCTCATAATCATTACACAATTCTGTATCAGTTACACACTGTGTTATATAGCAGCTATCATATATCTCAGAATTTATGTACTACAAATAGGTGACTAGAGAACCTTCTCTTCTGAATCTACTGGTATATTTAATTAATTGTCCTCATCATGAACCCTTGTCATATAAAATCAAAATTAAACATGTAGTCTAAGAAATTATGGTAGACATTGTTGATTGGATACTCAAAATATATTTCTCTCTTCTTTTCTGCATATAGAATGTCAATTCCATTCAAGTGTCCCACCTTCAGCATGGTCTAAGCCAATCATGAAGCTCTTTTCCAGGAACTTGCCAGTGGGGATCAGGGAGCCCAGTTCTGGCTGAGGAGAGGTGAGAGAGTGTTAGCTGGGGAGACAAAGAGGCACACAGGAAGAGGCGGTACTTCTTTTCCCTCTTGATACTGTCATTAAGTATAAGATACCCCTAGACTCACAGCCACCAAGTTGTGACCCTGCAAATGGCTAAGTTGACTCATGGAGGATGGTGAAACAGAGAAAGAAAAAGAACCTCGGTCCTTAATGAGCTGCTGAAATAACCCATTCTAAAGCTGACCTACCTCAGGATTTATTTTCCTTCCTACTTAAATCAATTGAGTTAGGTTTTTCTGTTACTCAAAGTAACAAAACACATCAAATGAGAAATAAGTCAAAATGTAAATAAAAACCTGATGCATTATTTGACTGGCTTCAGGTACACAGCATGGGAGGCAAATGCTATTAAAATGGGCATCATCCCCACTTTCCATGTGGAGATGTGTTTTGTACATTATTTGCCAAGAACCCCAAGCTGGTCAGAGGTTGAAGTCTCCTGACTCCAACCCAGTGCTGAGACATATGGTAATTTTCAGTTATGGAGAACATTTAATTAACTAGGACCCTCCATTTCCTAATAGCAGTAAATAAAAACAGTGGCCACGTAACAACTGACATAAACAGGATGCTTTAAAACCGACAAATGCGTGTACACACATCAACATTGCCTAGCCATATGTGACTTGCACGCCTTTCACTACAACCCTCTTCAAAACATTTTAAAATAGTTTTACCATTTTGGTGTAACATATAACAAAGAAGTGATTTGAAGTTTAAACAAATTATTTCAGAGTATCATATTAAATGTTATCTTCTAAAATGGGCTTTAATGCAAATATTAATAACATTCATGAAATACAGTCATTACAGATAAGTTTCCATTTTGTATCATTTAACAACAAATACATAATATTTAATTTTTATTTAATTAAACGAAATAAAGCATCATTTTCTGACACATACACTAAAAAATGATGTAATATCTAGTTTGGGGACAGAATGTGTATGAAAAAAGTGTTTTAGGACTTAAATCCTTGACAGTGCCTCAAGTATAGGCAAAAAACTGTCTTTTAAGAATTGGTGTCTAAAATTCTGGAATTTCATGCTTTAAAACACTACCGTTTTATTTATATATTTTCTATGTTTTGTTTATAAATGGCAGGAGGGGAAAGATTTCAGGCCACTATTTCCAAGCACTCTGCAAATAACATATTGTGGGTGTGGATACAGCCTTTATTCTCAACACATGAAAAACCAAACTGATTATAATTGTCACTCTATTTTTCTCTTTTTAACACTGTTTTTGAAGTATGAAAGACAGCTGGATAGTCTATATATAAGGATTTTTATCAGATGAATGCAGTTTACAGATTGGTGAAGGTAATTTTGAAGCAAAATTGTAGACTTAAACCATTTTTTGCTCTTAATTAGCTTGTATTTCATCATCAGGTCCCTTATGTTTCTAGTCTTTAAACACAGCCTATTATGGGCACAAATCAAACATACATGACTAAGAAAAGCACCGATTTAAAATTACAACAGTCTCAAGCATCCCAGTAGTCAGTGATGTTCACCCAAGAGATAAACTGAGTAAAGGAATCATGAGTGTCCTCATCTGCCTTCCTCCACCTAACCACTGGTGTGCTTGCTTCTTACATACCAACAGGCTTTCAGTCTTTTATTACAAATGGAAAAAACTGTGGTGATCAGGGAACACTTCTACACTGCTGGTGGGAATGTAAACTAGTACAGCTACTATGGAAAAGAGTGTGGAGATTCCTTAAAGAACTAAAAGTAGAACTACCATTTGATCCAGCTACTGGGTATCTACCCAGAGAAAAATAAGTCAATATTTGAAAAAGATACTTGCACATGCATGTTTATAGCAGCACAATTCACAATTGCCAAATCGTGGAACCAACCCAAATGCTCATCAATCAATGAGTGGATCAAGAAACTGTCGTATATATACACGACAGAATACTCCTAAGCCATAAAAAGGAATGAATTAAGAGCATTTGGCTGGGCTTGGTGGCTCACGCCTGTAATCCCAGCACTTTGGGAGGCTGAGGCGGGCAGATCACAAGGTCAGGAGATCGAGACCATCCTGGCTAATATGGTGAAACACGGTCTCTACTAAAAATACAAAAAATGAGCCAGGCATGGTGGCATGCACCTGTAGTCCCAGCTACTTGGGAGGCTGAGGCAGGAAAATGGCATGAACCCGGAAGACGGAGCTTGCAGTGACCCGAGATCACACCACTGCACTCCAGCCTGGGTGACAGAGTGAGACTCTGTCTCAAAAAAGAAAAAAAAAGAGCATTTGCAGTGACCTGGATGAGATGGGAGACTACTATTCTAAGTTATTCTAAGTGAAGTAACTCAGGAATGGAAAACCAAACATTGTGTGTTCTCACTGATATGTGGGAGCTAAGCTATGAGGATGCAAAGGCATAAGAATGATACAATGGACTTTGGGTACTTAGGGGAAAGAGTTGGGAGGGGGTGAGGGATAAAAGACTACAAATATGGTGCAGTGTATACTGCTTGGGTGAAGGGTACACCAAAACCTCACAAATCACCACTAAAGAACTTGCTCATATAACCAAATACCACCTGTACCCCAGTAACTTATGGAAAAATAAAATAATAAAAATTTTTAAAAAGCAAATGGAAAAAACCTAATATGTCACTTAGTGATTTTTTGATTTTTTTTAATTTTGAAATAATTCTAGATTCACATACATTTGTAAGAAATAATACAGAGAGATCTTGTGTACCCTTTACCCGGTTTCCTCCAATGGTAACAACTTGAAAAACCATAGTACAATATCACAACCAGGTTATTGACATGGATACAATGAAGATACAGGAAATTCCTACAACAAGAATTCTTTCTGTGGTCCTTTTATGCCCATCCCACTTCCCTTCCCCCTCTCACTCTCCTCTTAGCCCTAATCTCTGGCAACCTCCATTTTTTTCTCATTTTTATAATTGTGTCATTTTAAGAATGCTAGGTAAAGGGAATCATACAACATGTAACCTTTGGTAGATTGGCTTTCTTTGCTCAGCATACCTACCTTGAGAATTATAGAAGTTGTTTCATGTGTCAATAGTTTACTCCTTTGTATGCCTGAGTAGTATTCCATCGTATGGAAGTGCCACATTTGTTTAACCACTTGCTTTTTCTATTTTTTGGTGATTACAAATAAAGTTGCTATAAATATTTGTGTACAGGTTTTTGTGTGAACATAAATTTTCATTTTTCTGGGATATATGCCCATGAGTACAACTGTTGGCTTGTATGATAGTTGCATGTTTACTTCTTTTAAAAAAAGTGGCCAATTTTGAATAAAAATGTTTCATGAAAAAGCCAAAAGAAAAGAACCAGCAAAACTAGTTTTCAGAATAGCTAAACTATTTTAGCTTCCTACTAGTAATGTATGAGTGATTCCATTTCTCTGCATCCTTGCCTGCATTTGGTGTTGTCACTATTTTTTATTTTAGCCATTCTGACAGGTGTGTGGTTTTTAACTTACATTTCTTTAACGGCTAAGGATGTTGAACATCTTTTCATGTGCTTATTTGTCATCTGTATATCCACTTTGGTGAAATATCTCTTCATTCTAATTGCATTGTTTGGTTCTTTTACTGTTGAGTGTTGAGAGTTTTTTATACATTCAAGATGCTAGTTCTTTGTGGAAGTGGTTTAGAAATGTTTTCCTCCAGTCTATAGCTTGTTTTTCCAATCTCTTAATGGGATCTTTTGCAGAGCAAAAGTTTTTAATTTTGATGCAGTCAGACTTATCACTTTTTCCATTTTGTGGGTCTTGCTTTTGGGGTCAAATCTAAATCCAAGATCCCAAAGATTTTTCTCCTCTTTTTAGATAAAAGTTTAATAGTTTTATATTTTACAATTAAGTCTGTCACCCATTTTGAGAGAATTTTTGTACAATGTCTGAGACTTAGGACAATGTCCTTTTTTTTTCCTACAAATGGCCAGCACCATTTGTTGAAAAGGCTATCCACTGACTTATTTTACATCTTTGCCAAAAATCAACTGGATAGAAATTGCAACGGTCCCTGAATAGCCAAAACAATCTTTTAAAAGAAGAACAAAGTCAAAGGGCTAACACTTCAACACTTACTATAAAGCTGCAGAAATTAAGAGTGTGGTACTGGTATAAGGACAGACATATAGACCAATGAAATAGAATTAAGAGTCCAGAAATACACATCTATGGCCAACTGATTTTCAACAAGGGTTCCAAGACTATACAATGGAGAAAGAACTATCTCTATGACAATTTACCCTAGGATAACTGGATATCCACATGCAAAAGAATGTGTTTAGACCCCTACCTCATGCCAAATTTAAAAATTGACTTAAAATTGATCTACAACATAAATATAAGAGCTAAAAACATAAACTCTTGGGGGGAAATCATAGGAGTAAATCTTCTTGACCTTGGATTTGGCAATGTATCCTTAGATATAACACAAAAAGCATGAGTAACAAATATAAATAAATTTGCGTTTATCAAAATTTAAAAAGTGTTGTGTATCAAAGAACCTTATCAAGGAAATAAAAAGACAACCTACAGAATAAGAGAAAATATTTGCATATATATCCAATAAGGAATAAGAACTTGCATGACTCAACAACAAAAAAGATGAACAACTCAATTAAAAGCTAGGCAAAGGACTTGAACAAACATTTCTTCAGAGAAGATGTACAAATGGCTGAATATTTGCATTAAGGAAATACAAATCAAACCACAGTGATATAACACTTCATACCCACCACCAGGAAAGATATAGTAATACATATTTTTAAAGGAAAATAACAACTGTTGGTGAGGATATGAATCACTGGAAGCCCCATACCTTGCTGATAGAAACGTAAAATTGTTCAGTCATAGAAGACACTGTGGCAGATCCTTAAAATGTTAAACATAGGCTGGGCGCTGTGGCTCAAGCCTGTAATCCCAGCACTTTGGGAGGCCGAGACGGGCGGATCACGAGGTCAGGAGATCGAGACCATCCTGGCTAACACGGTGAAACCCCGTCTCTACTAAAAATACAAAAACTGGCCGGGCGCTGTGGCTCAAGCCTGTAATCCCAGCACTTTGGGAGGCCAAAGGGAGGATCACCCGAGGCCAGGAGTTTGAAACCAGCCTCAGCAACATAGAAAAAAAAGTTAAACATAAAATGGTCATATGACCTAGCAATTCCACCCCTAAGTATATGCCCAAAAGAATTGAAAATAAGCACTCAAAAATTTGCACATGAATGTTCACAGCAGGAATACTGACAACAGCTAAAAGGTAAAAACAACTCAAATGTTCATCAGTGGAAGAATAGATAAGTGAATTGTAGTATATGCATACAATGGAAAATTATTTAGCCACAAAAGGAATAAAGTACTGATACATGCAACAACATAGCTGAACCTCAAAAACATGTTAAGTGAAAGGAGACATACACAAAATGTCACATATTATATGATCCTTTTAATATGAAATATTCAGAATAGGTAAATCCATAGAAACAGAAAGCAGATTGGTGGTTGAAAGAAGGAATGTAGAGTAACTACTTCCCATAAGCTATGGGGTTTTATTTTGGAGTAATGAAGATGTTTTGAAACTAGCCAGAGGTGATGGTTGCACAACATTGTGAATGTGCTAAATGTCACTGATTTATTCATTTTAAAATGGTTAATTGTATATGAATTTCACTTCCATATGAAAAATACTCAAGCACATTTTTTGGGTTTATTTCTAGGTTCTCTATTCTCTTCCTCTGATCTACGTATCTGTTTCTCTAACAACATCACATCATCTTGATTTCTACCGCTATGTCTTGAAATCAGTGATTCCTTACAATTTTTCTTTTTTTCAAAATTATGTTAGCTATTCTTGATCTTTTATCTTCCTGTATAAATTTTATAATCATCTTGTCTATATCTACAGAAAATCCTATTTTGATTTTGGTGGGAATTTTGTTAAACCTGTATATCAATTTGGGGAGAATTGACATTTTACTATGTTGAGTATGTCTCACCATTTAGTTAGATCTAACTAGATCTCTCTCATTTCTTTCATTACTTTTTAGTAGTTTTCTCTTTATTTCTCTTGGTATATAATTCTTTTTATATTTTGTTGTATTCTCTGGTAATATTTCCATTAAGAATGTTTGTATCTATATTCATGAGAGATACAGGTCTTTAGTGAGGTTTTTGTAGTGTTTTTGCCTGGTTTTAGCTTTAGGGTAATACTAACTTCATAATATGAACTGGGACATCTTCCTTCCTCCTCTGTTTTCTGGAAAAGATTGTGTAGAATTGGTGTTAGGTCTTCAAACATTTTGTAGAATCCTCCAGTGAAATCATCTGAGCTAAAGATTTTCTTTTGGAGAATTTTTAGTTATTAATTCAATTTTCCTAATACTTATAGGACTATTCAAATTACCTTAATATTGGAGGAGTTGTGGAAGTTTATGTGTTTTGAAGAATTATTTCATTTAATTTTAGTTGTCAAATTTATATGTGCAGAGTGGTTAATATTACCTTATTCTTTGTTTGATGTCTCAAGAGTCTGTAATATTCCTTGTTTAATTCCTGGCATTGGTAGTCTGTGCCTTCTCCCTTTTTTATTTTTGTCAGACTTTCTTAAGGTTTGCTGTCAAATTTATTGATCTTTAAAAATAACCCTTTGTTTCACTGATTTTTCTCCATTGGGTTTTTGTTTTCAATGTCATCAGTTTCTTTTCTCATTTTCATTATTTCTTTCTTTGTTCTGCTTGCTTTGGGTCTATTTTAACTTCCATTTTCTAAGCTCTTGAGTTGTGAGCTTAGATTATTTGAGATAGTTCCATGTATTTTATATATATATATGTATATCATATATATCATATATATGTTAGAAATGTAGAATTGTTCAGTCATGGAAGACAGTGTGGCTGGTCCTTTAAAAGGTTAAACATAAAATGGTCATATGACCCAGCAATTCCACCCTTAAGTATATGCCCAAAAGAACTGAAAATAAGCGCTCAAAACTTTGCTCATGAATGTTCATAGCAGCAGTACTGACAACAGCTGAAAGGTAAAAGCAACTCAAATGTTCATCAATGGAAGAATATATATACAATATATATATATTATATATATATATATAATTTGTGTGTGTGCATGTGTATGTGTGTGGTAGAGACAGGATTTCTCCATGTTGCCCAGGCTAGTCTTGAACTCCTGAGCTCAAGCAATTCACCTGCCTCAGCCTCCCAAAGTACTGGGATTACAGGTGCGAACCACCGCACTTGGCCCTCTTTTCTAAGGAATGCATTTATGCTATAACTTTCCCTCTCAGCACTGCTTTATGTCCCATACATTTTGATATGATGTGTTCTCATTTTCATTCCATTTAATATTTTTTTTATTTCCTTTGAGACTCCCATTTTGACCCATGGATTATTTAGAAGTGTCTTATTATGTTTCCAATTGCTCAGAAATTTTCCTGTACTTTTCTGTATGGATTTCTAGTTTTGTTCTATTGTGGATGGAGAATGGACTCTGTGTGGTATAAATTATTTCAAAGCTAGTGAGGTTTGTTTTATGGCCCAGGATATGGTCTATTTTGTTATATGTTCTGTGCACACTTTTAAAAATGTGTATTCTGCTGTTGTTGGGTTGAGTATTCTGCAACTATTGATTGGATCCTGTTTGTTGATAGTGTTCTTGAATTCTTCTTTACCTCTGCTGATTTTCTATCTAGTTGTTCTAACAATTGTTGAAAGAGCAGATTTTGAAGTCACCAACTGTAACTGAATGTGTCTGTTCCTCCTTTCAATTCTTTCAATACCTGCTTCACATATTTTGCAGCTCTATTTATGCTGCATACACATTTAGGATTGCTATATCTCCTTGGTAGACTAACCCTTTTACCATTATACGATGTTCCTCTCTGTCTCTGACTTTTTTTTTTTTTATTTTTATTTTTTTGCTATGAAGTCTACTGTATTAGGCTGTTCTTACACTGCTAATAAAGACATTCCCAAGACGGTGTAATTTATAAAGAAAAGGGGTTTAATTGACTCACAGCTCCACATGGCTGAGGAGGCCTCACAATCACGGCAGAAGAGCAAGGGATGTCTTACATGGTGGTAGACAAGAGAATGAGAGCCAAACAAAAAGGGGTTTCCCCTTATAAAACCATCAGATCTCATGAAACTTATTCGCTACCATGAGAAGAGTATGGGGGAAATCACTTTCACTATTCAATTGTCTCTCACTGGGTCCCTCCCATAACAAATGGGAATTATGAGAGCTACAGTTCAAGATGAGATTTGTGTGGGGACACAGCCAAACCATTTCATCTATATTATCTGCTGTTAATATAGCTACTTTGAATTCTTTTGATTAATGTTTGCATACTTTTACATTCAACCTGCCTATATTGTTATATTTGAAGTGAATTTCTTACAGACAGCCTATAGCAGGATGTTTTTTAATCCATTCTGAAAATCTCTTTTAATAGTCTATTTAGACCATTTACATTCAATTGATATGTGAGTGTTTACACCTGCCATTTTATTTTTTGTTCTGTGTGTGTTTTCTCTTTTTCATTTCTGTTTTCTTTTTCCTGACTTCTTTCAGGTTAAACTTCTAAGACATATTTATATATAATATTTTTGTATTATTGATATTTATTTTTATTCAATTTGTATTTATCTGTAGAGTTTTTGAGTATATCTCTTTGTATGACTTTTACCTGGCTGCTTTAAGAATTACATTATATAAAATTCACTCAAAACCACATAACTACATGGAAACTGAACAACCTGGGCAAATAAGGATATTAAGGCAGAAATAAATAAGTTCTTACAAGAAAAAAACAAACAACCCCATCAAAAAGTGGGCAAAGGATATGAATGAGAGGATACCAATGAGAACAAAGACACAACCTACCAGAATCTCTGGGACACAACTAAAGCAGTGTTTACAGGGAAATTTATAGCACTAAATGCTCACAGGAGAAAGCAGGAAAGATCTAAAATTGACACCCTAACATTACAATTAAAAGAACTAGAGAAGCAAAAGCAAACAAATTCAAAAGCTAGCAGAAGACAAGAAATAACTAAGATCAGAGCAGAACAGAAAGAGATAGAGACACAAAAAATCCTTCAAAAAAATCAATGACTTGGGAGCTGTTCTCTTTCTTTTCCTTCCTTCCTTCCTTCCTTCCTTCCTTCCTTCCTTCCTTCCTTCCTTCCTTCCTTCC
>NW_012116422.1:2529880-2550157 GCF_000951035.1 Colobus angolensis palliatus
CCTTCCTTCCTTTCTTTCTCTCTCTCTCTCTCTCTCTTTCTTTCTTTCTTTTTTTTCTTCTTTTTGAGATGGAGTTTTGCTCCTGTTGTCCGGGCTGGAGTGCAATGGCACTATCTCGGTTCACTACAACCTCCGCCTTCTGGATTCAAGTGATTCTCCTGCCTCAGCCTCTCAAGTAGCTAGAATTACAGGCACGCACCACCACGCCTGGCTGATTTTGTATAATTTAGTACAGATGAGGTTTCTCCATTTTGGACAGGCTGGTGTCAAACCCCCGACCTCAGGTGATCCACCCACCTCAGCCTCCCAAAGTGCTGGGGTTACAGGCAGGAGCCTCTGCGCCCAGCCACCGGGAGCTGTTTTTTTTGAAAAGATAAACTAAATAGGTAGACTGCTAGGCTAGACTAATAAAAAAGAAAAGAGAGAAGAATCCAATAGACACACAAAAAAATGATAAAGGGGATATCACCACTATTCCCACAGAAATACAAACTACCATCAGAGAATACTATAAATACCTCTATGCAAATAAACTAGAAAATCTAGAAGAAATGGATAAATTTCTGGACACATACACCCTCCCAAGACTAAACCAGGAAGAAGTTGAATCCCTGAATAGACCAATAACAAGTTCTGAAATTGAGTCAGTAATTAATAGCCTAAAAACGCCCAGGACGAGACAGATTCACAGCCACATTCTACCAGAGGTACAAAGAGGAGCTGGTACCATTCCTTCTGAAACTATTCCAAACAACAGAAAAAGAGAGACTCTTCCCTAACTCATTTTATGAGGCCAGCATCATCCTGATACTAAAACCTGGCAGAGACATAATAAAAAAAGAAAATTTCAGGCCAATATCCCTGATGAACATCGATGGGAAAATCCTCAATAAAATACTGGCAAACCAAATCCAGCAGCACATCAAAAAGCTTATCCACCACAATCAAGTTGGCTTCATCCCTGGGATGCAAGGCTGGTTTGACATATGCAAATCAATAAATACAATCCATCACATGAACAGAACCAATGACAAAAACCACATGATTATCTCAATAGATGCAGAAAAGGCCTTCAATAAAATTCAACTCTTTATGCTAAAAACTCAATAAGCTAGGTATTGATGCAACATATCTCAAAATAATGAGAACTATTTATGAAAAACCCACAGCCAATATCATACTGAATTGGCAAAAGTTGGAAGTATTCCCTTTGAAAACTGGCAGAAGACAAGGATGCCTTCTCTCACCACTCCTATTCGACATAGTAATGGAAGTTCTGGCCAGGGCAATCAGGCAAGAGAAAGAAGTAAAGAGTATTCAAACAGGAAGAGAAAAAGTCAAGTTATCTCTGTTTGCAGATGACATGACTGTATATTTAGAAAACCCCATCGTCTCAGCCCAAAATTGCCTTGAGCTGATAGGCAACTTCAGCAAAGTCTCAGGATATGAAATCAATGTGCAAAAGTCACAAGAATTCCTACACACCAATAACAGATAGCCAAATCATGAGTGAACTTCCATTCACAGTTGCTACAAAGAGAATAAAATATGTAGGAATACAACTTACAAGGGATGTGAAGGACCTCTTCAAGGAGAACTACAAAGCACTGCTCAAGGAAATAAGAGAGGACACAAACAAATGGAAAAGCATTGCATGCTCATGGATAGCAAGAATCAATATCGTGAAAATTACCATATTGCCCAAAGTAATTTATAGATTCAATGCTATCCCCATTAAGCTACCATTGACTTTCTTCACAGAATTAGGAAAACAACTTTCAATTTCATATGGAACCAAAAAAGAACCCGGATAGCCAAGACAACCCTAAACAAAAATAACAAAGTTGGAGGCATCATACTACCTGACTTCAATCTACACTACAAGGCTACAGTAACCAAAACAGCATTGTACTGGTATCAAAACAGATATATAGACCAATGGAACAGAACAGAGACCTCAGAAATAACACCACACATCTACAACCGTCTGATCTTTAACAAACCTGACAAAAACAAGCAATAGGGAAAGAATTCCCTATTTAATAAATGGTGTTGGGAAAACTGGCTAGCCATATACAGAAAACAGAAACTGGACCTCTTCCTTACACCTTATACAAAAACTAACTAAAGATGGATTAAAGACTTAAATATAAAACATAAAACCATTAAAAATCCTAGAAGAAAACCTAGGCAATACCATTCAGGACATAGACATGGGCAAAGACTTCATGACTAAAACACCAAAAACAATGGCAACAAAAGCCAAAATTGGCAAATGGGATCTAATTAAACTAAAGAGCTTCTACACAGAAAAAGAAACTATCATCAGAGTGAACATGCAATCTACAGAATGGGAGAACATTTTTGCAATCTATCCATCTGAAAAAGGGCTAATATCCAGAATCTACAAGGAACTGAAACACATTTACAAGAAAAAAACAAACAACCCCATCAAAAAGTGGGCAAAGGATATGAATGGACACTTCTCAAAAGAGGACATTTGTGTGGCCAACAAACATATGAAAAAAAGCTCATCATCACTGGTCATTAGAGAAATGCAAATCAAAACCACAATGAGATACCATCTCATGCCAGTTAGAATGCCGATCATTAAAAAGTCAGGAAACAACAGGTGCTGGAGAGGATGTGGAGAAATAGGAACGCTTTTACATTGTTGGTGGGAGTGTAAATTAGTTCAACCATCCTGGAAGACAGTGTGGCAATTCCTCAAGGATCTAGAACCAGAAATACCATTTAACCCAGCAATCCCATTACTGGTTATATACCCAAAGGATTATAAATCATTCTACTATAAAGACACATGCGCACATATGTTTATTGCAGCACTATTCACAATAGCAATAATTGAAACCAACCCAAATGCCTATCAATGATGGACTGGATAAAGAAAATGTGGCACATACACACCATGGAATACTATGCAGCCATAAAAAAGGATGAGTTTGTGTCCTTTGTAGGGACATGGATGCAGCTGGAAACCATCATTCTCAGCAAACTAACAGAGGAACAGAAAACCAAACACCACATGTTCTCACTCATAAGTGGGAGTTGAACAATGAGAAAACATGGACACAAGGAGGGGAACATTACACACCGGGGCCTGTTTTGGGGTGGGGGATAGGGGAGGGATAGCATTAGGAGAAATACCTAATGTAGATGATGGGTTGATGGGTGCAGCAAACCACCATGGCACATGTATACCTATGTAACAAACCTGCACGTTCTGCACATGTATCCCAGAACTTAAAGTATAATAATAGAATTATATCATATATACATAACATTACACAGTCTTACTAGTTTCATAATTTCACCAGTTTAAGTAAAGTATATTACCTCCCTTTACCCTCCCCTGTTTATAATGTAGGTGTCTTAAATATTTTCTCTACATACATTTAGAACCACATCAGATGGTGTTATAATTTTTGCTTCAAATATCAAACATAATTTAGAAAACTCAGGAGGAAAAGGAAAATCTGTTGCATTTACCCATGTTTCTGCTTACCATGTTTTTTCTTCTTTCTCAGTGTTCCAAAATTCCATTTTTATTTTCTTTCTTTTTAGAAAACTTTCTTTATACATTCTTTCAGGGTAGTTTGGCTGGAGACAAATTGTCTTAGTTTTCCTTTTCCTAAGAATTGCCTTTATTATCGTTTTATTCCTGAAGAATATTTTCTCTAGATATGGGATTCTGGGTTGACAGTTGTTAGTCTTTCATCAGTTGGAAAAGGTTGTGTCGCTTCCTTCTGGCCTCCATAGTTTTGTGTTTTTTGTTTGTTTGTTTTGTTGTTGTTTTCTTTTGAGACAGGGTCTTGTTCTGTTGCCCAAGCTGGGGTGCAGTGGCATGATCATGGCTCATTGCAGTTTCAACCTCCTGGGCCTTAAGCAATCCTCCCAATGCAGCCTCCCAAGTAGCTGGGACCATAGGTATATGTCACCACACTCAGCTAATTTTTTTTGTATTTTTGTAGAGATGGGCTTTCACTATGTTGCCTAGGCTGGTCTTGAAATTCTGGGCTCAATGATCCATACAACTTGGCCTCCCAAAGTGTTGGGATTACAGATGTGTACCACTGTGCCTGTCCAGCCCCCATAGTTTTTAGTAACTCTTCTGTCATTCACATTATTTTTGCCATATAAAGTCTTATTTCTCTCTTATTACTTTCAATATTTTTTTATTTGTCCTTAATTTTCAGAAATTTTAGAAGTTATCTTGGTGTGGTTTTATCCTGCTTGGAGTTTACTAACCTCCTTGAATGTAAAGGTTGAGTCTTTTGTTACATTTGGGAAGTTTTCAAACATTATTTCTTTGAGTGCTTTTTGAGCCATGTCCTCTTTCTCCCTTCCTTCCAGGACTCTAATAACATAGGTCCCGTAGATTCCTGAGACTCTGTTAATTTCAGTCTATTTTCTCTACTATTTTCAGATTGGGCAATATATTGTTCTATCTTCAAACTCACTAATTATTTCCTCTGTACCCTCCAATCTGCTATTGAACCTATTTATTAAATTTTTTATTTTAGTTATTGTATCTTTCAGCTTTAACATTTTTTTTTTGGTTCTTCTTTATATCTTTTATTTCTTTGTTGAGACTTTCTCTTTTCTTTCATTGATTTCAAATGTGCTTCTAATTGCTTACTGAAGCATTTTTATGATGCCTGCTTTAAAATCTTATCAAATAACTCCAACTTCTCTGCCATTTCAGTGTTGGCATCTGTTGATTGTATTTTTCATTATCTTCCTGGTTGGTTATATGATGAAAGAGTTTTGAATGAAACCTGGCCATTTTGAACATTATGTTCTGAAACTCTGGATCTTATTTAAACCTTCTGGTTTAACCAGTTTTCTCTGACATCACTTTAGTAGAAGAAGGGACAAGGGTGTCATCTGTTACTTCCCAGTGGGTATAGAAGTCCAAGTTCAATACTTAGTGTCCATTGAACTGAGAAGAGGGAGAGGCTCCTTGCTGGTGCTTGGCAAGGGTGGGAATTCAATCTTCCTATTAGGCCTTCACTAAAACCTCTCTGGCAGGGAATGATACGAGTGGCTCATTATGGCTCACCACATGGCTTCCACTGACATCATGGGGTGGAGAGAGGTGGTGGGAGAGTGGCCTTGTTACCAAGGGACAAGCAGTGGTGGTAAAGGTCCTGACTCTCCACTAGGCCTCCTCCGATGCCACCTCAATGGCAAAGAGAAAGGGTGCCTTCCTTCTGCTGGTGGTGTACAAAACTAGGCTCCCTACTTGGCCATCTCTGACACCATTATGGTGAGGGTACTGGGGTACTTTGTTTCGGCCTGGCAAGTATGGAAGTCTAGGATCCCTACTTGGCCTTTGTTGGTGTGTGTAGGGGTGGGGTCACAGGTCTTTCTGGGATGTTTGGGTGGAGTAGACTGGCTATTGTCTAAAAGTTTTCTGTCTTGCTAGGCTGCCTCTTTCCTGGTCCTTTGGCTGGAGAGAACAGGCTTTTTTTTTCTCTCTTTCTCTCTCTTTTTTTTCTCTGTACCTGTTGGCATTTCCAGATTGCTGCCTCTTCAGCTCCAAGTCTGGAACATATGAGGCAAAAAGAAAACCCAGGGAACTCATCTCTGTGCCATTCCTTGGGTCCTAAATTCCCTAATTAGTCTGCCTTCTTCTCCTCACCTTATGTCTCTTTATAATGTCCAGGGATTTTAGCTGTATTTAACATGAAGAATGGGGTGGGGGTGGGGAGAAATGTCTACTCCATCATCTTAGAAGTAAAAATTCGTTTGTTTATTGTAAAAATAGCAATCTGTACTCTCTAGAATATCTCCAGTTGTGAGGTACTTACAGAGATAACATCAACTGAGATTTGTGATATGTCAGACATGTTACTAATTGAGAAAATGACTACAGGATAAGGTTCTCATGCCTGTTGCCCCACCATTCTTTGTCTAATCTTCTCCAGAGAGTACCCTCATACTCTACAGCACATAGCATGACAATTAATTTCCCCCAGGATTCAGACACAATATGGATTGTATCGCCTTGTTCATCCAGAGCTTAGTTATAAATATATTGTTTTTAAAACCATAGACTCCAGACAATAGGATCTCTTATTTATTGCATCCTTGGTGGAAGGTAAAGGAATAAATAGTTCCTCTACTTGGCACTTTATTGATCTCTTGCCTATTCTTTTTTTAAAAAAATAAATAAATAAATAAAACATAGACACCATAATGTCATACCATCTGTTCTTTATGTCTAAGTTGGAGTGGAAAGCAGTCCCCTGCTAGTTTACATATGAAGGCAGTTAGGAAGAGAGGATACATTGGTTTCAGGAGGCTTCAGTGATGAGTCATACGCATGATGCACTCTGAGGATCAGACTCCACAGGGAATGAATGATTAAAACTCAACAGGACTGCTGTGGTCAGAGAAGACAAGGTAGCCTCCGGAGACCACTGCACTTACATGCTTAGTAACAGTAGGTCTTGATGTGAAGTAATCTAGTTGCTGCCACAATAAATGTGGAAAAGGATGACAGCTACATCCCTGATATACGTATATGGTAAAGTACGTGGACCAGAAGTCTTACCAGTTCCTTAAAACTGCCTTGGTGGTCGGGCACAGTGGTTCATGCCTGTAATCCCAGCATGTTGGGAGGCCAAGGTGGGCAGATCACCTGAGGTCAGGAGTTTGAGACAAGCCTAACCAACATGGAGAAACCCCATCTCTACTAAAAATACAAAATTGGCCGGGCGTGGTGGCACATACCTGTAATCCCAGCTACTCGGGAGGTTGCGTTGAACTGAGATCGCACCATTGCCCTCCAGTCTGGGTGACAAAGCAAGACTCCATCTCCAAAAAAAAAAAAAAAAAAAAACTGCCTTGGCTCCTACTTTCTGTGTTTGCAAAAACAAACAGTGAAAATATCACCACTCCTTTCTCTTCCCCCAGAAAAATCCAACCAAGTTCAACGTAAGCCCAATGGTGAGAAGAGAGGTCCTGCTGTGGGCACATATGACCTTGTGTACAAGAAGGAGGCAGTAAAATCACTATAGTACAGTGTCACCTCACAGTGCATGGCATCACATGAGCAGGGACTCTGTGCTGTTATCATTATATCCCAGGGCCCAGGTCGGTACCTGGCCTATAACAGTCCCTCAATAAATATATGTTGAATGAACGAATGAATAAACAACCTTGAGGGGCTGTTAGGACAAATTGCTGTTTCATAGAAGATATTTACTGGGTTCTGGTTATATTCAAGGCAAGACCAAGAATCAAAGACCTAGAGGTCCTAGAACAGAAGCCTGACATTCACTGGGGAGTTTATAGTCAGGCAGGGAGAGAGGCCAGGCTCATCTGCCACAGTACAACTCAGCAGCCTGAGAGCTCCACTCTGAGTGGGATAAAAAGGAAGGGCTATGGGAATTCCAAAGTTGTGTTTTGGGACTCAGCGGTCAGGAAGCCCAGGCTGTGGGCTCTTTGAGGACATAGGCAGGGTCTTTTACATGTCTAAACCCCTTGGTGTCCAGTGCTGGGTCTCATTCACAGTAAACA
The DNA here is from genome assembly GCF_000951035.1 of Colobus angolensis palliatus. Classification (NCBI taxonomy): domain Eukaryota; kingdom Metazoa; phylum Chordata; class Mammalia; order Primates; family Cercopithecidae; genus Colobus; species Colobus angolensis. Next base: position 2,537,429 of record NW_012116422.1, read on the forward strand.
CTCAACAAAGGTTTACTGAATAGTGAACGAATAAAATGACCTGGCTCTTCTACCTATGAGCTGTGCAACCTGAGACAAGGCATTTAACCTCCCTGTCCTCAGTTTTCTTTTCTACAAAATTGGAACAATAATAGAACCTACCACTTAGGGGTTACTATGAGGATTAAATGAGTTAATATATGTAAATTACTCATTTAGTTGAGAGTAAGCACTATGTAAATATTTGTTGTTATGATTATTGTTGTTGTTATATCTAAATGAATGGATAGTTTTTAACAGGATCCTAGGATGATTTTAATAGATGGACTATGGTGGGGGGAGTAGAACTAGTATAATCAAACATGAAAAAACAGGAATAAAAATTATTGCTATGTTTTAAACAACAACTGAACATTGGTGCTTGACAGCCCAATGAGGAAAATATAATTATCCATATTATACAGATAAGGTAACTGAGGCTCAGAGATGCTAAGCATCTTATTCATGGTTACACAGCCGGTAAGGAACATAGCTGGAATCTGCGCTGTTTGGCTGGAATGGAAGCATAAGTAGAGGGGTAGTAAAAGGCAAGGTCAAAGGATAGATGGCAGCTGGATTATGGCAGGAGAGTTTGGAGTTTATTCTTTAGTGGTACCACAATGACAACATGAAACCCGGGCTCTTGAAAGACGACCCTATTTACAAAGTGACAGGACAGACTGGACTTGATATCATAATTCTTCCACCTAGAAACTCAATTCTCTTTTCTGTCCTGTGCTTGCACTTTCTTCTCCCTGAAACCTACTCCAAACAGGCTTTCATTGTCACCACTCCACTGAAACTCATCTTGTAACGTCATCTACAACCTCCCCATTGCCATTAATACATCCAATGGCAAATTTTCAGTCCTCATCTTATTTGGCTCCCTTATTCACTCAACAAAAATTTTGGTTGAGTATCTACTACATTCTAGGTCCTAGTTTAGGGGCTGGAGACTATGCATAAAATAAAATAGAAAAAGGTCCCTATGCTCATGGAAGTTGCAGCCCAGTAATCAGTAGAACTAGACACAGCTGGTCACTCACTTGTCTTAGAAACACTTTCTCCACTTGCTTTCTGGGACATTGCACTTCTGGTTTTCTTTCTATCTCCTTGGCCATTTCTTCTCAGTCTGCTATGCTGGTTTCTCCTTATGTCTCTTCCATCTAAAAGTTGGGATGCTCTGGATCCTAGTCCTTGAATCTCTTCTCTGTCTCACTTGTGCTGAAGAGCTCTTCCTCTTCATGGGTTTTTTCACCTTGTATAAGATGATAGCTCTGAAACTCACATCTCCAACCTGGACCTCTCTCTTGAACCCTAGACTCTTACATCCCATTACCTGAGCACTTCCACTTGAATGGCAAATGGGCTGTTAGCTGACTTAATGGGCTCGATCTGAATTTCTGATCTTTCTCTCTGCAAAACTGTTCCACTCAAACTTTCTCAAATCACATCATAGCAGCTCCATCCCTTCAGTTAATCAGTCTGAAAACCTTGGAGTTATCCTTGGCTCTTCTCTTTCTCTCACATTCCAATCCAATTTATCAGCAAATCTTAGTTCCACTTTCTCAATATAGCCTAAATCTGACAGCCTGTCACTGCCTTTACAGCCACCACTCCCTTACAGGCCACCATCAACTCTCAGCTGCATCCGGAGCTCCCTTGTTCCCCTCGTCACTCCCCAGGACTATTCTCAAAGCAGAGGCAGAGCTATCCTGTGAAATAGCTGTTGGATCACAGCAACCCTGTCCTGACTCCCTCCTCAGGACTTCTCATCTCACTCCAAGAAAAAGCCTGAGTCCTCGCAGGCCCCACACAATGAGGCCCCTGTCATCTCTCCAACTGGGGTCCGACTTCTCTCCCTGTGCTGCAGCTCCACTGGCCTCCTTGCTATCCAGGATATTCCAGGCATGCTCCTGCCTAAGGATGTCCCTCCCTAGGTACTCACTGGGCTCACTCCCTCCTCTTCCAGACCCTGCTTCTCAATGAAGCCTTTTCTGATCAGCCTCCTTAAAATTTCAGCTCTTCCCACCCTAGTATTGCCTGTCCCCTTTCCCTGCTTTTTCTCCCATAGCATTCATTATCTTTCTATATTTTGCTTATTTCTTTTGTTTTTGTCTGTATCTTACCACTGACGTATAAGCTCCACGGAGGCTGGACTTTTGTCTTTCATATACACACACTGCATACAATTTGTAAATTGCTTTTTTTTTTTTTCACTTAAAAGTATATCGTGAACACTTTCTCATGCCCCTGCATACTCATAGCTTAGCTCCTGTCATTAAGTATTTCTCTATTGACATGTATTTTAGCATTTTTTTCTTAACCTTTTAAAATGTGCTTTATTGGAATTTTTATTATTTATTTTAATTTTAAGTTCTGGGATACATATGCAGAAAGTGTAGGTTTGTTACATTGGTACACACGTGCCGTGGTGGTTTACTGCACCTATCAACTCGTCATCTAGGTTTTAAGCCCCGTATGCATTAGGTATTTGTTCTAATGCTCTCCCTCCCCTTGGACCCCACCCCCCGACAGGCCCCAGTGTGTGTTGTTCTCCTGCCTGTGTCCATCATTCTCAGCAGACTAACAGAGGAACAGAAAACCAAACACTGCATGTTCTCACTCATCAGTGGGAGTTAAACAATGAGAACACAGGGCTGGATTTTTATCTATTGGGTCCATTGCTAGGTCCTCAATACATAGATTCATATGTGGCAGTAGTCGGTGCTCTATAAATATTCACAAGTAGGATGTTGAGATCCAGAAAAGGGAGGGTCTGTGGAGAGCCATCAGGTGTTTCCCAACCTCAAGTGAACAAAGAAGCTATGTGAGGCCTCTGGGGTGAGCTTGGCAAGGCACAGGATTTCCCAAGCGGATGAGAAAGCCTTTGCTCCTTCCCTGAGAAGGGCTCTCGCCCTGTTCTCAGAGCTTGCCTTGCTTCCAAAGCAAACCCAGAGCTCTGAGTCAAGTCAGAAGGTTCCAGACAGGGCAGAATTCCTGGAGGAGGAAGGGGAGGATCTCCTACTCTCAGGCCATCTGTGGAAGCCCCATGGTGGGCAGGAAAGGGCAATGGGCACGGAGGAAACTCGGGGGGAATGCCTTCTCTCTCTACCACGTTACCTCTGCCCATGTTCAGGAGGTCCCATAACAAGTGGGACAAGCAAGCTTGTGTCCACATCTTATGTGCTACCAGCCTGGGGTTGAGCTTGCATGCAAGACAAATGTCTTCACCCCACCCAGAGTGATCTTTCCCACAAACTCTGAAGGGTCAGCACAGGAGACAGGGACAATCTCCAGGCCCAGACTCTATGAGCCAGGAATAAAAAAGCCAGAACTGACTTCTTAGAAAGAGAAGAAAGACTCTGCACTGGTTTTGATTAACATTAAAATACAGACCCCATTCACACCCACCACAGTTACCTTAAGCAAACACAAAAATAACAATAGGCATGGTACAACGACAGAGGAGCCTACAGTTATGACAGTGACAAGGTGTGCCTTGCCCACAGGCCATTCTAAAAGGCTTTTCACTCTGATGATGCATGAAATTACCCACCCTGATGGAGCTGTGCCTACATTCATGCCAACTAGCAACATGGCATCTCCTCATTAGCCCCTTGGTCACAAATCCACCCGGAGAGATGTGATTAATGAGAATCTCATAAAACCTGGGGGAATGGGCCATCTTAGATGCCTTGGAAGGGAGACATTGTCATTCACAGCCACATAAATCACCATGTGTCAATACCTGCTTCCTCACTGTCACACCTTGGTGAGCTGCCCTACCGCCTCCAAGATGTGACATGGTTTCTAGGACAGCAGAACCTCCTGCTCTCTGGGACACCTTGTACCTAGCTTCAAAGCAAGGTCAGAGTTGAGCTCTAACTATCCCAGTACACTCCTGGCTCCGAGACCTGCTAACAGGGTGAAGGAAAGGAGCAGGGTGTTAACATCAGGAGAAATACCAAATGTGGAGTGCTGGTCTGATTCATTTCACAGCTGTAGTCTTTTTTGATTTGTTTGTAATTTTCTACACTACTGCTTCCAATTTGATACTGTCTGGGCCTGGGATGACAATAAGAACGGGATAACAGATGATGAGCTCAAAATACTGAACACAATTATACTCACCCTGCATGTATGTACAACCAATATGTCACTTGGAAGAAGGGACCATTGGCTGCTGGGCAAAGTTGAGAATGTAAAATGTCACAGAATTTAAGATGCATTTCTTATGTACTTAGGAGCTGTCACCAGAGCTGCCTGGTTGCTCTGGAGAGGATACTAGGCTTAATGTTTCATAATCAGCTACCTTACACAAATGAATTAAAAGTACAAAAGGAGTATTGGAAGAATTTCCATGTGACTGCTCTTGCTTTGCTTGGCAGGGGTACCATGTACTGTTGCGCATGTTGTGTACTGCACTACTCAATGGGGCACAATTCCCATAGACTACATTTTCAAATAGCACCCCTTAGAGTCATGAAGTCATTGCCCTACACCCATATGCAGCAGCCCTGCCGCTGATTAACTTGGAGTATTCCTAAGGGCTCATGGGAATGTCACAGATCACAAAGACTCAACCATATAGTGCCCACACTGATAGCCAAAAAATAAAAATAAAAAAAGTACAGAATTACTAATACAGTTATCTTACTGTTCTCAGGCTCAATAGGACAAGGGACCATTCCATTTATTCTAGATATTCTGGAATAATACATTTTTTGTATATTTGAATATTTTTAAAACTCCCTAAACTTAACAACTGTTTTAAACATGGTCCTTCTTTGCTGAGAGGCACTTCTGCAAGCTTTTGGGAAGACAATGTTGTAATATGTATAAATATGTTAGATTTCAAATACTCTGGGACCAACACTTCTGCTCCTAAGAATTAATCCTATAAATAAAAGTGTACGAATATATTTGCATGTTTGTGTATATATGTGTATGTGTACATACACATACATAGGCAAAAATGTTCTCTATAGTATGGCTTTTAGTAGCAAAAAATAAAGGAAATTATTTGAATTTATACTAATAAGGGATTTGCTAATTACAATATATGCATACAATGAAATACAATGCAGTCTTTAAAAGAATCCACTATAGCTACTTGTACTTGTAGAAGACTATTCTTCTTTTTCTCCGCCTCTTCTTCCTCCTCCTCCTCCTCCTTTCCTCTCTTCTTTCTTCTTCTTCTTTCCTTTCTTCTTCTCCTTCTTCCCCCCCCTTCCTCCTCCTCCTCCTCCTCCTCCTCCTCCTTCTTCTCCTCTTTCCCCTTTCTTCTTTTCTGGATTCCCAGCAGCTCTTGAACACTATTCTAATGTTTGCGAAATTAACTGTCTCTCAATACCTTCTTCCCAAGGTAGAAGGCAAACATTACACTTCCGGGCTTCCTTTGCCACCAGGTCCCAGCTATGTAACCTGATTTCACCAGTGAAATACACCACATAAAACTTCAAAAGGGAAGTGAGGAAATGGGATCAGAGAGGGGCAGGGTTTTTCTGGCAAGAATAGTGCTTGAAACAACCTCTTTTGGCACTTGCAAGGCTGAGCTTCTGAGGTAGAAGTGCTATCAGCGTTAGTGGCAGGGGCAGTTTCTGCAAAGATGAGTCTCCAGCAGAGCCAAGCACTGCATCTAAATGGCTTCCTGGTGGCAGCACTGGGGTTTTCTCATTAGTACAGTTCTGCAGTGTGGGTTTGGCCACTGTTCCTCAAAGCAGAGCTCCAAACCTACTTCTCTGTCTTTCCAATACTTCTGTGAGCTGTCTGGTCTTCTTTTAGTAAGCTTCTTTCTTTTTAATGAGCTCAGTCAACTCTCTGCAAAGACATCCATGCTACATGATCCTTAACTTTTGTTAATTCACACTTCTGTACACCACCCATGGAGACCCTCCAAGCCACCATTCAGATGCCAGATTTAGACCTTCAGAACTCAGCAGAAGGATACATATGCAAATTCTGCAGTGTGGCACTGCCAGCCTGTCCCCAACCTAGGTTAAGGAGCATGGCCATCTCTGTCTGCACAACAGGACAGAGTTGTACAATTATGCTCAAATATTTTATTGCATTATGCTCGTTAGCTTAGAAAAATAAAGAATAAGAAACGTAAATGTTGACATGTACAAGAAGAAGACAAGGTCTAGTATACGCTTAATAAAATTGAAACAAAGAAATCACAGGGATACTATAAGGAGGAAGTCTTTGGCCTTGATTTGCTACTCATCAAACTTGAGCTAATGGACTTGGTGTTCGACCATAAAGCACAAGAACAAATTGCAAAAATGTGAATGAGATGCCAAGATAATCTAGATCTCTGAGACTGCAGTCACCTTAGAAAATGTATGTCTATTATTCACTTTTGCATATTTAACTTCCCAACATCTTTTCAAAAGTGTATTATGTGTGAAAGTCGGAGACTGCCTATATATTCTAAAGTAAAATAAGTAGGATGCAGAAGAGTATGCATAGGTTTGAACTCAGCTTTAAAGCATACGTATATGTATATGTATGTATTTTATATAGGCATTGAACAAATCTGGATGTATACCCAGCAAACTCTGAAAAGTTGTCAAGTCTGTGAGTTGAGATGGTAATTTCCTGTGCTATTTCACACAGCCTTGAATTATTTGAAATTTTGCAATAAGCAAGTTTTTCATGCTGTTATAATCATCAAAAACCCTATAAGGCATATCCGTTGGGAAGAAAAGGCACAATGGCTCTTCAGCACTTCCCACGGCCTGAGGCTATTGTGTAGGGATGAGCCTCAGACCCTAGGTCTCAGGAGGCCTTTGTCCTCCTCCAACCCTCCTTCAGGCTGATGTGTGGTCGGGTGCCTGCCATGCCACCCCCTAGGCCTTATGTCTAATCCCTAATATTAGGAGGTTGGCATACACTATCACAGTGGTCCTCCAGAGTTCTTCACAACAAATGCAGGACTTGATCCACCAAGCAGGTCATCCACCGCAGACAGATACTCCCTGCGTAAGCTGGCAATAGACACAAGAACTATGTCCTGTCTTAACAGACAGTGCCCCGATGATGTAGTGTGTGGTGTGAGCAAGACTGATTGACCATCCTGCCTAAGAAAATGAGATCCTGCCCTGAAGGGGGAATAGGCCACAGAGCTCACAAGGATGGGAGAGAAAATCGAATGAAGCCAGTATTACCCCATACCGACAAGGAGGAAGGTGAGAGCCTCGCAGCAACTCAGGAGAGGATGAAACAGCATGCAAAGAAGACACAAGGATGGGATGAAATTGTTCTTATGTTAGTGCTTTGCAGGGAGGCCACTTGCCCTTTCTAACATTTCTAATACTTATTTTATTCTTCTAGTAAATAAAATAAAAAGATTTCCTAAATTCAAGTGGTTATCAAAGTAAAATGATGGTGGGAAAAGGGTAAAGGTATTTTACTTGGTAAAATGTGTCCTTCCCAGGGCCACAGGGATGCACTGTGCTAGGAGAAATGAAGGTTCATTGGACACACAGAGGAGATGCGTAATCTGTGCTTTCAGCTGGAACACCCCTCTGGTTGCTAGAGTCCGAGCTTGCAGCTGTGCTGAAAAAGACCATATCTTTGCTCATCCTTTTCTTTGTTCCAACTTCTGAGTAAAAAGCTAAAGTTTGTTTTTTTTTTTCTTTTTAACCCTGTGGCAGGGACAGGAACTGAACTGTGAAAGCCACCGTGGAATTAACGTTCTTGCTGAGATTCCTCTGCCTGGTCCTTGTTAATGTCATGGTGGCCTTTAGCCCCTGCTCTCTGCAAGTCTCTCCCTCTGCTGTTGGTTCAGCATCTTCACTCACAGTGGCTGGGCCCCAGAGTGACAACAGTAGTGTAATTGTTGGGATGAGGATGCAGGGAAACCACTGTGGTGTTCCTGCCTGCTGACCCGGGAGGACAGTTATGGCGGGGAAGACATGGAAGGAAAGACCAACTGGAAGTTTCCTACTCATTGTTCACCTACATCAGACCAAGTGACAGCCTGATTCTTTGAACCAGGGCATTGCTGGGCACCTGCTCTGCTGGTTACTTTCCATTCACCTCTCACCCAGACCCATACCCTGTCCTCTACCTGGCTCTGTGCTTTAAGAGGCTGACCTCTATGGATTATGGTCAACATCCATAAGCTACTTTTTCCTCTGGTTCTAGCTGGGTTCTGCCAACTGGTAACACCAGTAGATCAGAGGCTGGAAGAACAGATTGGGTATTTCTTCATTGGCTCCTCCCTGCTTTGGCCCATCTCTCAGTGACTACAGCTCCCGACAGGCAGCTCCCCTCCACAGCCTCAGTTCTCATAGGGCTCCGTGAACATTATTTCCTCCCCTGTTCCTTTGCTCCTAATGGTGGTAATAACTTCCCACTGGGGACCTCATGACCCTTCGGTTTTTTCCTTCACCTCTCCACTATACAGTATGGTAGCTCTCTTATTAAAATCTCTTCATTTGACCCATCTGCATGAATTCTGTGTCCTTTCAAAATCCTGATACATCTGCCATTCTTTTGCTTTGGAGGTCTGCTTTTTCCTCACCAGTGGGTGATGCACAGGGTCTCTGAAACTGACGGTACACCTAGCCTATAGCTCTGAAGTAAGAGAAGACCCAAGAGGTGTGCACGGTTCTAGGATGGTGAGTGAAGCAAGTGCCTTGAGTGTGTGGGCAAGTGCTGATGCTGGATGGCAAGCACCTCTTGGAAAGGACACCCAAGGACAGACATTTCTAATCAAGGGTAAGGGCCCCTGAGACAAGCTGGCTGGTTTCTCTGGTACTACTTTTTTCATTCATTCAACAAATGTTCTTTGAGAACTGACTAGGTGCCTGGTACTTCACTAAGTATAGTAGGCTGACTAGTAACCTCCCAGAAGGATACATCCATGTCCTCATCCCCAGAACCTGGGGATGCTGCTTTTATGGACAAAGATGCGATTAAAGAGTTGGAGAGGAAGAGTTTGTCTTAAATTATCTAGGCAGACCCTAAATCCAATGACAAGTATCCTCATAAGAGTGAGGAAGCGGGAGATTTGACAGGCAGCAGAGGAGGAAGCAATGCGACCATGGAGACAGAGACTGGAGTTATGCAACCACCAACTAAGGAACACCTGAAACACCAGAAACCGGAAAAGGCAAGAAAGTTTCCCCCTCTAAAGCCTTTGGAGGGAGCATGGCCCTCCCAGCACCTTGAATTGTGACTAACTGGGTGGCCGCAAACAGCAGACAGAACTGTGCAAGAATAAAATTCTGCTGCTTCAAGCCACCCAGTTAGTGCATTGTGTTATGTCAGGCCCAGGATATGAATACACCAAGCACTGGGGATCTAGTCACGATCAAGAAAGACATGGTCCTACCCTCCTAGAGCATACAGTCCAGGAGAGCAAACAGATAATGATCAGCTGGACAAAAATACACAATTACAAACTAATAAGTGCAATGATGTGCTTAGATAGAAAAAAATGCAAAAGAGACCTTATTTAAACTGGGAGTCAGGGAAAGCATCTTTGAGGAGGTGACTTCTGAGTTTGGACTTAAAGGATGAGAGGGAACCAGCCATAGAAATCTCTCAGGGAGAAGTGTCAAGGCAAAGGAGAAAATAAGTCAAAGGCTCTGAGTGGGGGAACAAATTAACATGTTCAAGAAACTCAAAGAAGTCTAGTAGAGTTGGAATGAAGTCAGAGAGGCAAGCAGGGCTAGGAGGCACAGAGATTATGGGCCATGGTAGGGTCTTGAGATTTTATTCTGTGATGAGAAGGCTTCTCATGGTTGAGAGCAATGGAATGCCATGAGCTAATTTAAGGTTTTACAACAACCCCTCTGGTTACTGGTAGGGAACATGTTGGAGGGAGATTGAGAGAGAGCAGGGAAACCAGTTAGTAAACTGTCACAGCCTTCCAGGGAAGCAGTAAAAATGAACTAAGGTGATCCCTCCAAGGTGTGGAGGAGATGGATTGAGGACATAGTTTGGAGATAGAACTGTCAGGAATTGATGGACATGGGATATGAGAGAAAGACATGAGTTAAGGATGACACCAAGATTTTAGGCTAGAGGAACTGGGTATATGTGGTGCCATTTATTGAGATGAGAAGATGAGGAGGGGTGAGGAAGACCTAGGAGAACGATATAACTGGGGAATGTCCCCCCACTCCCTTTACATTTGTTATCAAAGTCTTCTGAGTTAGAAAAAGCTGTGCCATTTTCGTTGTTTTAGAGGCCCAAGAGAAAGTATCCTGGCTCCTGCCAAGGCATTACTGGAACCATTGGTCACCTAGATTTAATCACCCTAGCACCACAAAAACAACGTAACAAGGAATGGAGAAAACCACAGAAGTACAAAGCTGGGTCTTCTAAAGGCAATGTTTGTTTCGTCTCCTATGCTGCATGAAGAGGGGCCCAATGTAAATTGTGGGTTCCATGGATTGGGATCTAATCTAATGACCACCACACCCCACCTAGTTGGCTGTATCCACTCACTGTGGTCTTGACTCCATTGGAGGCACCAGGAGAAGATATAGCAGAGGGAGTGGTTGAGAGATATATCCTGAATATCTGAACAACCCACCCCTTACCAAACACTCCACTAAAATCATTGATGTTTTAGCCAAATGTTACCTCAGTATACTGAGTTCCATAAATTGACTACACTTCTCCCTCAAATATAGGATTATGAGAAAGTGACCCTGAGAAGAAATAAAATACCCACATCATTTAAACCTTCCTCAACTACTAATCTGCCTTCCAGGAAGCAGAGACAAGGCAACTTGCAATGATAGAGCCTGCGCAAGGCCTGCCAGGAAACTCTGCAGTCTTATATTGAAGTCCTAGATGAGACTCTTTCTGGGGAAGACATCTGAAGAATCATCTCCCAAATCCATAGGTTATTTCTTCAGCCCTTTCCAGGATATAACACACAGCTAAGAACAAGGAAGAAGGAAAAGATGCACACACAGCCTCAAGCCGTAAGCTAAAGACTTATGCATATTTCTCATCAGAAATCCAGAAATCCATTCACTCTAGTCTCTTTACCCCCCTTAGGGTTTAATTTCTTATTTTAAGGCCATGAGCAACATTCTTGATGACCTGATTTCTCAAATTAGATCTTAGCAGTAGTAACTATGAAGGGAAGTGATATGGTTTGGCTGTGTCCCCATCCAAATCTCATCTTGAATTCGCACGTGTTGTGGGAGGGACCCAGTGGGAGGTAACTGAATCACAGGCATGGGTCTTTCCTGTGCTGTTCTCATGATAGTCAATAAGTCTCATGGGATATGATGGTTCTATAAAGAGGAGTTTCCCTGCACAAGCTCTCTTTGCCTACTGCCATCCATGGAACACGTGACTTGCTCCTCCTTGCCTTCCACCATGATTGTGAGGCCTCCCCAACCATGTGGAACTATAAGTCCACTAAACCATTTTTTCTTCCCAGTCTTGGGTATGTCTTTATCAGCAGCATGAAATTGGACTAATACAGGAAGAAAAATAATTCTAGAACCAGTACAAACCAGTGAGTGATACCTAAAAGCATGAGAAAAAAGGAGGTGATAGAAAATACAAATTACAGACCAGAAACAAGAATTGGAAAATTCTGGAACTAAATAGTGCCAGAGCAAATGTTCTGATTCAGTTTAGTAGCCCAAGGGGGAAACTCTGAAATGCTGCATGGTTTAATAATTGATTCCAAGCACAGCAACTGGACAAGGAGGGTATCCTCTGACTACAGTTGTCAGGCCCAAACTTTCCAGGACCGGGCTCAGGGTAAACTGTCTCTCTCTGGGCTACCCCCATACCTGACCCTCAGCAAGAGGGGGACACATAGTTCATAAAAGTAGGCATTCATCAACCACCTATGGTATATCCAGCACAATTCTAAGCCTGGGAAGAAGCTTAATGCAGCTGCCTCCAGAGTCATGGGATGCTTATCATGCCACTTACGAAGCCAGGGGAACTTATCAGCCACAGTCCCCCTGGCTTCAAAGGATCTGTTGAGCACTGACACTCTGCAGGCCAAAGAAAGGGACCCAGTGCTGACTTTTAAAAAATGGACTTTATTTTTTAGAGTAGTTTTTAGGTTCACAACAAAATTGAACACACAACACAGAGATTTTCTATATACCGCCACCTCCCACATGCATAACCTCTCCTACAATCAGCATCCCCCACCAGAGTGGGACATTGGTTACAATCAATGACCCTACATTGACTCATCATCACATATGTGTGTCTATAGTTCACATGAGGGTTCACTCTTGATGTCGTACATTCTATGAGTTCGGACAAATGTAAAATGACATGCATCCACTATTACAGTATCATACAAAGTAGTTTCACTGCCCTAAAAATCCTCTTTGCTTCACCTATTTGTCCCTCCCTTCCCCAACCCCTGGCTACCACTGATCTTTTCCTGTCTCTGTAGTTTTGCCTTTTCCAGAATGTCATGTGGCTGGATTATGTAGTATATAGCCTTTTCAGGTTAGCTTCTTTCATTTTTAAGGTTCTTTCCATGTCTTTTCATGGCTTGATAGCTCATTTCTTTATAGTGCTGAATAATATTCCATTGTCTGATGTGCCACAATCTATCCATTTACCTACTGAAGGACATCTTGGTTGCTTCCAAGTTTTGCCAATTATGAATAAAGCTGCTATAAATATCCATGTGTAGGTTCCTGTGTATAGAGTTTTCAACTCCCTTGAGTAAATACCAAGGAGTGTAGTTACTGA
>NW_012116422.1:2557087-2584265 GCF_000951035.1 Colobus angolensis palliatus
CACTCACTAGTGAGATGACCCCAGTACCTCAGTTCAAAATGCAGAAATCACCGGTCTTCTGTGTCCTTCGCGCTGGGAGTTGGAGACTGCAACTGTTCCTATTCAGCCATCTTGCTCCGCCTCCCTATGTTGAATCTTTCTATCAAGGAACATGAAATATGTCTTCATTTAGTTCTTTGATTTCTTTCATCAGAGTTTTGTAGTTTTCCTCATACAGATCTTATATATATATATTGTTTTATATGAAAAGCATTTTATTTTTTGAGTGCTAATGTAAAAGATATTATGTTTTTAATTTCAAATTCACATGTTGCTGGCATACAGAAAAGCAATTGACACTGTGTTTTAACCATGTATCTTGCAGCCAGGATATAACTGCATATTAGTTCCAGGAATTTTTTTTTTTTATCAGTTCATTTGGATTTTCTACATAGATTGTCATCTGCAAACAAAAATAGTTTCATTTCTTTCTTTCCAATTTGTACAACTTTGATTTCCCTTTCTTGTCTTATTGCATTAGCTAAGAGTTTCAATACAATGTAGAAAAGCAGTGGTGAGAGGGGACATCCTTGCCTTGCTTATAATCTTAGAAGGAAAGTTTCAAGTTTCTTGCTAAGTATGATGTTAGCTATAGGGTTTTTTTGTGGATATTCTTTATCAAGTTGAGGAAGTTCCCCTCTGTTCCTAGTTTACGGAGAGATCTTTTTTATTATTATTATGAACGGGTGTTGGATTTTGTCAAATGCTTTTTCTGCATCTATTGGTATGATCATGTGATTTTTCCCCTTAATCTGTTGATGTGATGGATTACATTAATTGATTTTTGAATTTTGAACCAGTCTTGTATACCTGGGATAAACCTCACTTGGTCATAGTCTTGGTCATATATTTGGTCATATACATCTATATAAAACTCCTTTTAAACATTGTTGGATTGACTTTTTTTTTTTTTTTGAGACTGAGTCTCGCTCTGTCACCTGATTTGCTTATATTTTGTCAAGAATTTTTGCATCTATGTTTATGAAAGATATTGGTCTGTATTTTCCTTTTCTTGTAATGTCTTTCTTTGAATTTGGTATTGGGGTCATGCTGACCTCATAGAATGACTTAAAAAGTATTTCCTCTGCTTCTATCTTGTGAAAGAAATTGTAGAAAATTTATATGATTTTTTCCTTAAATGTTTGACAAAATTCACTGTCATCCATCTAGGCCTAGTGTTTTCTGTTTTCTTTAATAGATATAGGCCTTTTCAGATTGTCTATTTCTTTTTGTGTGAGTTTTGGGAAATTGTGTTTTTCAAGGAATTGGTTCACTTCATCTAGGTTATCAAACTTGTGAGCTTAGAGCTGTTCATAGTATTCCTTGATTATCCTTTTCATGTCCATGGGATCTATAGTAATGTCCCCTCTTTCATTTCTGATATTAATAATTTGTGTCTTCTGCCTTTTTTCTTAGCCTGGCTAGAGGCATATCACTTTCACTAGCTTTTTCAAAGAACCAGCTTTCGGTTTTATTGATTTTCCCTATTGATTTTGTTTTTAATTTTATTGATTTCTGCTCTAATTTTTTATTTTTTCTTTTCTTCTAATTATTTTGGATTTAATTTGCTCTTCATTTTCTAGTTTCCCAAGGTGGAAATTTAGCTGAATGACTTTAGATCTTTCTTCTTTCTAATATATGCATTCAGTGTTATACATTTTTCTCTAAGTGCTGCTTTCATTGCATCTCACAAATTTTGAATAAGTTATGTTTTCATTTTCATTTAGTTCAAAATATTTTAAACTTTCTTTTGAGATTTCTTCTTTGACCCATATGTTATTTAGAAATATGCTGTTTAATTTCACAGCATTTTGGGATTTCCTAGCTATGTTTTTATTTACTTTTACTTTTTGCTTACTTTAATTCCATTATGGTCTGAGAGCAGACATTGTATGATTTCCATTCTCATAAGCATGTTAAGGTGTGTTTTATGGCCCAGAAAGTAGTCTATCTTCATGAATATTCCACATGAACTTGAGAAGACTACATATTCTTCAGCACTGACTTTTTAAAATCAGAAACAAGGACCACACTTATTTTGGTTAACATTGATATCCAGACAGTATTGTAATCAAGCCATAGATGTATTAAATAAACATAAATATGACAAAGAGATGATCAATTAGGAGAAGTAACTGCACCCATCATGGTAACAATGGATGTCTTGCCCACATTCCATCTCTTGGGGGTTTAATTTTCATTATAAAATTATCCACAGACTGAGATCCTATGTCCCTGCCAGGACTGGATTCATATACACAGAAAATAGTCTATACAGAAGTGCTCATTCCTTGTGAGTGTCAGTCAAACACTGCATTAGGCTTTAGACAAAACAAGACATAACACACACACCTACACATACATACACATTCACACTGCAGAGCACAGGCATGCTGAGTCAGGCTATAGACTGTTAGTGCTAGAAGGAAGGGCCTTGAACGATGATGTACCTCTGCCTCCTCCTAAGGGAAAACTAGGTGAAGGAAGGAGAAATTCTAAAATCCCCTCAGTTCAAACATGTCACCATCCTGACTCACAGATGTATGTAGTTCACATAGCGTTTGTCTCTGGGGCCTCATCTCCTCAGCAGATGATGAACTTTCTGAGGTGAAGTGCAACCCACAAGGCACCCCAGCCAATTGGAGGCCTCCATTAGAATCCTAACCACTCTGGGTCACAAAGAGGAGCCCTGTGTGAACGCTGGCTCTGGGTATCTCCCTCAAGACTGCGTCGCTCCCTGCTCCAACTCAGGCCCCCGCACAGAATCTTCTTCCTCCTGCTGAGGATTAACTGTTCTGCATCTTCGGCAAGAAATGAGTTCTTTGCTGTTTATTGTGGTCAAATCCTAAAATGAAGTCAATCCAGCGGTAAAGGCTGGATAAGCTGATGTCTCTTTATTAATGCATGAGGCACTTTGCAGTCCACCACTGTCCATGCTGAGATTGATGGAAGCTGAAAAGGAAGTGCAAGTTAAATTATGTCTTTGATAACTTCTGCTTAACTTGCCTGTCAGGGACCAAGAAGATTAAACATCTGTGATTTATTCCCATGTTAATCTCAACAAATACATGCACACGTGCACACACGCCTGCACACACTCACGCATGTGCACACACGCCTGCTTGTGAGAGACTGCACTGGGCTGCATTGTTAAAGGCAATTCTAACAGTCTGCAGTGGTCTGCACCGACAGGACAGGACAGAAGGTTCATTATTCCTTTCTTTATTCCTTCATTCCTTCATTCATTTGCTCATGCAAGCTTTCCTCATCGGCATCTGTTCTTTCTATGAAGGGCCTTGTGCTGGGCAGGAAGAAAACTCTAGGGGACCTAAAGTTTGCCAGTTTCTGGGCAAATGGTCTGACAGTAATTAATCTAGAGGCTTATTTGAAGCAATTCCTAGCAGCTCCAGCCCTGCCTCTCACGGATGAGGCTGTCTGCAGCCAGCTCCCTTTCCCCAGTCACTCTTCCCTCATGAGCAAACGGTGAAACCAGAGTGCTCCGTAATCATCGCAGCTACTATTTACTGACACTCATTATGCATGGGGTCCTTTACATGAATTATTTGAGTTAATCCTCCCCACAGTCCTCTGAAGGAAGCACAGTAGTTTTGCTCTTTTTACAATCTGAGGCTCAGAGAAGTTACACAACCTGTCCAAAGTCACCAAGGCATAAAACAGGGATTGTAAGCCCAGAAGGTAAGACTTCAGAGTCCATGTTCTTAGCCCCCACCTCAGACTCTGAGTACAGTCCTCATACACTGGCATCAAGGCCGGGTGGGTGATCTTACAGGTCTTTGTACTGCTCTGGGCCACAAGTGCTCATTGCCTGCATTCTCTATGGTTTTCCAGGGATCAGCTTGCTACTGTCTTTGAGTGATGCCTTTATGCTACCTTTTCTATTTGGACTTCTGCTGACAATGCTGGTCATGTGGAAGGGACTTGTCCTAGCCTGGCCTTCAAGGACTCCCAGGGCTGAGTGCAGAGCCATGGGGATACCAGGCAAGGGTGAGGAAAGAGGACAAAGTGATCAGCATCCTTGCTGGAGAGCGCCTGACACAAGTGCAAAGGGATCCACAGGGATCCACAGGGATTCAGGTCCTTCCTAGAGGTAACAAAAGCCTCAGGACTGCCCCGGCCACCTTGAAATCTCAGGAGAGCCCTCTGGTATTGCTTGAGATTCTCCTTGGACATAAGTTGGTGATCACATTTCCTTCCACTGCTTCAAACTTCCTTATGCTACAACACTTCCATGAGTTGATGTCTCCGGTCCCCACCTTACTCCTAAGCTGCAGACCAGAATATCCAACCAGACACCAACATCTGTCTCCACCAGGTGCCCCCAGAGACTTTTCCAACCCAATACAGCTCAAGCTAGACTCAATGTCTTTCCCCTACACCTATTTCCTCCTGTGCATCTTTTAACTCTCCATCTAGTCTGGAACCCGGCTCCAGACCTCAGGTTCTTCCTTCTTTCCACCCCATCCTATCAGGCCTTTCTCTTCTTCCCCATAATTACTATCTGTGTTCAGAATCTTTGAATTTCTTATCTCTTCATCTTAGACTAAGCCAGAGCCTCTGGCAGGACTCCTGCCAACATCTTCTAGCTATCCCAGTCCATCTGCACACATACTGCCAGAATGGGCTTCTGGAAACATAATCCTGAATCAAGTCACTTCTCTGCTCTAAGCCCAGCAATGCTCACCCCTGCCCCATGCCTTCACAGCAATTTTCAAATTGCCATCTTAATGGGCAATGACAGGTACACAGTGAGGAGAATCTTTAAGAAGCTTTTAAGAATGGTGTTCATTAAGACTCATTCACTAAACAAATGTCTCTTGAGTATCTTCTATGATCCAGGCCTTGTACTAGGAACTAGGGATGCATTGGTGAACTACATATTGAATACTTATGTTCATGGACCCAGAGGCCCATGAAGGGAGACGGAAAACAAAAAAAGAGCAAACAGCCTTGAGTATAATACCAGATATTTTCAGTGGAAAAAAAAAAGACAAGGTAAAGGAAGAGAGAGTAACAAAGCCAAGACTTGTCTTAATTGGAGTATTCAGGGATTGCAAAAGATAATGTTTATGGAGTGCTTACTTCATGTCAGGCTATATTCTAAGTGCATCATATTTATTAATGCATTTACTAATCATGGTAAACCAGTGATATAGGCTGTTATTATTACTCCTCGTTTTGCAGATGAGAAAACGTAGCACAAAAGCTCAAGTTCACAAAGATAGTGACTAGTGGAATCATGCTTTTACTCCACGTAATTTGTTCCCAGAGCCTGCCCTCCTGGCCACTATGCTGTGCTGCTTCTCCTGAGATGATGTTTAAGTTGAGAACTGACAGGGTAGGGGGTACCTTAGTCTGTGTTCTCCTAGAAGCAAACCTGAGACAAAGATTCATGGGCAGGCAGTTTATTTAAGAGGTACATCTCAGGAAGCCCTGGTAGGGGAGTGAGAAAGTGAGACAGGGAAGGGAAAGAAGCCAACAAGGATTATGTTATCAAGCAAGTTACCACTGTGGGAAAATGGAGCTTAATTCCACTGGGAACTCTGGGATCCAGTGTAAAACATAAGTCTCTAAGTCTCCTTCCCACTCAAAGGGATGAGGGAGCTGGAGTGTTTATACAACAATTCCCATTTCATTGTTTGAGGGCTGCTGTCAAGGACAGTACTTTCCTGGACTCATGACCTGCCATTTAGGCAGTGGCAGTTCTCATCCGAGAAAGCCCTTGGGCAAGAAGGCACAGGTGCTGGCAGGTGGGAGTCTGGCTAAACACGACTCAGGGGGAATAGAGCCAAGGCACCAACAGCTTCTGCTCGAGCATTCTAGGTGGAAGGGACATCACACATCAAGTCTCACAGGAGAGAACAGGCTTGGTGTGTTCAAGGAGCAAAGAGAAGGCTCTGGCTACTGGAGTGATGAAGGCAGTGTGGTGAGAATGGCATTAGAGGCCCAGCCAAGTAAGGATGTGTGGGCCTTGATAAGGTTTTGGCATTTTACTCTAGGTGTGATGGGGATGCAGTAGAGTGACTTTGATTTGTGTCTTTAAAAGAACACTTTGGTTGTTGGATGGAGAATAAACTGCAGGGTGCGAGAATAGAATAAAGAAGACCAGGAAGGAGACTGACAATAGTCTAGGTGACAGATATGTTGACTTGCACTAGAGTGGTGTTTTAGTTGTGATTGGATTCTGGCTATTGTGTAAGTTGACTGTTGGTAAGAATTAATGATGGAATGATCAGGGGGTATAAGTGAAAGAGAAGAGTCATTGACTAAGATGGAGAAGATGAGGGGAGATTCAAGTTCAGAGCAGCAGTGGGGAAATTCAGAAGTCAGGTTTGGACATTTGGTAACTCTGAGATGCCTATTAGTAAGTAGAGTGTTAAATACAGAAGTGTGGGGCTCAAAAGAGAGTGACGAGGTCTGCTATGCTGTTCTATAACCCCTCCCACCTTTCCTTGCCACTCCAGGAAAGCCCCCCCACCCCAGCTCCGCCAGACACACAGGGCAGTCTGTAGCACATGTGGCACTGAGTGGCGCATAGTTTGCAAGAAGGATGGTGGACTCAGAAACACGGTGGAGAGCCATGATATAGGAAGATCAGTAACTCTGAGCCAAGATGACCAGGAGAAGAGTTAGCCCCAAGAGATAGCAGTTACCATAGCACCCAAGTGACCATGTTATATGAGACGGACAGGGACTTCTTTTCTTCTTTTGGTCCTCAGGTGCGCAGAGTTGAGTATATCACATTGCTCAATTCAGTGTACACAATGTCCATTGGTTCATGAAGTGCTCTTCTCTAGTTTTGTTATTTTATTATTTCTCCTAGTTCCCTGTTTCCATATCTATTCTTTTCTGCCCATAGGCACCTTCTCTAACATATATATTAATGTTGCTAGATATCTGGGTATCCTTGAAAAATATGTAGTGTTGTTTTACATGTTTATATAATTCAAAATGTTATGCATTTCATTATTCTTTTTTACTCAATACTATTTTAAGATCTATTTGCATTACTAAAAGTAAATCTAACTTTTTTTTTTGTTTTTTTTAACCAACTTCTGTGTAGTTTTTTTCTAAAACAGATGTATAGACTACATTTTCTCCTAGGGACACCTGGGCTCCCTTAAACTCTTCCTTCATAAATAATGCTACAAGAAATAACATTTTAAAATATTAGATTTTAGTAAATAGTCTTTGTTAAGATAGGAAATTTTCCTTGTATTCTGGTTTTCTCAGAGTATATTTTAAAATAGTGAATATGAATAGGTGTTGAACTTTCTCAGATATTTCATTTGCATCTCCTTAAATGATCATGAGTTTTTTCTTTTATTCCATTAATAGACTGAAGCACAGTTATAGATTTTTTTAAAGCTTACACTTTCTTAAATTCTAACTTGATTGCATGTTTTAAAAGATAAACTGCTACATTTGATTAGCTAATATCATATTTTGGATTTTCACATCTATGTTCATAGGAAATTGACCTAAAATGTTCTTTCGCTGTATCGTTTTTATTCATTTTTAGGATCAGGTTTATACTAGTCTGACAAAGTTATGTGAACAGTGTGCTCTTGATTTCGGATTCTTTGTAGCAACATTTTAAGATTGGGATTATCTATTCCTTCAAAGTATTGCCGAACATAGCTGTAAAACTATATGGAGTTGGAAATTTTTGGAAAAAATGAGAATGATTTCAGTTCAGTTTAAGAGTTATAGTTCTACTAAGATCTTGGGACATTTGCCACATTTTACATTTTTCCAGAACTTTATCTAGTTCCTCTTTTTATCTCACATTTTAAAAAATTTGCATTTCCTCTTCTTTTATTGGTGTCACCAGAGGCTTATCTATTTTATTAGTCTTTCTGAAGAACACTTCCAGTTCATTTCCCATTGTTGTTTTTTTCTCTATATTTATTAATTTCTGCCTATCTTCCTATGTATGTTTTTATTGTTTATTTGGGTTTACTCTGTTTCCCCTTTGAATTGTTTTAAAGATAAAGCTTAACTCTCTTGCTTGCATTCTTTCTTAATTTCTAGTAAATTTATTTAAAGCCATAAATTTACCTCTGAGTACCGCTTTGAACATGACTCACATAATTTAATATGTGCTGCTTTTAAATGGTGAATTTTCATTCACCTCTAAGTATTTAACAATTTCTCTTTGGTTTATTGTATAGCCCAATGCTATTTTGGAGTATTTTTAAATTTTCCAGACATATAGGGTTTTAACATCTAATTTAATAGCATCATGGTCAAGAACATTGCATGTATGATGTTGATTCTTTTAAACTTATAAGGCTTTTAAATCTAAGCAAAGTTTATTTTGGGCTTACCACATTATAATTTGTTTGTGTTTTTTCTATATGCATATGAAAAGAAAGTTTTTTGTTTATTGGGATAGGAACAGATAAGTTATATTAGTATAATGTTCCATATACTTGCTTATTTTTGTATGCTTCAAGTATTAGTTTTTGAGACTGTGTATTAAAACCTGCAGCTATTTTTTAAATGTATTTCCCACCCTAGCTCTGTCAGTTGTTGCTGTATGTCCGTCGATGACACATAATCAGAGGTGTACATGTTTGTTATCATTATATTTCTTGATATATTACTTGTTTTACCAATATATAGCATCCTCATTTTCCCTTTCTAATAGTTTATGACTTAAATTACTGTCTTTCTGATACTACAATTTCTATTCTGGCCTATTTCTGGTAAATCTTTTCCTATCTTTTCTGTATCTTTCTGTTTCTAATATGTATCTTGTAAACAATAGATTGCTTGATTTTTATCTTTTAAATTCACTTAGAGAGTCATTATACTTTGTTTAATGAGTGACTTCAAATTATTTACTATTATTGTAATTTCTATTATAAATATATTGTAATATAATAATGTTAATATTAATTGTAAAACATATGAACATTTATTTCTGCTTTATGTTTTCTATTTTCCACATCTTCTTTTTCCCCTTTCCTTTCTTATATTCTATTAGATAGATAGGATTTCCTTCTGCTAGCTTAAAAGTTAAATATTTTATTTTTATTCTTCTAAGAGTTGTGTTTTAGCTATCAAGAACTGTTTCCCCCCATCAATTTCTTAAGCTATAAATATCTATTAATATTTTTTCCTCCAGAAAAATAACTTCAGAGAAATGGACAAAAGCAAGCCCAAGTGACAGAGAGAAGAAAGGGATTAAGGGAAGGAAATAAAGGAGGGAGCAAGAGGTCAGCAAAGAATAGAACAAAAAGAGACAGAGAGAAAGATAAGTTGACAAAAAGAAAGAGTTAGGGGCTTAGAGAATGAAGCCCGGAGTTTTGTCTACCCAATATGCTCAAATTCAAACAGTGAGAAAACACTCTAGGCGTCATTGGTTTCTTTCACGCAATGTCCCTAAATCATTTTCTTTTCTTCTTTTGGTTGGGAAAACATTCCAAATTATTTAATGTTTATTTACTAAGCAGTCACTGTGTTCTTGGCCCTCTTTCAGGCCTGGAGACAAAGCCGTGAAGAAGGAGACCCTCTCCTTTCCCTCCCAGAGCTCACAGTCAAGATTAGCAGCTTAAAAAGCAATTACAACAGAGTAGGGGAAGCACAGGCACCTGAGGAGCATCCAGCAAGGGAAACGCAGCCTGGTCTGTGGGAATTAGGGAAATCCTCCTGTACGAAGTGACAGCTAAGCTGAGATCGGAAGGATATAACTCCTTCACCTGTCGTGCCAGCAGCAGAGGCTGGCCTTACCACCTGCTGCTCTCCTGCTGTCCGCAGGCCCTCTGCATCCTATGGGGCTATGAGCAGAACATTCCCAGATGTGAGTAAGGCCATGGTGCTGCGTTCAGCACAGAGTCACGTGTCTACAGCCTACAGAGAACTGAAGTTGTCTCAGTTCAAATGCCCAGGATTCCCAAGGAGCCCACCTTGTCCTCTCCCCAGCCTGCACCACTGGGTGACTGCAGACTGATGTCATTTAGTTCCTGAGGCCTACCACTTTTCTACAAAGCCTGCCTACCTATTTGCTCAGTGTCTTAATTTTCTTTTATACACAGTCATAGTCACTAATTTTGATAGACTGAGGAAGGAATCTGTTAAGAAAGCTTTGGAAAAAAAAAGTAATTATTGTTTTCAAGGAATAAATCCAGTGTTGCCTACCTTGACTGACATCCACGCTGGCTTTAATGAACAGACAGACAAAAACCAGTATGGAAACAGTAGAGGAGCTCCTGAGCTCTAGCTTTAGAGACAGCCACCTGTGTTCAAAACTTTATTTTTTTAATTTTTGTTTTTTTGAGATGGAGTCTCGCTCTGTCACCCAGGCTGGAGTGCAATGGCACGAGCTCAGCTCATTGCAAACTCTGCCTCCCAGGTTCAAACGATTCTCCTGCCTCAGCCTCCTGAGTAGCTGGGATTACAGATGCGTGCCATCATGCCCAGCTAATTTTTGTGTTTTTGTAGAGATGGGGTTTCACTATGTTGGCCAGGCTGGTCTTGAACTCCTGACCTCAGGTGATCCACCCACCTCAGCCTCCCAAAGTGCTGGGATTACAGGCGTGAGCCAACGCGTGGGGCCTCGAAACTTGATTTTACCACTTACTGTCACTGTGACCTTGGGAACACCACTGAAGTGCTCTGAACTGCAGGCTGTTCGTTTGTAAAGATGTAGTAATAGCTTCACTCGGTGGTGGTGAGGATTAAATAGCACCATGCCTGGCACATGCTTAGCACAGAGCTGGTACTTAATAAAAGCTCAAAAAGGTAATTGCTCAGTATTCGTATTAGTATAAGTAATAGATGTAGTATCAGCATTAAACATTAGTATTAGCTTTAACATATTACAGCCTAACCTGGTAGTGGTATGACATCATCATGAAGGAGATGATGTCACTCTTTTCTCCGGTTAGAAATGTATTTTCAATAGAGGCTGCCTGTAGTTAATCAAAGCATGGAAAAGTATGAAAAGTGGTTTCCAATAGATGTATAATACCCAGTCTACAGTATCTCATAATCATTCCTTAGAACTGGTTTAAACAATAAACAAAGCTCTCGTTTATAAAGATAACTCTGTAATTAAGTGAGGGCATTACAACAGATTTTTTACAAACTTCTGTGTTGTCCTTAATTGGTTTCATTTAAGAATCTAAGGCATCTGGTCACATTTTTATTAAGTTGTCCTTATTCACTTACTTAGTCACTCATCATGTATTCAACAAATATTTGTTGGATTCCTATCAAAGAAGCATATGCACAAAGTAGGCATTCAATTAAAAAATAATTTTATTACCAGAATCCAACCATACATATATACTTGATTATATTTAAAAACAGAATCAAGTTTGAGTTTTACTTTGCTTAAACTTTACAATAAGCTAGCTGATCTATAGCCAGTACATTTTTACTTCTTGAGGATTGTTTTAGAAAATTTATATTTCATTAAACTTTCCAGATTTCTAAAAAGGCTTTAAAAAAAATCTAAACTCCCTGTATAGTGCCAATGCTATAAATAGATAGCTCACTAAATAATCATTTACATTCCTAAAACATGAGCAGCTTTCTTTTCTATCTAATCCTCAATTTTTACATATTTTACTTTTCCATTTACAGTTGAAATGCTCTGCCATGCTATTAATATTTGCCAAATTACAGTGGATATTTTCACTCTGTGGCTAATCACTTCTGAGTTTACCAAAGTTGGAATGGAATTGGAATTTGCACAACTTTTCTCCAGATCAGACAACCCTAGCATACAGACCCCCTATGAAGGCATACACTGTGAAGGGAGGAGGGAACGTGACAGCCTGTTGATCCTGCCAAAATGCTTTCCTAAAAAAAAATCTATAGGCTGACAAGTTTAATTACCCTTGAATTTTATTCCTGCCTTTTAAAAACACTGAAATCTTCAGGCAATGAAAAATGTTAGCTTTTGAAAGCACAGAACCGTTAGAAGAGGACGGCAGGGGCTCAGGTGTGTCCCATTCACAGTTCCAGAGCCCCTGGGAGCTCCCCAGGGCTGTGCTTGCTGTGAACGCTCCTGTGCCATCACTTGGCTCAATGTGGCTCAGGCTCCCTCCTCTTAAGGTACTGGCTGTGGGGGTGTGAGTCACTCTTCTATCCTAAGCCAAAGGTTTACTCATTTAACTGTGTGCCTTGGGGAGGCTTTGTCATTGTTCAAGTCTAAAACAGAATGCCATTCAATAATTTAGGATCAAGAGTACATATATGTAAAAGATTCCCATGAGCATTATCCTGAGTGAAAAAACAAACCAGTCTCAAAGGCTTACGTATCGTACAGTTCCAATGCTCTAGCATCCTCAAAGTGACAAAATTATAGTGGTAAAGAATAGATCAGTGGTTGCCAGGGATTAGAGTTGCAAAAAGATGTGATTATTAGGGGTAATGTAAGACTATTTCTTTGGTGACTGAACAGTCTGTAATTGTGGTGATGGTTACTTGAATCTACATATGTAATAAAGTATCGTAGAACTACACACACACACACACACACACACGAATACATATCAAAACTGGTGAAATCGAAATAAGGTCTGTAGCTGAGTTATAGTACTATACTAACATCAATGCCCTGGTTTAGACAATGTACTATAGCTGTGTAAGATACTGTCACTGGGGGAGGTTTCACGAAGGGAACTAACTCTGCATCCTGTTCTTGCAACTTTTTGTGAGCTTTCAGTTATTTTTAAATAAATTTTTAAAAAAGATATCAATGAGCTTTTCTTCACCAATAACTTTTCATGGGACCAAGAGAACAGCCATTTGTTAACTGATGAGTGTTTTTGTTTGAGAGTAGAGGTGCTAACACGTGCCTCTTCACGTGCCTCATCTATATTACTGACAGCATGAGGAAAGGGGCATTCAACTGCTGCACACATGGTCTCATTGCCATGACATGCGTTTCTGCTAGAGTTGAATGATGTAGGAGTGAGATTCAAAAGGGGATCTTTCCAGTGACTTCACTGTAGAATAGAGAAGTTTGAGCGAGGAGGGTTTTCAATCAGAAGTGCTCCCTGATGGGCTCTGGGCTGGTGCTGTGCCTTGAGGCAACATGGCAACCAGGGCAAACGTAAGCTGCGGGGTCCTCTGACCAGGGCCTTTGACAACTTGAACAAGCCAGGGAGGCCATCCGGGAGGTGATGGGTCTGGAAGCCTCTCTAGGGAATCTTCCAGTGCTTCTGTGAGACAGTCAGCCTGGAGAGCCGGTGTGGGGAGCCCTGTGTATATGCGTGGGGGATGCACCCTGAGTGCTATGAGCAAATATCCAAAGGGCTGTTGAATGGGAGACCAAGTGGACTTGTACTGTATGAGTGTGGGGGCAGGGCTGATATCTATAGGCCGCAGCTACATGAAAGCAGGTTTCAGCTCAACACAAAGAATTGCCTAGTAGGCCTTCTTTGACAGGTAATAGGTTTCCAGACACTGGAAATATTCAAACATAGATCAAATGATCATGTGTCAAGGAGGCCTATCAGGGGACCCATTTAAGAGACCCATTCTACTGTAAGAGGATGACACCGACAGTGAGGACACTGTGGGTGGGGGACCCTGATCTGAAGACATGGCACAGCATAGCCTGCTGATTCTGTTTTAAAAACATTCCAGTAAAATTTCCTGAGCATATTAACTCTTCAGTGGTTTATAGTGTCCCAAAACAAATCTCACCCCTCCAGTAGATCCATCGGCCTCTTGATGAGAGGAACATTGCCTCTACTGCTTTTCTTTCCCCAGGAAGGCTGGCACAAGGTGAGTCAGAAGCAAAGCTCTGTAAACACCTGACTCCAAGTGAATGGTAGCTCTAGCATGCCTGAGGCAAGAAGCCAGGCTGGCTGCCTGCTCAGTGTCCTCTCACCCTACAAGTTCGTATATTTTATGAGCCCACTGTGCTTCCTGGCCCAGACTTCCTCCAATGGTGATTCATCTGTCCTTTGCAGCTTTGTCAGTGTTTGGGTTTTCTACTTAGTTCTCAATGAACTAGCTATCATAGTTATAGCTCCCTAGAAAATGCCATACAGTAACTCTGTCAGGGGTTTTATTTGCTTAGATGGATCATTTTATTTCAGCAAGGTGTTTTACTGGCTTAGAGTGTCATGAATCACTTCAAACGTAGATGAAAAATGACCCAGTATACATGATTTTATGTGGAATGTGGTTCTTTCTATTGAAGATCATGTCTCCTTGATTAGGAGATGAAATCAATTTAATTTCATGCAAATTATGAAAAATAGAACCATATCAGCATTTCCATGCACCTACCCGGCTGGAGATGAGAAGTTGACTCTAACATGTTTTGGTTGCCTCCACTCAGAAAATCGCCCGTGAACACAGGGTTATAATGGCCCCAAATGAAGCAGTATGAGGCTCCTTCTCTGAAGCATATGCCTTATTGGGCCCAAACCACATCAACGACTAAGACCCCCAAAAGTATGAGAGTGGGGTTTTGAAAAAGGAATTGCAGTATTTAGGATACAGTCTGCTATGCTGTAGTAACACCTAAATCCCTAAACCTCAGTCGCTTGACTCAACAAAAGCTTATTCTTATTCTCATCAGGTTTCAATGAGGTTTGGTCAGGCCATGTTCCATGGTGACCAGGAATCAATTCGGTCCTCTTCTATCTTGCTATAGAAGGAACATGTTGGTGGGGGGCGATAAACAACTCTATTGAGTTTTAAATGGCTGGGCCTGGAAGTAATACCCATTGCTTTTCCTCACAGCCTACTGGTCAGACCCTAACTACAAGAGTATCAGAGAAGTAAGGGAGCACCCAGATATTCTAAGCCTGACATGCCTCTGCCACAGTGCTTGCCCCCTAAGAATAACTTTCTCAGTGCCCAGATATCGCCCTGACCTGTCATCCTGGTGGCTACTGGCATCAAGGCTTGTTCAGGTGTGTATGCTGGACTGAGAAAGCAGCCTTCACTTCTGTGCCTGGAGAAGAAGGAGGCTGCACATCCCAGAAAGCCTCTTCTAGAAGCAAAGGCAAGGGTTAAATGTGCTGAACCTGGGAACATCTGACTGACATAGGGGTACATAACAGAGAGGGCCGAGGGTCTCTTCCCCCTCCTCTGCATTCCAAATCTGAAAGCGCCTATCCGTCAGAAAAATGCAGAGCAAGAGAGCCCAGGCCCCTCTCTGCACAGCCATTGCTCAAAGGCTTGTCTTGGAGAGCACCTCTGTTTGAAGCCTGTAAGCTGGGACGTTGCAGAATCCAGAGCATCACATACCTGGGCCACTTGGGATTGGCAGCTCAGCTGCAGCACTGTCTCTAGGCCCTGACCTCACTGGCTTAACACTGATCAAAGTCTCCTTTAGGAAAATCAAGAGTGACAGTGTTCACATATCCTACCACTTGCCAATTTAAAAAAAAAAAAGGATAATCAGCAAAGGAATAGCTGCTAAGACCCAGCAGAATCTCATCTGCACATGAACTTGCCAAGCTGCTCAGATATTATATTATGCTACTATGGAACTCATGTTATAATATCTTCAGTGTAAAGAATCACTTCAGTGAGCAAAGCCCTTTTTTTCTTTTCTAAATTCTGTTTTAATTAGAAAATTGATGGAAAATATAGAAGTACCACCCCATAGTTACTTTTAAAAAATCTATTTGGAAGCCTTGAAAATATTGGTGAATTATAAAAGAAATTGAATTCTGATACTTTTCTCCCATTGTATTGTTCCCTATTCCCTGAAAAGCCTCCAACATTGTATTTCTGTAGTTTGGAATAAGGACATATTTTGCCCTTAGAAACTGTAGGTATTCTAATTATATGTAAATCAGTTCACATAAATAAATATCCATGGTTAAAGGATATTTAAAATGTTAAAAGCTTTTTCTCCACTGTTCGCTGTTAAAAAAAAAATTTTTTTAAAGTCTATTTCCAGAACCCTGGTGGCTTTAACACCCTTTTCCTCTTTCATGAATGCACACAAGAACCTGCTCATGCGATGCAGTTTCTGGGCTGTTCTCCACTCTGAAAAAGCAATTCTATGTTAACTTCCCTTTCCAAACAGTTAAAACTTTTTTCTTTCTTATTCAGAATCAAAATATTTAATTGGACAATGAAACAGAATAGAAATTAAGAAGGATGTTCCCATGCTGAAAAAGGTTTCTTAAGTGTTATCTTTTACTTTCTGAAAACATTGCTATGGTTGTATTTTTAAAGGATCATTATTTCCCTGACATCTGAATTATATTTTATTCTAGTCTCCTGGCTATAAACACCATCAAAATGATGGATGATGATCCCCAAATTTCTATCTCCACCCTTGAGTTCCAGGCTCACGTAACCAATTGCCTATTTAATATCTTCACTTGGTTGTCTAATAGGCATTAAAAACTGAGCCTGTCCAAACCTAATTCCTGATATTCTGCAAATCTGCTCCTCCCTAACTTTCTCCATCTCAACAAAGGGCCCACACCATGCTTCTAGGTTTTCAGGGCAAAAGCCTTGCAGTTACCCTTGATTCTGCTCTCTCTCTCATAATTCACTTTCAACTTCTCGGCTGAATTCTGCTGGCCACCCCTCAACCTATGTCCAAAATGTTACCAGTTGTTATCACTTCCACCATTATTACCCTGGTACAAGCCACCATCATTGCCTACCTAGATTTTTGCAATGGTTGTCTCTTTGATTCTGTCCTTGCCCTCCTACAATCGAATTTTAATACTGCAGCCAGAGTGATCCTTTTAAAACATAAAGATGATGTCGTTTCAATGCTGTAAACCCTTTGTGGGCTCCCATCTCAACTAATGTTAAAACAAAGTGCTTTAAATGGTCCATAAGACCCTGTTTGGCTTTATCTCCTCCAACTCTTTCCTGACTCACTGAGTTCCAGCTCAAACATGCCAGACCCACTTCTACCCCAGGGCCTTTGCACTGGCAGCTCCTCTGTCTAGAAGGCTCCTCTTCAGATATCTACAAGGCACTCTCACCTCATCAAGTTCCCACTCCAACGTCACCCTGACTACTTACAGTGGAACATCCTCACTCCTAGCCTGCTCTCCCATCCTTGCTACATCTTTCTTCATATTACTTACCACCATCTGACACACTTTATATTGTATTTATTTGTTTATCTATTATTTTATTCTACTAGATTATAGACTCTGTAGGGACAGGGATGTTCATCTGTTTTATCCACTGTGACATCCATGCAGAATGGTGCCTGGCACACAGTAGACGATAAACATTCACTGAATGAATGAATAAAATTGCATTCAGTGGTGAATCAATGTATTTGGCTAAATTAGGGACTCATGCTTACCTTTCATGCCTGATAACACTTCTCACTCACACGTTTGTGGTGACTGAACCAGTGGCTGGCCAGGAAGCTCCTGTGACAGGACTAGCAGGTGCTAAACCTGTGTCTGGACTTTAGGGATGGTTTCAACATCTGAATGTTCTCGTGTGCTGCACACAGCATGCTGGAATACACCCCTGGGCTCGCTACACAGGGTCAGTCACTGCAGGCACACTTATGGACTGGTCAGCACAATTCTGTCATATCAGGAACTAAGAAACACTCAGGAAGACCATCCATCCTGCAGGGAAAACGGAGCTTTGGGGCACAGGGAGTATGGGTGATTCAAAAGAGAGTCAAGTGGAACCAGGAAATCAGCCCCTCTCCTACACCCTTGCCTGGTCAGGGGAGGAACGTAAGTAAAAATGCAGACTTATTTCACTAAATTTGATAGACTGCCTGAAGACAGGTGTATGACAGAGGAGAGAAGTACCTTCTCAGATACCATACCACACATCTCTATTTCCTCTACGTTCTGCGAGCTGCCAGAGCGAATGGTCTGTGAGCTCAAGAGATACTCTCGGGGTATATTACAAAAACATGCAGGAAGGGCTGCAGGCCTGAGTGGCCAGCCTTGTGCTAGACCTTCTGACAATGGGTTCTGTTGCTAACATGACCTTGCTAGTAGGTAGAGATTGGCTGGGTCTGGAGACACTTGGGCCCCTTTTGGATGACAGTTCCAGCTCTGATGCTTGCCTGGATACTGTCTTGTGACATCATCAAGCTGGAGGTTAAGGCTGCCCATGGAGGGGTTATTTCGGGTGTGAGATCAGTTGTCACCAAAACAAATGAGCACAGGCCCAATAGGCATGGTGCATTAGATGAGTTCTGAAAAATTATAAGATGTGGAGAAATCTGATGAAATATGTCATAAGCAGAAAGGGCAAGAAATGTTTCCAAGTTTCATTCGCTCTTATGAAGTGACATCTAGAAAGAAAAGGAATCAGATAAAAAGGAAAAAGCAAATTATGATATTAAAAATTCATTCCCATTTAGCAAATTTGCTATTAGCATCACAATTCAGGATATTTTAATAATTCCAGCCTCACAGAGGTAGCATAATTGGATGCTTCAATGATGGGATTTAGGGAACACCAGAAAAATCTCTTCACCAAAATAACTTCTTCAACAGCCTGAGCTCACTCACTACAGCTGGACATGCCAGGTTCTTCCCTGGCTCCTCTTGTAAAATCCACGTTCCCCAGGGGTCAGCTACAGAGACTCAGCTCTTCCTGGTGAGCAGGTGGGGCATATGAGGCCCCAAATCCTGAGATGGGGGGCAAGAGGGAGCATGAGGTGGGCAATGAGGCTCCAGGCTGGCTGCCCTGCACCCCGGGGGCTCATCCTCCCTGAGCACTTCTTCACAACCTGACCAAAAGTGCTCAGGAGGGCAACATGCTCTGTGTTCTTGTTTAAATCATTGAAAACAGAGGAAGTTCACAGCGAAATTGCATCCTTCAGCCAGGGAGGTGTCTTGCCAGGTACGGGTCAGAAAGGGCTAAAGTGTGCCCTGCCCCCAGCAGCTCGGTTTGGCAGCACCAGCCTGTAGTGTGGCTGAGGACCCACCTGCCTCCTTCAGCCAGGCTCCTTGGGAGCATCCAGGATAAGCAAAGGGTGCTGCTATTATGTTACCTCAAATATCCACCCTCACACGCCAACTGAGGACCAAGTGAGTCCAGAGGAGATGAGCCCTGGTGGAGTCAATAACTCTGAGGCTGCGAGTGCCTTTGCCTTCTACAGCCCAGCTCAGGCAAGATGAGTTTACTCCCAGGACCACAGACCCACCCAGCCCACATCCCAGGCTAACCTCCGCCAACTACAACCAGAGGGACGTCTGAAGTGCTAGGCTGAGCCTCTCCACTCTCTAGCATAAGAATCATTAAGAGTTTCCATGAACCTCAAGATAAAAGACCCAAATCCTGGCCTGGGGTCGCTAGATGCATGAGATCTGAGTCCTGCCCTTGTCTCAGGCCTTCCTCACCACATTCCCACAAGACCCCTGTGTTTGCTACACGCTCTGCTCCCAAGACGCCCACACTGCTGCAGGACCCATGTCCTTCCCTCCAACAACACGCTCTTTTCCATCACCTCCCCCATCATTGGAGCTGTAACTTAAGTCTTTCCTGTTCCAGAAGGAGGTGATGGGAATAGAGCAAGTTAAAATGCCACAAAGCTTGATTTTTTATCAAGATTCAGCTAATTTTTTTGGTAAATATTTCTCATATTGTTGCAAGCCTTTGGTTAATTTCCAGAGTTCTGAAAAAGTTAATGTTGACAATTTTCACCCATGTTCTCATTGCTTTTATGAAGGAATAAATTTTCAGAGGTCCTTACTTGGCCAGTGCAGAATTGCTCTTGCTAGTGAATTGATTTTTGACAGACAACTCAGCATATAAAGGATAGTCTTTTCAGCAGACGGGCTGAACAATTGGATATCCACACATGATAAACAAGTAAGTGAATACACAGAAAGAGATTTGATCCATGTATTGCACCATACAAAAAAAAAAAGCCAAATTCATTATAGTCCTAAATGTAAAGCCTAAAGTTATAAAACTTCTAGAAGAAAACATTGCAGAAAATCTACATGACCTTGGGTAGGCAAATATTTCTTAGTTACAACACTAAACACATGATCCTTAAAAGAACAAATTGATAAATTGGCTTTAATCAAAATTAAGTTTCTACTGTCCTAAATCACTATTAAGAGAATGAGAAGTAAGCCACAGACTGGGAGAAAATAGTTACAAATCATATCTCTGATGGACTTGTATCCATAATATATAAGTAACTCTCAATACAAACGCTCAAGCAAAAAACACAATTGAAAAACGGGCACAAAATGTGACCAGACATTTATGAAAGAAGATATACAGATGGCAATTGAGAACATGAAAAAGGTAGTCAACACCTTTAGTCATTAGAGAAATGCCAATTAAAGCCACAGTGAGTTACCACTCACTGCGAGAGAATGACTACAATGGAAATGACTGCCATACAAACGTGGGGGGCATGTGGAGCCACAGGGCTCTCACAGGTTGCTGGTAGGAAGGTAAAAGTGTGCAACTATTTTGGAAAACACTTTGGAAGGTTTTTTTAAAGTTGAATATATACCTATCATATGTCCAAACCACTCCACTTCTAGATGTTTAGCCAGGAGGAATGAAAACACAAGTTCACACAGAGACTTGTACTTGAATATTCACTGCAGCTTTATTTGCATTAGTCAAAAACTGGAAACAACCAAGATATTCATTAATGAGTAAACGAATAAACACATTTTGGTATATTTGTATCAATGGAAAATACTACTTAGCAATAAAAAAAAATTGATAAATGTAGCCATGTGGACGATCTTAAAATAAATATGCTAAGCCAAAGAACCTAGGCAAAAACCCAGTATATTCTATATGCTTCCATTTATATAAAATTCTAGGAAATGTAATTGTGTCCCATGTGTTTAATATGAACTAACCTGCAGTGGCAGATAAGAGATAAGTGGTTGCCTAGAATGAAGCAAGGACTGGGACGGCCTGAAAGGAGGGATTCCAAAGGGTCCCAGAAAGATTTGGGGTGTGAAAAACATACAGAGTGATATTGCAGACTTTGGGGACTCAGGAGCAGGGAGTCTGGGAATGGGGAGAGGAATAAAAGACAACATATTGGGTACAATGTACATGGCTCCGGTGACAGGTACACTAAAATCTCAGAATTCACTACTAAAGAACTCATCCAAGTAACCAAAAACCACCTGTAACCCAAAAACTATTGAAATAAAAAATTTAAAAGAGAATATCAAGAACAGGAGAGTATCCACTAGCTTTCATAGCTTCCTTTTTTTAGTGAGTAATGCTGGAATGCAGATTAATAACACTATTAACCCAGTGTGCCTGCAATTTTAATGAACGTCTACGTGAAGCAAAAATGTTACTTGCCTTTCTCAGCTGGCAGGAAAAGGAGCAGAAATTATCATTTTACATACCAATTATATTGTCTTTTTCTGACCAATTGAAAAAAAAAGGCTTGGGGAATGATGCATATGGGCATTATCCTGACTGTGGTGATGGTGTCACAGGTATACACGTATGTCAAAATGTATTACGTTGGTGCAAAAATAATCGTGAATTTGGACATTACTTTCAATGACAAAAACTGCAATTACTTTTGCACCAACCAAATAGATTGTGCACTTTTTATATATGTATGTCAAGATTTAGACCGTGCATCTATCTCATATATGTATGTCAGTTTAGATTATGCACCTCTTACATATGTATGTCAAAACTTAGATTGTGGCCAGGCACAGTGGCTCATACCTATAATCCCAGCTTTGGGAGGTCAAGCCAAGAGGGTGGCTTGAGCCCAGGAGTTTGAGACCAGCCTTGGCAACATGATGAGATCCTACCTCTACAAAAAGAAAAAACAAAAAACAAACAAACAAAAAAACCATTAGCCAGGAGTGGTGGCCTGTGCCTCTAGTCCCAGCTACTTGGGAGGCTGAGGCAGGAGGATTGCTTGAACCTAGGAGGTCAAGGCTGCAGTGAGCTGAGATCGTGTCCCTGCACTATAGCCCAGGCAACAGAGCGAGACCTTGCCTCAAAAACAACAACAGCAAAAACCCACATCCCAAAAATGTAGATGGTACAATGAGGCACAAAAAACTTAAATATGTGCACCTCATTTTATGTCAATTATTCTCCTACCAAAGCTGTTAAAAATAATAAAGCCTGGGGACAATAGATCAAATCTGTATGTGGCTATAAGACCTTTACTTGAGGCCTTTAAAAGAATGACTGAGCCGGGCACAGTCACTCATGCCTGTAATCTTAGCATTTTGGGAGGTCAAGGCAGGAAGATTGTTTGAGGCTAGGGGTTCAAGACCAGCCTGGGCAACATAGCAAGAGATTGTTTCTACAAAAAAATTTTTTTAATCAGCAGGGTGTGGTGGGGTGCATCTGTAGTCCCACCAGCTAAGGAGGCTGAGGCAGGAGGATCACTTGAGCCCATGAGTTTGAGGCTACGGTGAGCTATAAATGTGCCACTGCACTTGAGCCCGATGATAGAGTGATACCTTGTCTCTAAAAAACAAAACAAAACAAACAAACAAAAAAAGAAAGGAAAAAGAATAAATGCACTGCCCAAATGAAAAAATGGGCTTTCGGAAGCTTAAGGGCAAGGGCAAGGTCCCACAGAAGCCTAATCTCAACATAGCAGTAAATCAGCCAAGAGAGAAGGATATACTGACATAAATTGTGGGTGTGCCTTTCTGAGCATGAAGTGGCTATCATAAAATACATAGAAGCTCCACACTGTTTTTAATATGAATTGAACCAGTAAAAGTACTGCCAGGCTGGGCTAAAAGAAACTGAATCTGTTCAAATTGCAAAAAGACCTCTGGATCCTTAATTTTCTATGGCCAGAAAATAAGCTGAGAAAACTACCAAGCTGTCAACATCGACCATTTCTTCAGAAGTGACCATGGAGTATGACACAAAGGAAAGCGTGAGCGAGGCCAAGAGCCCAGGGAGTGGAACCAAGAGCTGTGGAAACACGGGACTGGGGCATCATTTCCAGGGAGTAGAACAGTGGTTTCATCAAGGAACACTTTTCACCCCAGAGTTGGGGGCCCCAGAAACATTTCCACCCTGCGGGATTTCAGAATTATTATGGAGTAGTGACTAGCCTGTTTCAAACAGGAGTGTTTATTGCTATTATGCTGTCCCTGTCTCATCAGTGCATGCTGAGGGTATGGGAGACAGAGTCCTTTCCTTTCTCATTCACTGGGTCTCCAGAACAAAAAGTGCTCCATCTGGATTTTTATGTAGATTTTATAAGATCCTGAATGTTAAGCATTAGGCCAGGATGGGATGACACTTTGAGGGTCTTCAGAGGGAGTGAGTACATTTTGCATGTAGAAGGGATGTGAATAATTTTGATCAGAAGGCAGACTGGTATATTGGTTGTACAAATGACTCCAATTCCATATCTACACCTTTTGGGTGTGGCTTCACGTCTCTACCCATCAGGACCTGGAATCCATCTCCAGATCCTTTGAATCTGGGCTGACTGTGAAATTTCTTTGGCAGATAGGATGAGGAAGAGGTGATGGTGTATCAGTTCCAAGCCTAGGCACATAAAGACCACTATTCTTTTGTTCTTTCTTGGTTTCCTGCATGCTCTATGAAAATAAGCCAGTGCTAGCCTGCTAAGGGGTGAGACATTGGGAAAGACAGCCGAGGTGCCCCCGCTGATGGCAGAGAGACTCCAGGAGCAGAGTTCCCTGGATGACAGACAGCTGATAACCCAGGAATGAGACAGCCCCGCCAAGACCAGAAAAACTATCCAGATGAGCCCTGCCTAAATTGTCAAACTGCAAACAATCCACGTAAATGCTTGTCATTTAGGCCGCTCAAGTTTGGTATGGTTTATTACACAGCACTACATAACAGATAGACATGCATCATCTCTTTTAATCCACACAACAACCAAAGAGATAGGTGCTATTATTATCCATATTTTGTAGGTAAAACTATAGGTTAGAGCAAGTCTCATGGGTATCTAATGTTACAAATGCTCGTTCCTCAGTGCCGTAAAGAAATAGCACTTGAATATAAATTTAATTACCTCAGCAAGGCCGTTTTTACTTTCTGCAGAAAAGATACACTCACCAGCAGTTTTGCCACGAGAGCACACCAAACAAAGGAGGCAGGGTCATTTATAACCTGGTGCGTCCACCCTGCTGCTGTGTCCGGTTTCCATTGGCCGGAATGGGACCTCACATTCTGTGTTTGTCCTGATTGGCTAGCAACTTAGAACTTTGTTAAAGAGGCAAAGGCAGAGGAGAACAAAGGAAGGAGGAAGTAACTTGTGGAATGCTGAGAAAGGAAAAAACACCTTCAAATAAGGAAGAGGAACAGGCTATGACCTAATGCTTGCTTGGAGCAGTTTAAGTATGCCAGGGCAAATATTTAGGCTAAATTGTGGGAGTTAAGAACATAAAGTACATTGATTTCTTTATTACGGCTGGCAGATATTTAAGAATGTTAGCATGGGTCTTTGAATAAATTTTGCTTCTAAGAAAAGTTACTATACATTCCTAATTAGATGGGGAGGAAAGCCTTTGAACCTCTACTTTACTTTTTATACTAAGGTCGTACAACTGGCAATGGCTTTTAGTCAGCAGAGCTGTTTGTTAATATCCTGGTTCTTCTTCCAGGCACTTGGTGAGGTTAAAGTTGAAGAGAGAGTCTTGGGACATGCTTTGGATGATAAAACTGAAGTGGAAGCAATGTGTATTACTGCCAGGAAAAAGACTATTATGAAATGCATGATTTGCAATGTTTGCTTTCTCTTGCTACTGTACTCGATGGTGCCCCAGACAGTGAAGGCTCCTACAGCCCAGGTCTTGAAACTAGTAGGCCTTACAAAACCTAAAAAGTTAGCACCAGGTGGCCCTAGATAGGGTCCCACCCTGCCTAGATAGGGTCCCACCCTGCCTCGATAGTGTCCCACCCTGATAGGGTCCCACCCTGCCAATTCCGGGAAACAACCTCATGAGGTCCCACCCTGCCAATTCCAGGGGTCTCACCCTGCCTCGAAGTTCCCGGAATCATCAACTCCAGGAAAGAACCTCATAAGGTCCTGCTCTAACCAATTAAACCAAGACCCCTTGCTCAGGCTATAGCTAGACCCAATCATTTTACGCCTTAAGCTTTGTTTGAATTTCGCGCCATAAGCTGTGTTTGAACTTGTGTTAGCCTATATAAACAGCCTGTAACAAGCAGTCGGGGTCCCAGGACCAACTTAGAGCTTGGGACCCTAGCGCGCTAGTAATAAATAACTCTCTGCTGTGAACCTCGTGTCGGTGATCCTTCGCGACGACCCCTGCCCAGGAGGGAATCGAGAGTTCAGTTCCAACAGTCTCTCAGTGTGACTTGGGGCACAGCCCCCAGCCACCTCAAGATGGGCATGAAACATGATAGTGAAAAAACACATTTTTGGTTTAAGCCAGTGAGATTTGGGATGATCACTGTAGCGCAGCATAGACCGTCCTGACTGATACAGTGGCTGAGTTAGAATTAAACTTCATATCTATCTGGTTCCAAACCCATGCTCTTATTCACGAATGAATGGGTGAATAAATGAACTTTGTCCAAAGGACAAGACCAACAGTGCTAACTGAAGTAAAAAAAGAGAAAAGATTAAAGATGACAAAATCAATGCAATTGAGACAGCAGAGGTGAGGGGAATACATTTTCTGTCCAGGGTTCAAAGCATCTATGGAGGTGTCGAGAAAGGAGGTTCTTCCTGCCACAGCCCTCCAGAGCTGTGCTGCAGGGCTCTGAAGAGAGCTGGCTTCCGCTCCTCATCCCAAGAGATTTGGAGGAATCAACGTGTGAACCCAGGAAATCTGAGACAGATTTCAGTTAATTTAGAAAGTTGATTTTGCCAAGGTTGAGGATGCGCCCGTGACACAGCCTCAGGAAGTCCTGACAACATGTGCCCAAGGCGATAGGGGCACAGCTTAGTTTTATACACTTTAGGGAGACATGAGACATCAATCAATATATGTAAGAAGTACACTGATTCAGTCTGGAAAGGCTGGACAACTTGAAGCAAAGGCAGGAAGACCGGAGGTGGGGAGGGAGCTTCCAGGTCACAGATAGGTGATACATAAACAGTTACATTCTTTTAAGTTTCTGATTAGCCTTTCCAAAGGATGCAAATCAGATATGCATCTATCTCAGTGAGCAAAGGAGTGACTTTGAATAGAAAGGAAGACAGGTTTGCCCTGAGTAGTTTCCAGCTTGAGTTTTCCTTAATGATTTTGGGGGCCCAAGATATTTTTCCTTAACAAACTCAAAGCAGGCACTACAGGGCTAGCTGTGAGTCCAGGTGTGGCACCTCCAGCCCTTCTCCGTGATGCAGGAAACTCAGCAGTCACCAGGGCAGAGCAGCTCCAGACTGGACCACCCAAAGTCCCTCCCAGGGTGGGGGTGTCCCCTCCTGGCTCTGCTATCCTGGCTGTTGCTTCCCTGCTGGATATTCCTTCCCTCAAATTAGGTGGAACAGGGTGGCTTGTCAGCACACCTGTCACTCAAACCTCTTCAACTCAAAGGTAACCAAGATCGCCTAATTAACCAGCTTAGATCCCTAATTTGACATCTCATGAGGCCTGCCAACCGTTGTGGATTCAAATTCAACTCATCTGCCTCTACTTTGAATTCTCCAATTTAAGTGACATTTCCAGATTCCAAACTTTAATTCTATGCAAATCAACAAATGCTTATCTAGAGCCTATTATATGCACAGAGCTCTGGCCGGGAAATAAATAAAACATCTTCTCTGCCTCCAGGGACTCACAATCTAGTGAGAGAGAAAGATACAAGTAGAAGAAACCGTAATTCAAAGCAGCCTTTGATACGGGCTGTAATGGAAGGACAAAAGCGACAAAGAAGCCGGGAGGGCAAGACTCAAACTCTCCAGGTTCCTCTAAGTGCCAGAATTAACTCCTCTGTTTTTGTTCTTACTATAATTTTTCACATTGCCATTCTTATTGTTTTTGCCTCAATAATGAGTAGTCTAAGGAACATCATTAAGCTTTTGTGATGACCCTGGCAATCACCATAATGATAATTACAGTGCACACTGTGTTATGGCCACAACAGAGGCCCCCACCATAGCAAAGGCTGGGGGCCTGCACGGGGGCTCCAGGTCACTACACTGTGAGAGGACTGACAACCCTTCCTCCACCAGTGAAGACCTCCCGGCACTGCTGTCTGTGAAACGCTGTTTTTTTTTTTTTAGGTTATT
>NW_012116422.1:2587523-2613296 GCF_000951035.1 Colobus angolensis palliatus
TCTGGGACACATTTAAAGCAGTGTGTAGAGGGAAATTTATAGCACTAAATTCCCACAAGAGAAAGCAGGAAAGATCGAAAATTGACACTCTAACGAAACGCTGTTTTTATCCTGCCAACTTAAGTCATTCTCAACGATCTGGGTGCTGAAGGCTGTTCTGCTTTTCCACCGAGTAAAACGCATCAGCTGTATGACAACAGTTTCCCCCTCTGTGAGCTATTTATTCCCACCTACTTCAAAGCTTTTGGCTATCTTCTTAATGGTGGAGGTCACTGCAATTCTGGCCTTTAGATAAATGGGGATTGTAGCATCATTTCTGATACTACCAGTAACCATGAGGATATACCCTTCACACAAAATAACTGAAAGAGAAAAAGGATCTTCATGTACTATAATAAATAGGAAAAGCTAACTTTATTAATTTAGATCCCATTAAGATGAAAGGAAACTTTGAGAAATCCCGTAGCAAATGAGACCGGCAGACCAAAGAGACTTCCATATGTGTATATGTGTGTCTGTGTGTGTGTCAATAAAAACTGAACCGATGCATGACAGAGACCTTTTTTGGTTCTGCTGCCTGGGGATCATAGTGCATGTCAGAATACCATGCCTGGCACACAGTGGTGCACAATAAATGCAAATTGAACACAATCTGTGCAATCACATGAGTTGTGTGGGTAACGAAAGGAGAATGTGCTCATAGGCATTAGGGTAGGAAATTGAATTCTCTTCTTCACATAAGCTGGCAGATTTCTCATGATAATCACATATTCATTAATTTAGCCAAGAAACCTATTCAATGCACTTGTATTGAGTTCATCCTATGTTTCAGGCACTAATTTAGGTACTAGGCTCACTGCAGTGAATAAGTGCTCATGGAGATTGCATTCTAGTGGTGACACAGACAATGAAAAAGCAAACAAACAAACTTAAAAATCAGGTCATGATTTGTTCTCTAAGAAAATAATCTATACAACTGTGAGGTGATGGTGCTGGGGCAGGGGGGTCCACAGGGGCTCATGAAGGCCTCTTCGAGAAAAATGGCATCTA
This sequence comes from Colobus angolensis palliatus, assembly GCF_000951035.1. NCBI lineage: Eukaryota > Metazoa > Chordata > Mammalia > Primates > Cercopithecidae > Colobus > Colobus angolensis. Next base: position 2,588,574 of record NW_012116422.1, read on the forward strand.
AGTAGAGACCTGATAGGAAGGCGCTTTCCATCCATGCCACAGGAAAAGCATCAGGGCAGAATAAACAGCTAGCACAGAGGAGCTCGTGTGAGAAACAGCTCGGCATGGAAATGTGAACGCAGAGCAATTGGAAAAGTGGGAAGTATGTTTTTAAACTGACATTTTAAAAAAGAGATTTGTTGACAGTGTCTCCAATCACAATTTGAAGGAGTCAACAGAAGCCAAAGTTTTCTTTTTTTTTTGAGACGGAGTCTCGCTCTGTCGCCCAGGCTGGAGTGCAGTGGCGCTACCTCGCTCACTGCAAGCTCCGCCTCCCGGGTTCACGCCATTCTCCTGCCTCAGCCTCCCGAGTAGCTGGGACTACAGGCGCCCGCTACCACACCAGGCTAATTTTTTGTATTTTTTGTAGAGACGGAGTTTCACCTTGTTAGCCAGGATGGTCTCAATCTCCTGACCTCGCAATTCGCCCTCCTTGGCCTCCCAAAATGCTGGGACTACAGGCGTGAGCCACCGCGCCCGGCCACCAAAGATTTTTAAACCAGCCATTCTTTGCTACCGATGGCTGACTGTAGTGGCCAGAAGGCTGTGGGTCTGCACGGCTGGGCCTCTTGCTCCCGTGGCCCTCAGGCAAGCCATTCCCCACTCTGCCCCAACACCACTGCCCACAGGGGTGTTTACAAGGATCTAATGAGAGAATCTGCTGTGTCAACGTTAGTGCTGGTGCCAATGCCTAGCGTGGTGCAGGCCCTGGCAGCAGGCAGGACAGTGCATGGGCACCTGCTGGACTGGGCCACACGAGGGCTTTCTGCCAAACCAGGCCCCAGGACTTGAGATTTAACTCTTCCTGGCTGGCTTGTAAAATAAGTCCATTGGGACCACCCTAAATTGACTGGGATTCACAGTACACAAAAACTGGGGATTCAGTGGGAAGAGCCTACTAATTTCAGCTGGGCAGATCTTAGAGAACCTCTCAGGGCATTGCAGAGGGGCAGAAGGAGTCACCATCACTCCTGAGCCTAGCCAGGGGAAGCCCTGGTCTCCAGGCCTGGCAGCAATGCAGAGTCAGCCTAGGAGAAGCTGACAGGCCCTGGGACCAATGGGAATACTCCAGGGTCCTGCCCTTGGTGACTCTGCCATCCAGACACAGGCCCTTACCACGCTAGACTCCACGACCAGGTCCCAGGGGACTGGGAGACCCTCAGATGCATGAATGAATTAGAATGTTTACTTTCTGCTGAGTAGAGGATTGAAGAGACGTTGTTACAGACCACAGCAAAACACAATATGGGGTGGGAGGATTAATTTCTGTTCACTATATTCGTTTCCTAAGAAATATCTTATCCTAAGAATTTTTAAAAAGAAGTTTCCCACACTGAAATTAGTGTGGAAAAATAAATGAGGTTTACATATTTCTTCTATCTTATAACCCTATGGACTAATACTACCTCTGGGATTTTTCTGGTTACTTTTCAAACCCTTTCAGATACATGGAGAAAACTCATAACAATACCTTTTGTTAAGAACACTTTAAATTCCAAGTGTTCTTCCTTCTCTTAAAGTGATCCTGCTTAATAGGGCTTTTTATTAATTAGTTTCTTCTTTCAGAATTTCAGTTCTCCAAAAGTCCTTTGAAATGTGGCTGTTCTCCTTGCATTTTTCTTTTTCTTAGAATAGCCTTCTTCTCAGCCTTAGAAAGAGTTTGATAATAACCAATTTGGAGCTTAAAAGCAAAAAAACATTAGTGCTAACATTGCCAATTTTCTATTACATGAAGATGTAAGAACACCATGAGGTTTCGCTTTTGACTAAATCTACAGGCTCAGATATTTAAAAGATAGATAGTTCTTTTGGGCTTCTTAGAATAAAACTGAGTCAAGTTTGTGTCAGCCTGAAAATTAAGTTGTGAATATTGTTATAATGGAAATTTCTTACATTTGCAAACCAGTCCCTTCATCAGAAACTGGAAAGAAAAAAATATATATTTCTTTACTTCTCTTGTCTAATTCTGTATTCTGTTGAGTCTTTCGATGTTAGTAGTTTAAATTACTCTGAGTACTTTTCCACCACGAGGGTTTTAATCCTGCTTTCAAACATCTATAGATATAATGATGTGCTTCCCCAAACGCCATGAGACATTTTATGAACTCTTTTAGAACCCTTCCCTGGAGAAGGTGCATTTAATAGACGAAAATGTCATGTTTCATTAGTACATTCGTGCTCACACAAATTTAGTCTTTGGAAAAGATAGTGCTTGTAAAACTGAAACCAAAATTGACAAATTGTGCCTCTGTTTAAAAGCTGAAATCCTCAAATAGAGAATTGTTCACACACACGTCAACCTGAATCCATAAAACATTTACTTTCCCCTGGAATGAAAATTCTTCTGCTAAGACTCTTTCCCTGGGAGACAAATCTAGAGGACCCGAGTCCTGGGCCCTGGAGGTCATTTAGCTGGATTCCATGGGATCTAGGCAGTTTTATCCATGAAGTAGCCCCTGCATAGATGTGGATATGGAATTGGGAATGCCTTATACTCTCATTGTCCGTGCAACAGCACATTAAGGACTTCTGAGGTCTCTACTGCACTTTGCCTCCAGCTATGAAACCAGAAATGCTTTGTGCAGAAAGACCATTAAGTTAAGAAGCAAAGTCGATTCCATCCACAGGACATACTAACGGAAGGATAGTAAAAATGTATCCTGCAAGTGAATAGACTTCATTTCTGATCCTAAGAAAATAGTCTCTCCAAGCTTTAAGCAGCTAGAAACAAAATACAAGGTGAAGAGTCTAGCAGAGCATTCAGATCCGTAACTTTGGACTCGGTAGATAATTTAAATCTGGAATCTGTCATTAATAACTCAGGGACTTTGGTCAAGTTGCTTAACCTCTCTGAGTCTTAATGTCCTCAAGCAAAGGATTAAATAAGATGCTGTGTTTATTCATTTATTTATGGACAAATAATTACCAAAAATACCACAAAGGCCAGGAATTACTCTAGATGCTGAGAAGAATGCAGTCAATAAGCCAATAAGGTTCCCACTCTCATGCAGCTCACATTTTTAAAATAATGTTTTAATTGACAAAATTGCATATATTTATTACATGCAACATGATGTTTTGAAATATATGTATGTTGTGGAATGGTTAAATTAGAATAATTAACATATGCATTATACCTCACAGAATTATCATTTTTGTTCTGAGAACATTTAAAATCCACTCTCTTAGCGTTTTTTAAGAATATAACATATTAACTACAGTTACCACATTATGTGTGGAGCCCACATTTTAATACAAGGAGACAGATAATAAACCAATACATGTAGATGATGTTGGGTGGTGATAAGTACTAGACAGAAACATTTTAAGAGCATTGCTCTTGCTGTGGTTGAGAACAAACTCTAGGAAGACAGAAAGAGAGACCAGTTAGAGGGCTGTTGTAATAAATAATTCAAGCAAAAGGTAATGACAGCTCAGACTTGGGGGGTGGCAGTAGAACAGTGAAAGCTAGACAGATTCTGGAATTACTTTGACGGTGAAGATGATGGAATTTGCTGACAGCCTAGAGGTGGAGTATAATAAAAGCAAATCAACAAGGGTAATCCCAATATTTTAGATCCAAGGAGCCATTGGATCAATGTTGGTAGCATTAACCGAGATAGGGAATTCCGGGAGAGGGGCAGGTCTGTGTTTGAGCATATGTGTGTGTCTGAGCGTGTGTGTGTGTAGGAGGAAACCAAGAGTCCAGTTTTGGACATGCTCATTTTGAGATGCCACTGAGGCATACAAGTGGAGCTGCTGAATACAGAAGCAGAAGTCCAAACTTCAGGGAGAGAAGTCGGATGGAGTTACAAATACGAGAATCATTGCTGTCTAGCTGGAATTTAAAGCCCTGAGACTAGATAAGATTACCTAGGGGAGGGAGTGCAGATCTAGGAGAAAACAGAACCCAGGATCAAGGCCTGGAGAAGTCAGTATTTTGAGGGTGGGGAGAAGAGAAGGAGCCAGCAAAGGAGGCTGAGAGAAGTGGGAGGGTGGGCGTGGCAGGATGCGGATGGAGAATTCCTTCTGCATCATCATGTTGTTCCACACCACCTTGCTGTTGATCAGGGATCTTGTTTCACAGCAAAAGAAGTATAAAAATCTGCTCAGCAACATATCAAGGCTATACCACTGGATCATGAGCAGGGAAGACACAGACAGAACCTGGAGGAATCTGTGTGCAGCAGAGGACATATAGAACTCACTCTATATGTCCTCACAGGAGAGGACATATAGAACTCACTCTTCCCCCAGCAACATGCATGCAACATGCAACATTTCTGCCAGGGAAGCTCATTAGAGCCCAAGGTTTTAATTGCAGGCTGGTCACACAGGCACCCTCTGCCTAGCATGTACCCAAATTCCAGACTCCCAGGAAGAAAGCAGGTGTTCAGCATAAACCATACTCTTGGTACAGTTTAGGCACAGTGAGCCACCCTTACCATTTAGGGACCAGCCAAGTTCCCAGACACTCGCCAAGCACAGCCTTGAAAGAAGCCTGTCTGTGGGTGGCAGTCTCAAGCCTGCCATGCTAACTCCTTTTTGCACAGTGGGGATCGTGCTCCCTCAAGCATCTGAGGACTCAGTGCTGGTCTTGGACCATTTCCTAGGAACCTGGGTACCCAAACTCCTGAAAGGCCTCAGAAGGTGGGCCCATTACTTCATGGAAGCCAAGAAGGGACCTTCTTGGCATGGACTCAGAGAGCTGGAAAGTGGTTGGATTAATTGTAGGCCTCACATGGGAATTCCTGAAAGTAAACAATGACAGTGCCTGCAAACAGGCCACAGCAGTCATCTATTTGCAGAACAGGCTGTCTGCTCAGGTCCTGAGCATGTGGGAGCTGCCCTTCTCCATAGGAGGTCTCTGCACATGGCCTCCTGCTTGCTTCTTAACCCACTGACCTCATCCTATCCCAGGCCTACCCAGATATCAGGCCGCACTTTCCTGGACCATGGCAATAGCCCCTTATCTCTACCCCTAGCACTATACCTCCCTTTCCCTCCAACCAGGTAGCTTCCTGTCACCACTCTCACAAGAAATTTACCCCATAGTACCCACAAACAGGTAGGATGCATGTGTGGCCATGGATGAGACTGTACTAGAACTCAGAAAAGTCAAGATGGTGAGAGGAGCTAGGATGTCAGAGCGATGGGCAGGTGTCTTGTTTTATTTTGATTCTGTAAATCATAAAACCTGGTCATTTCAAGCAACCTCTGCTGGCTCCCCAAAGTCTACATACTAAAGCCCAGATTGCATTCCACAACATGGCATGGTCTTCCATGCCTTCTCACTCATCCATTAATTCATACTTTCATTCATGTGCTTGTATGTTCATTCATTTATTCAACACTACTGAGACCTACTATGAGGCCCTGTGCTGAATTCTGGAAATACACAAATAGCACGCCACCCTCTGCACTCCAGAACATGCGGCTAAGGGAGGGGGCACACGTATCATCCAAGGATTTCCACCAGATGTGTAGCACCTGAGCCGGCTCCAAACACAGGATCCTTTCCAAGGTGCTGGGCCCTGTGCTTCCAGCCCACCCTCATACCCACTCCTTCTGTGGGATCCTCATAACCAAAAGTAAGCACTCCCTGTCCAGGGTTCTATAATACAAGTTTTCCACTTCTTAAAGGATTACTGAATTTCACCCTCTGATCTCAATGATCTCATAGAGGACAAGAAACAGCCCATGTTCATTATTGCTGAAGGGCTTGCCTCCCAATGGGTCTTCAGTACACACCTGCCAGATGAAAACTCCTTGTCAGCCCCATGAGACAAGGCTCCTCCTTATAGGTACCCTGTCCCCACTTTTGGCAGAGGGCAGGGGTGGACACAAAGGCCAAGAAGTTATCTGGTTACAGCAGAATGAATACTGACTGACCTGCAAGGACTTAGAGCATTGGGGATTCCATGCTAATGACTTCACGTGCATTCACTCCTGTTACAGGTGAGGAAACTGGAGCTCAGAGAGGGGAATGCCTTGCTCAGGTGATGCAGCTAGTCATGAGCACAGTCAGAGCTGGACCCAGACCTGTAGGGCTCTGGGGCCAGAGTCCTTCCCCACCATGTGCAGTGGCCTCTCTACTCAGACCTGGATGTCTGAAGGACGGACAGAGCAGGGGCAGCCAGGGCAGCCGAGGTATGCATGACACAGGACCTGCCAAGGGAATTCCGTGTTCTAATGAGTGTGCAGTGAGTGGTGCAGCACCAATCTCCTGGAAGAGGACAGGCAGGCACGTGGGCAGGCAAAAGCCCCAGGCTCGGCCTCCTGCTACGTTTCCAGATCCTCAGCTGTCCAGGGAGGGCAGACCCTGGGCAGGCCTTGGCAAGTGGTCATTCACCCCCTTCTTTCCCTGAGCTCCCCCTAAATGATGTGAGGCCTGGGCCAGAAGCGGTGAGTGAAGCAGGGCCGACCTCCACCACACCGGCATATGCGCTCCCACCTCAGGGGGATCCGAGGAGACTGCGACAGCCCTTCTTCACTGCAACAGAACTGAGTCAGTTGTTTCCCATCTGGAGCCACCAGACAGACTTGGCTGCGGCCTCCATGGAGTCTGTGATCCAGTCCTAGATACGTTAATATATTCTAAAGCCAACATGTAAGAGTGATTTACTCATTGAAAAATCAAAGGGGAGAATGTCTGATCATCCTGTAACTGAGGAAAAAGAAAAAAAAAACAACTGGACAGTTGTCATTGATAATGTGATGTACTTGACTCGCATGTTTCTGGGGCTGATTATTACAAAATGCGATGTTAGAAATGCTGCTAATCAGGAGGAACTGGGCCCCCTGTGAGAGGAGCAAGGCTGGGGACATTCCAGCTGCTGGAAGCTCCATGTGATGGGAAAGCAGAAATGACCCATCACCCAAGCAGGGTGGGCCTGGTCTCTGAAGGACCCAGCAGTCCAGACTCGTCCTTGGGTCCCTCTTGTATAGAAGAGACTGCTGAAAGCCACCCCAGGTCGGAACTAAGGGGCTCTCTGAAGCAGTGAAAACTTGCCAGGGGCATAAGTGTGAGTTCAGCCTCCCAGGTAACAGCAGAAGCACTTCCCTCCTCTTGCTCCCAATCCCCCTAGTCTGTCCCAGATCACAGCACCCATCTCACTACATTTTCATTTTCTCCTGTTTTGCTCCTCGAAGGCAGGGACTGCCTTGAATTAATGCCTAGAAGAGCATAAAGCCCCCATGTGTAACCCAGTGGGTATGGAAAGGACTTACTTGCTAAACACCAATGCTGGCAATATGCGCAGCCATCTACCACAGGAAAGTCTTTAAGGAAATGATGCTGCCCCTTTCCAGGCACCCGGGTGATGACACACAGCAAGGGGCTGCCCTGGAGACAGAGCTTCTGAGAACAACCCAATTTGTGTACCATTTGTCACTGCAGCCATGTGACTGGGAGCTCTGAATGGGTATGACCACAGAGCAGCCTGAAATGCTCACACATTCGACCCAGCTGAAAGGAAAGGAGGGCTGGTGGGTGGGGTGGCCTCCTGCGGAAAGAGGACGCGGGGTACAAAGTCCTACGTTTAACCAGCAGTCCTGGTGCTCAGGTTGACAGGCTGCGTCATAGCCTCCCTTCCTTGGGATCCATGTGTCGATGCTGAGGCCTGTGTTGGGGCAGTGGCCACAGAGAAAACCACCAAGTTCTCCACTGTAGCAGAGTAAGGCTTGTGTACAGTTACCCTGCAAAATTTGCTTTGGAGACCACTGAGCCATCTTGATGGGAAACCCAAGTGACTAATGTCAAGATATCTTTGCAAGACATATTTATTTAGCCTTTGGGATGTGGTCGAAGCCTTTGCACATCACAGAGAAGCAGAAAAAGAGATTTGACATGGTCCATATTTTCCCGAGTATTTTCTAGGTGTGTCTGCCAAGGGGTGTTGAAGCACAAGGTACAGATCGGCAAGGTTTGCATGTTTTGAGACCAGCTACAGGCAGAGGAAAACCCTAACGAGAAAAGATGAATATTATGTTTGGTATGCAGGGAAGGCACCAGTGGACAGTTACATCTGCCATCCCCTAAATTAGAGCTATTTGTCCTCATAGAATTAATTGCAGAAATAAATAAAATTTATCTTCAATGTTTGGCATGCGATCTCAAAAATTAGAATTCATGAGCTCACATTTTCAATAACTCACATATAAATATAGACAAACGGATGTTTTAATGCAAATTTAATATACAGTAGTTAAATTAATGATTTTTCTCCATTCGTTTTTAATTGAGAAAAAAACCTCAGAGCCACACCACATAAATCAAACTTGCCCAGCGTGTTTGCGTGATAGAGAAGTCGGCACGTTCACAGGCCATGCATCAAGATCCGATTTGCTTAAAATAAATGGCTCCTGTTTCCAGCTCCAAACGCAGCATCATGTTAATGCATATTCATAACTGGCCATTTATTTCCTTTTTTCCCCTCTCTTCTCAGTTTTATCTTTTCTGGATTGAAAACATAACCAAGGACGTTGATTCCCAGAGGCCACATGGGTCAGGAATGCTGTGTTCAGTAGGATTAAAGATGTGATAAACCTTCTCCCATCACCACAAACGCGGAAAGGCAAAAGGCACCTGCTTCAGAACTGGACTTGGGCTGCTGGATGGCGCTGCAGGAGCCCTCCCTGCTGGGGCGAAGGTGGGTGCGGGCACAAGGAGATGGTGAAGGACGGGACCCTGGACGTAGGCTCTGCTAATTGCTGCTGCGTGTAGCTCATCTTGCCTTATCCGCAGTGATTGCCTCTTGATTTCATGCTGGATGGCTATACTGCTATCGGGAGCCTCTTGGTGAGTTTGTGGACCATACCAAAAAGGCATTTTTATCACCGGCTTAATGCCCCATGGCTGACAGGGAACAGGCGAGAGAGAGAAGTGATGCTACTGCTCGGGCATTAAAGGGATCATTAAGCTCTGCGTTCGGAAAGGTCTTGTTTTCAGTTACATGTCAAGCTCAGGGCTGAAAGTGACAGGTAAGCAAAAGGTAACAGGGGGGTTCTCACCTTGTCTGGGCAGCTTCTGCCCTGCACCCTCACCTTCCTCTGTCCTCCCCAACCCTCCCAGGTCAATGGCTGGGGAGGGAGGGCACAGAGGGCAGAGCACCCGTGAGGCTCAAGGTCCATTTATTGGTTGCATGCCTCTGGGCAAGTGATTCAGCCTGGACTCCCTCCCAGCACTTGTTGCTTCTCTCTCTCCTTAACCTCCCAAGCGCAGAGAGGCAGCTACTGGCACTGACCTTCTCCCTTATCCCAGGCCACTTCCGCAACTAAGACTTCACAGTTTTCTCCCTGAAGTGCCCATTGAGGCTTTTCTTTGATGCTTGGCAGACAGAGTTACATACAGATTCTCTGTCAAACCTAATCGCTGGTCTTTCTGCCTTTGAGTATCAAGGGACTCATCATTGAGATGTAGAGTTTGTGAAACATAAGCATTCAACCAGGGGACTCGAAGCATTTCAAGAAATGGGAAATTGTCCTCATGGTACAATTAACTGGTGCATGGATATCACCCACGGTGATGGCAGTCTGGAGAGATGGCTCCATGTAAGGAAGAAATCAAGTGTGATTGAGGGCTGCATAATTTACGGATGACCTGGGGCAGCTGTAAATAATGAACATCCCCAAATTATTATTCATTGTTTTGTTAGGCATCCTGCTTCTTTCCAAAGAGAAGCTCCAGGGATTGAGATGTATTTGTGACGAGATCTAAATGGCAGACACACTTTGCTTTAGTCTACACCCAGAGGATCTGCTCCAAAGAGCCTATACATTCTTCTCTAGCAAGTGGTTGGTAGCGTCGAACTCTAGACTAAGTGAACAGGGCCTGTCCAGCCTTGGCAGGGTCAGCCAATCAGTGGCAACAGAAACATACCGTTCTAATTTTCAAAGGGCATGGGCAGCATCTCCTCTGGTGCAAAGGAGTTTCAGGAGCCTGCACCTGGGGGCTCAGCGTCTCTCCTGGGATGGGGCCCATCCACTCTTTTAGAAGGTCATCGGATTTCTTTTGTTGGAAATCTGGCTTTGAGATGACAAACCCTTCCCCATTCAGTTCAAGGTTTGTGTGCTTTGATTTGAATATGGCTCCTCAGAAGAAACATGACAGCTGACATTGAGGTACGGTCCTTGGCTGGCTGTGTTGGGAAAGGGAAGCTAAAATGGTCCAAAGAGAAAATCTCTATCCATATAGCAGTGACCAGCAAGAGCCTAGCACATGCTGTGTCTACAGAGAGGAAAACACCCAGATGAGCAGAATGTAGCAGATGAAACAAGAGATATGCATGTGCTTGGAGACAGTGAAGTGCTGCATTCATGTAAGGGATGCTCACCCCTGTGGCTGCCAGAACACTCCTGCTGCTTTCTAGCACCTCTGCAGGCCCCACCCAGGAGAAACTGCCTCACCCCTCACAGTGGGATTCTCGAGCCCTCTTGAGCACCCACAATGTGATAGTAATGGAAGTTTGGGACAACTAGCCAGGCATGAGCCAGAGGGTGTGGGCTCATGGCCAGTGCTGGCAGGAGGCAGGCAGGCTCCAATTCCCTGGGGACAGAGGCCCCATCCCAGGGATTTCAGTCCCTGGGACTGAAATCAGTCCCAATGGTTCCACTGGCAACTGCCTTAATATCACCCACCCTCACTGTGCCCAGCTGTGTTCCCTGAGGCTTATCAGCTCTGACATACTCCCGACTCATTTATTTTTCTTATTCTCCACACAATCTCTCCTAGAGGGGCATAATTTCCCTGGCAAGTGGCGTGGTTGTCAGATCACCTGATTAAGAGGTCTGCATTCATTACTGTGAAACTGCCCAGCCCTGCATCTATAAGGAGCGCACAGGACAGCACAGGGAACTCTGTTCTGGGATTTTTGTTTTCTCCCCCGATGTCAAATAAAAATTCCAATTATGAGCATCCTACATGTCTTCTGTGACAAAGCTGTCATCCCTGTGGCCCTTGCTGGCCTTGGTAAAATAATCCATGTAGAAGTGAACAGCCCAGACCCTGGAGTCAGACTGCCTGCTTTCAGACCCTGTTCCTCTACTCACTAGCTCTGCACCTTAAGCAGTGTCATCAAACTCTCCTCAGTTCTTCCATCTGTAAAATGGGGACGAGAGAAATACCCACCTCAGAGAGTGGCCAATAGGATTACACGAGGTAGTGTTATAAGGTAATATTATAAAATGCTTACATAGTGTCTGGCACACGGTCAGTGCTTTATAAGAGTTTACACAAATCAATCAGGCCCATCCTTTGGATAGTTCATTTTGTTCAGTATCAGAATTAATTATGTTTATTGGATGTGGCTCAGGAGCCACATCCAATAACACCGTGTGGATAACAGTTGTGTATGTCCATGTCTGTGCAGAAGCTTACCCTTATCCACACATGTTCTCTCGATACCTAGAGGCCAGGTGGGATGGGCAGCAGTGGTATTATCATCCCCATTTCACATACAAAGGGACTTAAGCCCAGGGGATAAGGAAAATGACTTATTCAGAGTTATAAGGATAGAATAAAACCAGGGTCGCTTGACTCATTTGTTCCTTTCATTGATGTTTACTCTGATCTGCACATCAGGAATTAAGGTGTAGGCAACCCAAGCTGCCAGAGGGGAAGACTCCGGAGCACAGACCCCTGCAGAAACACATTTTGCAATGGAAGTAAGATTGCGTTGGGAGCAGTCCGGCATGGAAGAAGCCTGGTCCGTCTGGACAGTGGCGGGTGGGAAGAAGCAAAGGCCGAGTCTTGGAGGATGAGATGTTCCCCAGGTGATGAAGGCAGGAAGAGCACTGCAAGTGTGCACACAACAAAACATACACAGGCATCGGAGTAGGAAACAGTGGCAGGCCTGGGAGCCACAGGTTGCACAGTGGGCCGAGCCTGTGGCCCAGGGCAAGTGTCGGGGGAACTAGGACTGAGAACCCCACACGTCACAACTCAAGGAGTGTGGACTCGAGCCTGCAGTCAGCAGGGAGCCACTGAGAAGCTAAATAGGGGGCATGGGTTGTATGGTAGGATCTGCATGATAGAAATACTAAGAAAAGTGATTGTGTGGACTGGACTGGGGAGGAGGCAGTGAGCTCAGCAGCAGGAGGCCAGGTTGGAGCTTTATGTCTTTTCACTCAACCAGCACCTCTTATCTGCCAAGCACGCTGTAGTGTGAGGCTAAGTGGTAAGCAAAACAAAGCCGCAGCCCTCTTGGAGTTTACCTTTTAATACCACAAGAGGTGATAAGCTCCTCAGCCAGAATAGTGATATTCCAACACACAGGGGAGGAGAGAGAGCTGAGGAATACCCACGGGGGCTTCACAGGGCGTGAGTTAAAACTCACTGCACACTGGAAGGTCTTTGGAAAGCCTTCCATTCTTCCTTCTCACTAAGGAATGCCCCCGGATTCAAACATGTTTTGGGTTGTCAAAACTAGAAGGTGGTTTGTTTAGGCACATTCCTCATTCTCCAAATGCATACATTCAACTTTCAAATTAAGAATTATAATTGATGATCTAGATGTAGCTGCTCTGAATAGAGATCCAAAATAGTAGTAGCCTAAATCAGAGAGACGTCTGTTTCTCTCTTGCACCACAACTTGGGCACCATCAGTGCAGGCTGGTGCCGTGGCTATGACACGCAGTGTCAGGAGCCCAGACTCCTTCAGTTGGCCTGCTGCACCCATCCCCAGGGAAGCTGCCTCCCCCACAGGTCCCAGATGGGTCACCCCCACTATGTTTACATTCCTGACAAAACGGGAAGGAAAAAGGGGGAAATAGAAGACGGACCCTTTAAAGGAACCACCTGGAAATAGCTCACATCACTGTGTTCAGCTTGGCTGGAACTCAGTTAACTGGCTAAACCTGGCTGTCAGGAAGGCTGGGAAAAGTAGCCAACTAAAAACTGGAGGTTCTAGACTGGGCACTGTGGCTCACGCCTGTAATCCCAGCACTTTGGGAGGCCGAGGCAGCCGGATCACTTGAGGTTAGGAGTTCGAGACCAGCCTGGCCAATAAGGTGAAATCCCATCTCTACTAAAAAATACAAAAAAAATTAGCCAGGTGTGGTGGAATATGCCTGTAGTCCCAGCTACTCAGGAGGCTGAGGCAGGAGAATCGCTTAAACTCAGGAAGCGGAGGTTGCAGTGAGCTGAGATCATGCCATTGCACTCCAGCCTGGGCAACAGAGTGAGACACCATCTCAAAAAAAAAAAAAAAAAAAAACAAGCAACAACAACAAATGGTGGTTCTAGAGAATGAGAAGAAAATAGATGTTAGGAGACAAACAGTTCTCTCTGGCATAAAAAGTTTTGGTGCTTTGTCATTGACTTGAAAATGCTTTATGACTCAGCCTCAAAACAATCCTTGTCCTCCACTGTTCTCAACCCAGTCATTCTGAGGACAGAACAGAGATTCTGTAGACAGAGCTCACACAGAAGACAACTGAATTTAGCCTCCAAGGGGGATAAACAGGTCTCACTCAGGACTCATTTTTTTCTAAAGTCAATGATTCTGACTTCCTCAGTAAACATGTGACTTTGATGGGAAATATGACAGGGCCCACAGTTCTGATGACCTGCAAGGTGGAGACTTTTGCTTAGCTGCTGTCCCGGACTTTCTGTTTTGTCCCTACCACGGGGCCAGGGATGTCATCTGCTAGAGCCCCACGCCAGGGGAACTAAATTTCAGAGCCTGGAGAAACAAAGCCCTGTAGCCTCCTCACACGGCTCGGTCCTTTAGCTCCTGGGTGTGAGTGGCAGCCACTCACTCAGGGTGACAGGAGCCCCTGCCGCAGGCAGAGCATCGCTAACAGTCTGGTGCCATTGCTTGGGTCCCTGAGCAGGGCCCTGCAGCCAGCCCCTCGCCATCTGCCCTCCCCGTGGTCCTCAGTGTTTTCCCCTGCTCCACATCTTACCTTTCTAACCCCTCGACCCAGTCTCTCCACAGTGGTCCTGTTGGCCAGCCAGTTCCTTCCCTCCCACCTCTTCAATCTGACCTTGCCTTAGTTCCAGAACAATCTCCTCAGGGCTCATCTTGGACCACTCCCTTCCCTTGTCCAGATAACTCTCATGCTAACCCCACCTGGGGCATGGTGCCCTACTTCTGAGGCAGGAGGTCCTCGACAGCACAACTGAACTCCAAACTCGAGAGCGATTATGTAAGTTTAGAAAACATTGCTTGAGGCAATCCACAGTGCCAACCAGCTACTTCAAATTCAGTAAACCTTTTAAACACGTTTGCATTTTTTCCCACAGCAGCCTCAATGTATTCAGGTACAGTAGCGGGTATATGTGTGAGAAAGATTATTTATTTGGTCTACAGATAGTTGTGTATGCTGTGTGGGGCACAGGGATGGGAGGATCTCCTGCAAATCTATGAGCCACTCAAGGAACTACAGTACCCTGAATAAAGAGAAAACTCTTTCCTTTGGGGATCCAGGTTCCTGTCCTTCTGACCCTGCCCTACTTTTTCAAGCTTATTGTTTCTTATACCCCAAAATTCAACCCACAACCACAATCAGGCTAGTGGTCTCAGCACTCTAAGTGCCCCAACAAAACTTCCCCCAACAGGCCAGGCGCGATGGCTCACACCTGTAATCCCAGCACTTTGGGCGGATAGGCGGGTGGATCACCTGAGGTCAGGTGTTTGAGACCAGCCTGACCAACATGGTGAAACTCTGTCTCTACTGAAAATACACAAATTAGCCAGGTGTAATAGCGGGTGCCTGTAATCCCAGCCACTTGGAGGCTGAGGCAGGAGAATTTCTTGAACCCTGGAGGCAGAGGTTACAGTGAGCTGAGATCACGCCATTGCACTCAAGCCTGGGCAACAAGAGTGAAACTCCATTTCAAAACGAACAAACAAACAAACAAAAACTTCCCCCGACCACCCCACCAGAACTTCCCTTCCACAAATCAATTCATCCTCATCTCCATATCTGTGCCCTGCTGGGAACATGCCTATCTCCTCTCTGTCACTAAAATGACCCCCTCCTCCCATTATTCCATTCGTAAGATCAGGCATAGATCTAGTCCCCTCCTCCAAAAAGGCTGTCTGCCTGCGCAGCCTTCTCTGGATCCTATCTCATATCCAGAAAGGACTCCATAGTCAGGACAAGAAAGAGAACCAAGGTGGAATTATGCCATGCTTGCTGACTTTGTCTTGCAAGCAAAATGCCACTTTCCTTAAATGAAGGATCTTGACACACATCTGCTGCACCTCAAATACGCTTGGCGTTAGAGATCAATAAATTCCTAATGGTGGATTATAGTTACTGAAAACCTAGCAGTTGATTACAGTTCTTAGAGAAAGAATAAATCATTTTCAATTCCTGCCTGCATGCATATAGGACTCCATGTAGGGACTATCAAGCATCTGGGTGAATGATAAATTCCACTGATGCTCCAGATGTTTCTAAATATAAAGATTCAGGGCAAACACTTGGAGGGATGAACTGAATTTCTGACTTTTGATGTGAATGTTTTGTGGCTATGCATACACGACTTAAAATCTTTTTTGTAAACTTTCGCCTGTAGAGACAGTGACTTGCACATCCTCTGTCCAGGTATCTCCAAATTCAAAACTTCTTATTTGCTTCTTCTAATAATTTTCCTCTGCCCACCTGCCTGCTGCTCCGTTAACATGGGATGACTCAGAAAGAACAAGCCCTCCTTTGCTGTCACGTTTCCTCCACCCCAGCAGGGGCATCTCAGGATTTATGCTGTCTCCCAGAGAGCTCCATAAAAGATGAGCTAACTAGCTGGGAGAACTTTGGGGATCAGGGAAGCTCTGAGCTCCCAGTCATAACCATGCCATGCTTTGGATCCGAGGACACTGAATTAAACCTTTCTTCCCCTTAACCACATTGGTTTCTCACGACATCTCTGAAAAATCAATTTGGAAAGGCATTGAGAGAAATGGGGAGAAAACAAATAAAATTTTGTTACTGAATTTTATTTAGAGAAAAATGCAGTACTTTCCTATAAAAATACAATTTGATTATATTACAATTTCATCCCTAATCTGTGTTTCCTATGCCAAAGTATTCTTTAATGGATCAGAAATACATAATTGCCAGCCATATACTCTCTTGTAGCCTCTGGAAACAATGTGTCTCTAGTGTCATCTCTCCAGGGTCTGTATTCTTGGCAACCCTGAGGCCAGACTCCCACCAGATGGATGCCCCACCCAGCTGGCAATGTTCTGCCAGCCAGTCCATTGTGATTACAGAGGTGGCTCTGACCCACATCTAAATTCTGAGCTGCCCAGGGCTGAGGGATCATTAACCTGAAGGCATGGACACCCCACATCATTTCTCTACTTATTTCTGAATTCCTTGCTTCTATCCCAAGAAGGGTTCAAGGCTGAGTCACCACTAAACTCTCCTTTGGTCCAAGTCTCACACTGAATCCCTCTCTTATCCATCCCTGAAAGACGGAATGCTCGAGGCTGGGGTGAATGGAGGGAGGGTTACCTGGCCTCCACACTGACTCACTCAACAAGCAGAGAAATGGCGCACAAGAGATGCTCTGTAAATAGTGTCAACAGGAAGCCACAGCCTGCACAGGGATAAGGGTCCATGTGAAGACAAACACTCTTAAGTAGCTGAGAACATCCCAGTGATGGCAGGGGGAGGGACACAGCCACCTTGAGCTGTATCTTCACCATTCACTGGTTTACTGAACACCTACCATGTGCCACCTATTATGTACACATTAATAGCACACTACACTATAAATAAAACAGATGTGTGCTTGGTCTCACAGAATTTATAGTCTAGAGGGGTAAAACAAATACTGAGCAAGCATCTATAGTAAAATGTAAAGGAAAATTAGAGCAAGGAGCTGGAAAGAGGGGTGCAGCAGGAGTGATGGGAAGCTGCCCTGAAGAGGTGTTTTTAAACTGACAACAGAAGGAAGGGTAGGAGTCTGCCAGATAGATAAGAGGACAGAGTCCTGTTGGCAGGAAGTGTTATGGGGAGAGTAAATGGTATGTGCAAAGACTCTGAGGGCAACATGAGTAGGGCACATTCACACCCCCAAGATGAGCCAAGTGCCTGAAGTGGATAGAACAGAGGCCACGAGGATCTTGGAGGAGGTTGGAGCCTTAGCATGGGTTTCATCCTTTGGTTGTGGGGAACCAATGGGGGTTTGAGCTAGGATGTAATGTAATCAGATCTCTCCCTCATGAAGATCCAGCTGGCTGTGAAGCATGGCATAGTGGCTATTGTTAACTAGGTAAGACACGGTAAGAAAGGGTGGTGGCCTGGGCTTGTACCAGAAGAGCTAGATTCAGTTCCTGGAGCCACAGCTTGCAAAGCACAGAAATTGGGACAGAGAACCCCTTGAATAGAATGTTGGTGGAAGAGGCTGGGCTGTGGGGGCTCTGACCTCTCCAGCAAAGGTGCAAATTCCATATTCTCTGAGATGAGATCCTTACCTGTCTGGCCACAGAAGATGTGAAAGGAAGAAGTGGTGTCTTCCAAGAGTAAGCAGAGAACAGGTCAGACTCCCTCTCACTTCCTGCTACTCCCTTGACCTGGGGTTCCAACCTCCCCACCTCGCTTATTATCCAATGACTTCCTACTCAACCTTCACAGCCCAATTCAAATATCACTTCCTCAGGGGGCCTGCTCTGACCTCTTGCATTATGTCAGGCCCACTGCCATCTGCCTCTGCTGCACTGTGTACCTTGCACCAGTGCTCACGTTACAGCTGTGATGTCATGCTTCTTAATGAGAATATTTGAGCCACATCTCTCTCACCCTTATGTGGGTGCTCCATGATGGCAGAACTACATCAATGCCTGGCACACAGCGGGTGCTCAATAAATGCTTTTTGAATGAGTATGAACTAAACACAGCCACATACTTTGTTTCTGGCAGATGTGAAAGGATTTCCATTTGTGAGGAAGTTCTCTCCCTCACGGCTCACCCTTCTGGGTGGACAGGGGCTTAACAGGGCCATTGCCTCTGCTTTGCTGATCCAGCCCCACTGAAAAGCATACGGCTAGAGGAATCCAAAGTTTACACTGACTCTCTCATAAACATTTTAAAAATAAGAAAACTTTTAAAGATGGGCCATTCTGGAGCTCAAAAAAACATCCTCTCATAATTAGAAGATTAGGGAGCCTTTTATGGGAACAGAACTATAATCATCACACTTTATTACAAGAAATTATATACAAACTATACAATTATAAAAAATTTGTTGCATCCTCCCAAATTACAATACCCTATGCGTCTCCTGAGGAAAATTGTACTCCGTTTCCACCCAGAGGGAAGGAGAGATTCTGATTTGACATTTTGAGAAGAACCGGCACGGATTAGTGTCAGCAGCCATATTTTACTGATAAACTGATTTCCTTGGTTGCTCCAGCCCTGACCTCCCAAGGACTCTGACTGCCACCTTGATATGGATAAATGCTTCCTGTGCCAGACATTATAAGCTGTCTTAGTACATTTTGTGCTGCTCTAACAGGATAACTGAGACTGGGTAATTTATGAACAAGAGAAGTTTATTTGGCTCACAGTTCAAGAGGCTGGGAAGTCCAAGATCAAGGGGCTGCATCTGGTGTAAGTCTTGGAGTCTAAAAGTTGGAGACCCTGGTGTTCTGATGTCCAAGGGCAGAAGGAGAAGAGTTTCCCAGCTCCAAGGTAGCGGGGGGATTGCTATTTCTCTGCCTTTTTTGTTCTGTCTGGGCCCCAGCTAACTGGTTGTTGTCCACCCACATTGAAGGCAATTCTTCCCCATTCAGTCTATAGACTCACATGCCCATCTCCTCCAGAAACCTCCTCACAGACATGCCCAGCAGGCATACCTTATCAGCTCTAGGTATTCTTCAGTCCAGTCCAGGCAACACCTAAATTTAACCTTCCTATAAGCCCTACCCGAATTCTATGTGGAGGTGCAAAGACTTCATATTCCAGACTCAAATACTCCCTCCGATCCCCAGCAAAGCCATGAAAAGTATCAACCGATGCAACCTGCACCTAGGATGGGGATGGGACCTGGGAGAGGAGATCGAGAACCTACCCTCCAACGGGTGCCACATCTGGACTGTGCTGTCCCCCTGGGCCCAGAGTGGGCCCCATCTGTGAGTGCCACAAAAGCCTGGATATACCTGAGGGCCTAAGGCCAAGTTTGCCTGGGTGATCTGCCATGCACCTCCTCCGCACCTACACTCCACAGAAATTCTTTAGTCTCCTCCTCTCAATCAACAACATTCATCCACAAAACATTAACTGAGCATGTGCTATGTGCCAAGCACTTTCCTGGGTGCTGGGGCACTGGGGACTGTGAAACTCAGCACGGTTCCTGTTCTCCTGGAGCTCACAGCCTAGCCTGGGAGACAGAAGCTGATCTGCATGCTCCCACATAAACACAAAAGCATGAGCTCTGTGTGGGAGCACACAGTACCCTCCTAGTGCTCCAGGTTCCTACTTCCAGCACCTGTGACCATTCATCTTATGTCTTAGTTTCTTCAGGCTGCCACAACAAAAATACCATAGACTGGGTGGCTTAAATCACAGACATTTTTCTCTCGTGGTTCTGGAGCCTGCGAAGACTTAGGTGTCAGTAAATCTGGTGTCTAGCGAAGGTCCTCTTCCTGGTTTGCAGATGGCCATCTTCTTCTGTGTCCTCACATGGCAGAGAGCAGAGAGAGCAGGAAGCAAACTCCCTTGTCTCTTTTATAAGGGCACTAATCCCATTATGAGGGCTCTGCCTCCCAAAGTCCCCACTTTCTAATACTGTCAGCTTGGGGGTTAGGGTTTCAACATATGAATTTGGACTGAATACAAACATTCAGTCCATAACGCCTTGTTTTGAGCCACTGTGTTGTGGCATCAGATGAGGGCTAGGATCCTCAGGTCCCTCCCATCCCAGAGGCTTTCCAGCAGATATAGGGAGTGAAACAACAGACCTGCCAGCCTGCCATGATGTTGCAGTTGACTGCAACCCTCTTTGTTAGCCACTTCTTCCCCATGATCATCATCATGAATGCCATCATAGCTACCAGCTTCTGAGCACCCACCAGCAATGAAGCTTTGCTAGCACATTCTCAACTTCCCCTCTTGGTTGCAAACTGTTACCCTCACTGTGCATACCAGGTTCTGGCTCACATTTGTGATCTGTGGTCCCAGGCACCCAGCACAACAGCAAGCACCCTCACTCACACTATAAGCTTAAAGAGAACTCCACATGTCAAATGTCAGAAGGAAGGGCAGGTTTCCCTTCTCAAATGTCAAAGTAAGCAGAACATTTATTCCCCTTAAATCATCATTTTCTTCCAAGGGATTTGTACATAAACATAGTTCCCACTCAAGCAGTCCTCTCCCCTAGGACCAAAGAGGTCATAGCTGGAGACCTCACGCCACTGACCTAACATGGACAGCAGCCACAGTAAAGAAGATGCCCGGGATGCCACTGAACCGAACATTCAAGTCCAGCTCCTGCTTCAGCCAAGCTCTTTCAACCTGTCATCATCGGGATCCTGAGGCTAAGCTCAGAGCCAGGTACTGCTCCTGTCCTCAGGGGGCCCCAGACAAAGCCAGGACAGCTAGAGACCAAAGACAACGCCCTCCCCTCCCTGTACACCAGGAGTATGTAAGAATGTGGGAAGGGGAGGTGGGACAATATGGAAGTAAAGATGTGAGTGGCCTTGATGGAGGCCAGCCTTAGCAAGGTCTATGCTGCCCCTGAAATGGGACCCAGGTTCCAATGCCTACTTCTGCTGGCTCTGTTCCTGATCAGACCAGCCCACCTTCCTCATTCCTTCTGTTCTGAGATAAAGCCACACTTCTCCCAGCACTCCATCTCCCTTTAAACTCTGGGACAGAGTCTGTGCTCAGTACTTTCTATATATTACCTAATGTAATCTTCACACACACAAACCCTGTGAGGTGGCTCTTATTCCCACTGTGTCATCTAAAGAAGTTGCAGAGTAGCCTTTTCCCATGGCTGGTCCGTGGAAGCCTGCAGGGAGAAGACAGGGCTGCCTGGCTCTGAAGCCTATGCTCCCGACTTTCATATTGACCTCCCCCCTCCTCCTTCTTTGCTCACTCCTGGTTTTCAGGGCATGCAAGTTGGGGGTTGTCTTTGGTCTTCAGCTGTCCTGGCTTTGTCTGGGGCTCTGAGCTTTGCCTCAATATCCTGCTGAAGTCCTGTGACTGTCCTCTGGGCATCTGCCCCATCCACTGGCCTTCCTGCAGGCCCTTGCGGCCCATCCCAGGCCTGTGCCTTGTGCCTCTGCTCATGCTAACCTTGACCGTAGAATTCCCCTGCCTGATCTCCCTGTCCTCGAAGTGCCAGAGCCCTTTATCTGGGCTCACCTCTGGCATGTTGTACTCCTCATTTTAATGAGTCGTGTCTCTCTCCCCTACCAAAAGGTCACCTCTGATCATTTCTGCATTGCACTAAAGTATCTGTTGAGTGAATAACTACACGTGGATAAGTGAACAGATGGACAGATAGATTCCCCAGGTGGCTCCAGTTCATCTGGGTTAGGCAAGAAGGGCTGTGGGGAAGGAGGAAGGGGAAGCCCCAGCTATGCAGCCCCCATGAAGACACCCACGGCCTCTGCGTTAGGTGTGGGAGTGGGTGCAGGAATGTGTGCATGCTCTCATGTAGATAGGGGTCTGAAAATTATGCTGTGAAATCATCTAAGTGTGAGGCTGAGAAGTTATCCTTTCTGAGCCATGGCCTGGGAGTCCTGAAGCCCAAATGGACGCCAAGCTTGCCTGTGGGAGAGGAGCCCCAACACCCTAGCATGAGGTCCTTGGACCAGACAATGCAGCTACCTCAGCCGCAGTGCCCGAAACACAGGGCGATTAGGAGGAATTAGTGGAGGGCAGGGGGAGGGCTTGGAAACCACCATGGCAACTGTGGGCACATCTTTTGTGTGGCACTCCTCTTTGTCTCTGCCAGTGACTAGCAGGGATATTATATAAGCAGCAAATGTGCTCTCTGTTGATACTGAGCCCACACCGCTGGCAGACCAAGGGCTGGGAAGCACCACGTGAGAATCCTGCTCTTCCCCTCTGCCACCCTGAGGAAGGACTCGGTGGGGCTAGCCAGGGTCAACTCAGGTAACCCCAGGTGAAACACGGCCCTGCCCAATTCAGCACCCACTCTCCAGACGCAGCCTCTCCACCAGCCACACTGGGCAGCCAGCGTATGGGATCAGCAGGTTCCTCCCCCAGCCCCATACCATGCTGACATCTCCCCGATGTCACTCATCCTCTCTGTCTTGGAAGCCATGGAAAAGACAGCCTCCACCCCACCTTCTCCATTTGCATGAATTTTCCAAGAAAACTCAAGGCACATCAACAGCTAATGAGGAGTGAAAACTGAAGCCCCACTTGTCAGAATCTCTTTATTTTTAAGAGGCTGAATTTATAAACTCAATCTGAAATGGGCCCCTTGTGGCATGACAGAAAGCTCCATGTAGATGGCAGGCTTCAGCAGTCCCCTCTGCAGGCTCTGGCCCTCAGAGGCAGGGGAAAGTGAGGGCCCGTTGCCCATGGCCCAAGGAAGGGTCGCCACCTTCCCAACCTCGCGTGAGACAATCCACCAACACGGCCTGGCAAAATCAGCAAGGTGCCAGGACCAGCTGTGATTCTCAACAGATAATTTCCTGCTGGAGGACACATGTCCACTGTACTCCCCCAGTGTCTGTCCCTGTTACCAGGGGAAGTACTCCCAAAAAGATAGCTCCCATAGGTGAGGGCTTATCTCCAAGTCTTTATCCTCAATAGGACAGCTTTATTTCCACTTGGGTTCTAGCATTTTCTGGAGGGCAGATTCTTTTTTCCCAATTCAATTCCATAAGGATTTATTAAGCACCACTGTGTGTGGCTTTCATAAAAGAAACCAAACAGAGTGAGCTTTCTCTGACCCCTGAGTATCAAAGTCAAAGCGACAGAGAGGAAGCAACTACTTCATACCCTTACTTACAACCCACACCCTGCTTGCATCGAAAAATCATTCAGACAGCAGCAAGCAGCGCCCTCCAGAGGCAGGAGGACAGGATCCAGAAGCCAGGGGCCGCCAGAAGCTTCCAGAGATGTCAGGAGAGCATCCGTACTGAGGGCTGAGCCTCGCCAGACAGACTCCAGGGTAAGTAGGAAGGACAGACAGAGAGGGACAGTCATTGTAGCAATGAAGAGTACAGTGTGAATCACAGACCTGAGTCCAAATCCCAGCTCTGCCACTTATCAGTCAGGTGACCTTGGCGGGGGGCACTGTCTCCCTCAGCCTCCATTAGCTCTTCTGTCAAAGAGTGATGGAGAGTTTGTGACTATTACATGTGATAATGCATGATTATTATGCACAATAATGTGTGACTATTACATGTGAAAATGCATGACCATTACATGCAATAATGCATGACTATTACAAGTGATAATGCGTGCCAACATGCTTGGCACAGCACCTGCAAAGATACAGGGCTCCATATATGGGAGATGATTTCCCTGTTAGGTAAGTGAGGAGATCTCAGGACTGTCCTAAAAGGCTCCTTGAGAATCTGGAGCTCTCAAGCATCTCACAGCAATGGCCAAAGTCCCCTCTGGGCTGGAAGGACTGACAGCTACAAAATACAACGAGACCTTGGGAGGCCAGGCAGTGGTTCTGTGAGACCTAGTGGGTTTCCCTCAAAGGAGACAGACCCACCACACTCAGGTACACTACCTTTGCATTCTATTCAGAGAAGCAAATTTATTCCTGAAGCCACAGTATGAACTGCTCTGACCTGTCGCTTATAGGATGACAGTGACAAGCCAATGCCTTGAGGGACAGCATCTCAATACAGCCAGAAGGAGAGGCAGTCAATGGTGTCCTGGAGGTCAGGGTCCCCTGTAGCCCAGGCCTCTGGAACCCAGCCCTCTCACTAGTCCCTCCTTTCTGAGGGCAGAGTGTGACATTTAAAAGAGCTAAGAGGAAGGAAGGTGCCCTCAACATGAGAGTTGGCACGATGTCACTTAGGCTCACCAGTGTCCACGCAGGGCCTGAGGAATCCGTGCTAGATTCCACTTGCTGCAGCCAGTCAGGCCATTTGGAACTGGGAAGCCAGGAGGAAACAAAACTTGCCAGAATCAGCCTCTGCCTAAAAGCCAGACACTTCCCCTCTGCTATAAGGACCATTTGCATCAAAAACCAACCCAAGGAAACTCCGCCTGCTCAGAAATGAGTACTTACTACACACCGAGAACTGTGCTTACCTCAGCTAACCCTCGCAACTGCTCTACAAGGTTGGTATTAGTGTTTTGATTTTATTCATAAAGAAATGGAAGCTCAGAAGAGTTAGGTACTTCCCCAAGGAGTAGTGCTAGTCTGGTTTCACTGTATAATCAACAGCTTCAAAAACCCCAGTGCCTTACACAACATTCATTCTTCCAGGTCTACAGGTTGGCTACAATTTAGGTAATCTAGCCTGGGCTCAGTTGTACCAGACTGAACTCCAGACTTCTTGTTGGATTCACATCTGCTCATGGTCTTCATTCAGGCCCCTGCTGCAGGATCAATAGCCACGTGGGGTGAGCTTCCTCAGCCACACTTCAAGTAAGCAAGCCACACCAAACCACCACACCAAACCACCACCCTAAACCACACACCAAACACCACACCAAACCACCACACCAAACCATTACACCAAACACCACACCAAACATCACACAAACCACCACACCAAACCA
>NW_012116422.1:2616289-2695627 GCF_000951035.1 Colobus angolensis palliatus
CACACCAAACCATCAAACCAAAACACCACACCAAACACCACACCAAACCACCACACTGAACCACCACACCAAAAGCTTCTGCTCACGACAGGTCTGCTCATCTTCCAACAGGCAAGGTGAGTGTGCCTGGTGGGGCAGGCGCTCTGCCTATGCCAAGGGTACAGATGTATCACTGTATTCCAGGACGGAGTACAGCCCCAGGAATGATACCCAAACCTACTGCAAACAGCCCCCAAGGGGCAGAGGCAAAAGAGGTGAACTCAGGCAGCTCATTCTCATTACTACTCTGCCATCCCAGCCACCATGTGACCTCTCAGGGCCTCAGGTTTCTCATCCACTCAGGGGGTAACACATGACCTACCTCACTGGGCTTTCTAAAGCTTAAATGGAGTGTGAAGATGATTCTTCGAAGGGACCCAAGGCTGCATTTAGAAAGAAGTTATTCCCAGCCTTCGTTTGGAAGTCCTATAGGACTCCAACTCTTTCACGCACAGATGTCAGAATGACAAAAAGACAGAACTGCCCCACAGACTTGAGAAGGACAGGCCTCTCTCGGCTCATTCAGACACAGGCTGATCCTTAGGTACATTTTGTGTGGATAAGAAATGTCAGTGTCTCTATCATAATTATGACAGCTGTCCAGGGTTGATCAGGTTGACTGCCCCAGGGGGACATTCCATGTTGAATAGAAAAAGCAGGTGAGAGCCAGTCATGGTGGCTCATGCCTGTAAACCCAGCATTTTGGGAGGCCAAGGCGGGCAGATCACTTGAGGTCAGGAGTTCAAGACCAGCCTGGACAATATAGTGAAACCCCGTCTCTACTAAAAATACAAAAATTAGCCAGGCATGGTGGCAGGTGCCTTTAATCCCAGCTACTCCAGAGGCTGAGGCAGGAGAATCACTTGAACTCAAGAGTCAGAGGTTGCAGTGAGCCGAGATCGTGCCACTGCACTCCAGCCTGGGCAATAGAGCAAGAGTCAGTCTCAAAAAAAAAAAAAAGAAAGAAAGAAAAGAAAAACCAGGTGAGAACCTGGTCAGAAAGACACACACACACACACACACACACACACACACACACACACAGACACACACCCCACAGGTCAGCCTCAGTTTCCCTGAATGGCATTGCTGAGGAATGCAGGTGACTATGGCTGGAGGACACAGCTCAGTACTGCACAATAATCTGTTACTGTTCATCGCTGGTTCTTAGTTCCTCTGCACACACCTCTGATTGGTACCTTTTGATATTTCATTTTCAGAACAACGTAGCAGCAGGGGTCAAGCTTAGAAATGGTAGCAGGAACACAAAAAGCATAGGGTTCTTTATAAAATGCACACAGTAGAACATGTTTGCATATTTTCCCCAATAAAACACATGAGTGTGTGCCCCGTGCAAATGCCTGAGCTCATCCCACTCAGTTCCACAGAGAAAAGCCAAGAGAACAGGTCCTGTAATATCCCTGCCTGGGTTCAACTGATGCTGTGAGCACTCCACAAGGAAACCTATGAAGAGCACATAGCTCATGTCCTGGCGCCCAGGACATCCTCAGCAAACTCCACCACTGTCGTGAATACCAATCTGCTGCTTTGACAGGCAGCCCCTGAAACCATCCCCCACCCCAGACTTCTCTCCAGCTTTTGTACAGATTCTGGGAACCAGATATCCACATGTCCCTAAGGAACACATTTTAGTACTGAGCACACATCACTGCAATCTCATTTGAGGCATCGCTGTGTAAACATACGACCCTTTAATTCTATTTCAATTCAATTATGCAAATCTCATCACACATTCGGCATCAAACCATTTTTCTTTCCTCTCAAAATCTGTCCACCAATAGCCAACTGAACCTAGTATCAAACCCAGACTCAGAGTGAGCAGAGTCCCAACATCTTAAGCTTAAGCGCTAGAGAAGGCTATGGCTCCTCGGTCTATGCACAGGGCCAGGCCAGCAGCAGGTGCTGGACAAATGAGCCAATAACCCTGGAACCTCAGAGTGTTGGGGCAGGAGGCAGGACCAAGAATACCCCTCCAGGCCCATTCACACTGTGCTCCATGGGGCCTCCAGAGTCCAGGGGCCTGGGGACCTCTCTGTGTTGGGGAGCAAGAGGGCTGAGTGGGAACAGGCAGGAATACACGGCCCATCCTCCATCGTCCTTCAACACCACTTACCACTTGCCTGTTCTCTAGACTGGGGCTCCAGGGAAACTTTGGTTTGGAAGAAAGTATGCTTTTATAGATATAAAAGAAGTGGTTAATTAGCCTTATTCTAGAACCCTTCTTCTAGAAGTGGAGAACTGAGGGGTGAGTTCCAGGGAAGGAAAGGAGTTAGGTAAAATCTTGGAGAGCCTGGGAGCCAGAGCTGAGAGCAGACTGCAGGGCAGGGCTGTTCGTGCGCAGAGCCCAGCGCTCACTGAAGAGGTGGCTCACTGGAGCTTCCTCCACAGGTGCCAGGCACACAGCTGCGAACAGGGCAGCACATGCCCATGGCTCTGTCTTCTCCCTACATGGGGACAGGAGTGGAAGGTGCTGTGGACAAGGCCCCTGACACAGTCACAACACTGCTCCACCATGCTCTGTTGGTTCCCACGACAGAGAGGCCCTGTGGGCAGGAGAGCCGTGCCACCTACTATGGGGAGACAAGAGGCCTACAAAGTCTTAATATGGCCTGTCTTAGTTTATTAACTGGAGATGGATAATATCTGACAAATGACAGGAGATAAATTGTTAAGCAATATGCAAATATGTCTGCAGCAGGAATGGAAAATTACTATACAGTAAAAAGCTTTTATGGCTGCAAGAAAATTCAGAGGTAATTTGTCTCTGCGTCTCCTCAAATTCCAACCTCGCTGTTAGCTGTGGCAGAATGCTACATCCGTTACCATTCCAATTAGATCATTTTAAAGGGGCTCCTGCATAGCCATCAACTTTGAAGGGCTGGGAGGAGAGGGCATTTACAAAGCCAGAGTCGGCCCCTCCCAGGGCTCTATCTCTATGGACTGTCACTTAGACAAGAGTCCAGATTAGATACTAGGACTGTCTCTGCCAAATGCATACCCATCTGGGCCATTAACAGTCACTGCAGCAGGCCCAACTGACGGTTCTTTGCCAGACACTTCTGTAGAATGTCAGATAGGTTGTATCCTGGCTGAAGAGAGGGGCCAGCCAGGATGGAAAGGTCTTTGTACCTGAGGAAACTTCCAGAGAGGAAATGGAGCCATCTGTGAAAGAAGCACCTGCAAGAATGCCCAGGCTCAGCCTGCTGCAGAAACAGAAAATGAGACGAGGCTCTGCAGGGTCCCAGGCAGGAAGAGAAGGCCAGGAACTCACTGAGGGCACAAAAGTAGGCCCCTGAACTGCAAAGCCTAGTGAACTTCCAGAGAGAAACGCCTCAGAGAGAGGAGGGGACTCCAGGGCCGAGCAAGGGACACTGCTCCTGCCACTCCACGACATGCAGCTAGCACAGGTGGCAAAGCTTGATCTTCATTCCGCTCAGGCCCCTTGATTTTCCATTGAGAGACCATATAGGAGAAAAGCCTCTGAAGGAAAATTGCGTGTTCAAAACACACTTGTGGACACCTGCTACTCACCACACCAATGTGAGGCTGGGCTGTCCTAGGGGTGGAGGGGTGGAGGGACAGGGAACAGGACTGGGGATAGGAAGAGGCCATCATCTCCACATCATCAGAGACAAGATCTTGACTGGCAGCAGAGGGCCCTCTCTGGAGTTCTGCAAACAGCTCTGTCTATGTGATGGAGGAGGAAACTGGGAAATTCAGTTCCATAACTAATTTGTTTCAGGGCTTGTTTCCGCTTTAGGATTTGATTATTTTGCCTAATTGTTCTAAGAAATTGTTTTAAGAAACAACTTCATGGAATTGACTGGCAATTGTGAGAACCTGTGGGCACAGCCCTAGTGAAGGATCTAGAGCAATAAGCAGAGATCTAAGAGACCAACTTTATGGTTCCCGTGTCTCCCTACAGGCCAAGGCTGGGGTCAGTGACCCAAGGGTTCAGGCCCCCAGGTAGAAGGCAGACCCACAGACATTCAGCTCAGATTGAACCGGGAAGTGGAATGCCAGTCCTAAATCCTAGATCCCCATCAAAGCAGCTCAAAGGTACCAGGCTGCCCTTGTTCTTACAAGGCAAAAAGCACCCAGGTAACACCTGGATATGGCCAGGGGCATGTCTTGATCCAAATTCACAGCAGCTCAAAGGTTCTCTTCCTCTGTGAGGCTCCCCAGCCTGGGCATGATAAGGTGTCATCACCAGTGTGGGCTTCACTCCACCCCCTGGGGTGTACCCAATGCCTGTCATCACTACTTCAGGTGACTGCCTGAGGAAGAGGCCAGTTCTGCCAGTCCTAACCTCTGCTATGTTCAGGCATGGTGTCAGCCAGGTCACACATCACATCCTAATGGCACACCCACTACTGTCCTAAGATGTGACACCAGCAGAATCAAGGTTCATCTGTGATATGCAAACATGAAAACGCATTTGCCTGTTCCCTGGGAATTATAACTTCAGGTGACAAGACATTTCTTCCATGGGGCTGAATGGCATAGGCATTTGGATACTGGCTAAGTGCCTCGTGCCTGTGGTGGGATGTGAAGGTTAGTGGAATATATGTTTTTGTTGTTGTTTTGAGATGGAGTCTCACTCTATCGCCCAGGCTGGAGTGCAGTGGCACAATCTCAGCTCACTGCAACCTCTGCCTCCCAGGTTCAATCAGTTCTCTGCCTCAGCCTCCCAAGTAGCTGGGATTACTGGTACCTGCCATCACACCCAGCTAATTTTTATATTTTTAGTAGAGATGGGGTTTCACCATCTTGGCCAGCCTGGTCTTGAGCTCCTGACCTCATGATCCACCTGCCTCGAACTCCCAAAGTGCTAGGATTACAGGCATGAGCCACCGCGCCCAGCTGGAATATATGTTTTACAGATTAACTCTAGCCATAGTCAGGGAAATGGGACAGAGGCTGCCTGCAGGCTCCACACTCCTCCTTCTGGAATGGTGGGACCCTGGCTCTCCTCTGCTCTGGCCTCCACCAGGCCTCTATGCAGGTTCCTGCTCACCTCCTGGCTCTGGGGCTGCCTCAGTTGGGCCATAAATCCTTCTCACAGGACCCCTGACAACCACCACAAGACCCAGGATCCCCTTGTGTGTTCCTGTGATCCTGCAGGGATCTTCCTAGGGGATTCATCAGGGACAACCCAGGAGACTAGGTGTATGGGACTTGGCAACAACAGAACCCCACTGCCTGTGTGAGCAGCATCTTCAAATCTCTCCATCCCTGTGACGGGTCCTCTGAGTTCCCAGCCCAAGCCCTTTCCCCTCTACTCATCATCTCCCTCACATTATTCAGGATCCAAATCAAGTTGCTTCTCTTGCAGAAAGCCTCCTGCAACACATACATACACAAACACACACACACACATACATAGTCTCTCTCACACACACACAGACACACACAAACACTCTGTGACTCTAGCACTTCTCAGCTATTTGAATCATGTGAATGGCAAGGAACCTTAAACTATCTCCCCAACTATAATAGAATGCATGGGCTGAGTGCGCCCCTGCCAATGCTCCCATAAAGTCTGGCAGCAGGGTAGGTGTCCAATAGCACCATAATAGGAAGGAGGTGAGCACAGAAATGGAATCAAGCCTATCTCTATCCCTTGGTCTGTATGGTCTTGGATGCATCATTTAATCTTTCCAAACCCTATCTGCCAATTATGGGCAATAATACCTACTTAATAGGGTCATTGGAACAACTAAACAAAATTCATATCAATTATTTACCACACAGGGCCTAGTTTATAGTTAGCATTCAAAAAATGATATCTATCATTATGCTTTAATTACTTGTATATCACCATTATGATCAATACTGGAAAATAGATGGATGATACCTTTTACCAAGCATGGTTAGCAAAAGGATGTTCTGGTTCATTAAACATCTTAGTTAAAAGAAAATTACCAGAGCTGCTTAATGAGAATTACCAGTTTTTTCAAGGAGTAAAATAAAATACACTGCAACTTAATAATTGATGAGACTGAAGGTGTTTAAGACTCTCAGAAGGCTTTCAGTCATCGTGGTGAATGCTGACCATCTTTTGTACTGGGAAATTTCATAAATGCCATGTGACAGAGCTTTCCGACTGCTAGAAGGACGTTTCATCCACCCTTTACTGTGCAAATTACAGACTTGCATATTCATAAACACTCACAAGCGTGTACTTCTGGCCAGCCCACTTCCACGAGGCTCTTCCACCTCCAACCAACACAACAGAAACAGGATGGTTTCATCCCATCCCTCCCTCCTGCTATGCCAGAGCCCTTGAATTTGGAAACCATGCAATACTGCTCAGGGACAGGATGACCTGGAGGAGGAGCAGTAAGGCAGTGCAGATGGGCCCCAGCCAGTAGCAGCTTCCATGATTCTCTGGCAGCTCATCATGTCTCCACTGGGCTCTCGGGAGGCCACAGCCCACACCCATGCAGATGGCGAAGGAAAGGCACTGTCTCACACTGCATCATCATGAGGTCATAAGCACGTCATTCCTTTTATCGGGAGCTAAGCATCCACGAGAATCTAAGGCTTAGGTGAGTTTCCCTCTTCTACAAAGAGGAATAGTCAGAGGACCAAACTAGTGCCTGGCTAAGGAGCACTGGGTAGCTCCCTGACTCACCTCTTCCCCGCTGCTGCTCTCCCAGTCCCTAACAATCCTCTGGCAGGGTTTGTATATGTTATAGGTATGATTTCATGCCCCCGTTCCTCCAGAATCCTGCCCACCAGCAGTTGCCAAGTTCCACGGCCTCTGAACGCTCCCCTCTCACTGATGTCTTGCCTATCACATGGTCTAGGAGGCTGATGAGGCCCACAAAATCCTCTGGAGCCAGCCAGCGGCTGTTGACATTTCAAAAGGTCAATCAATCACTCCATTTCATGGAACATAATCATCTTCCGGGACCTAAATGCAACAAAAAAATCAAATAGCGCCAAACAATTGTGGAAAACGAATGATGCACACGAAGGAGGAAGGCTGTAGCTGGCTTGGAAAGCATCCCTGTAGTCTGGGTCAGAAACAGGAGCCTGGGGCCCAGAGCTCTGCACCTGAATCCCACTCCTTCCACTAGCCCTGAGAAAGTCCTTTCCTTTTCTCGGCCTCAAGGAGGAAGTGAATTGGCTTTGGGATGCTGTGCTCTGAGGACTAAACAAACCTTTCTTCAGAGAAGGAAGTATGGGAAGCTGGTAAAGTTCATAAGACCCCATAGGGTACTCTGTGGGGTGGGAGCCACCAGCCTTGAGCAGCTCTCCAGAGGCTGCAGCCATCCAGTTGGGTTGCAAAATGGGCCCCTCTCATGCCCGCCTGGAGCCCTTTCTGCACAGTGCTTCCCTTAATTCCAGGCTTCAGGTATTGCTTGAGGCCCAGGCACTGGGGAGGCTTCCTTGCATTTCAGGGCCCTCCCATCTGTACTCTCAGGAGACATGTTCAATTATCAGGTTAGAAATTCATCTATGGATTCCTCGAAAGCTGGGAATGTGTAATTCCAAAGCCTGGAACAGAGCCTAGTA
Organism: Colobus angolensis palliatus; assembly: GCF_000951035.1. Taxonomy (NCBI): domain Eukaryota; kingdom Metazoa; phylum Chordata; class Mammalia; order Primates; family Cercopithecidae; genus Colobus; species Colobus angolensis. Next base: position 2,623,874 of record NW_012116422.1, read on the forward strand.
CATGATATTGTCAGTAACTAGCTGTGGGGTAGAAAGAAAAGAGGGAAGGAGAGAAAGGGGGCAGGAAGGGGGAAGAGAGGGAAAGGGAAGAGAAAGAGAAGAGGGAGGGAGAGGGCCAAGAAAGAAGGAAGGGAGGGGGGGAGGGAAGGAGGCAGGGGTGGGAAGGGGAGGGGAAGGAAGAAAAGGGGAAAGGACTCACTTCATTAAAGACATCCAGTTGCCTCCTCCTCTCTAGAATGCAGTGGCTTGCATGTATTTGGCTCTGGCTACACAGCTTCCAAGGTAGGTTTCCTGGCAATGCCCTTTTCATCTCCTCCAGGACCCCCTGTGGACGGGTCTCTGCCCTATTTTGTCATGGTTGAGGCTGCTATACTAGGGCTACTCCCCGGGTGGTCTCTGCCCTTCACTACGTGACCTGATTACTCTCACTGTTGGGCCTGAGTCACGAACCAGACCCACTGGACCTGACTGCTCCTCCTCCCAGACCCTGGCTTGTCCTGCTTCATTGGAGCAGACACAACCTGCCTCACAGGCTGTGTATGGCCCCAGTGGCACATGGAAATCCACAGAGGAGGGGACAGTCACAACCCTTGCCATGTGTTCCCTAGGCACAGAGCCAAAGGAGCTGCAACTCTCTCTCCTGACATTACCTTCCTCTCTGGTTATTCTCTCCTTTTAAAAGTTTGAGAACCAACCAGTCAATATGGCCCAAATGTAGGCAGGCCCAGGGAGTCACCTATGATGTGGGGGCTATTGCCTTGGTCTAGGTCTTCCTGAGATGGGGTTGGGAGAGAAACATAGCGGGCCTTAATTTACAGGGAATAGGAGAGCCGGTGAAGTTTCTCTCCTCCATCAGAAAACCAATTCCATGAAAGCAAGGGCCTTGATGGCTGTATTCACCACTATATTCACCCCAGGCAGTCTCTGGCAATAGTAGGCACTCAATAAATATCACCTATTATGATTGATTATAATAACAATCCATAACAAACTTCCCCAGGGCGTTAAAAAGAGATCTGAGTTATACATTATTGTATACACAAAACTGTAGACACATGGACTGTGTCAAAGTGAAGCACAGCTGTCACATACAGGCAGGAAGGCCACCTCCAGATAACAGACCACCCGGGTCACACCCATTTTGATCACTTTAGAAGGAACTAAGAAGACGGGAAGGAAATTAAGGATTTTTATAGTGACTGGACCAAACATTCCCCAATCAAGAGCCCATCTATTCACTGGAACCAGCTCCAATCTTGAGACACCAGCTGGCAGTTTTGTCAGATAAACCACATTCTCTCCCGTATGTGCAAACTCCACATTTGACTTCTATAATACTTGAGAGATGAGCTCTACAAGGACTGGCTTCACTTACTCTGAAAACACTGGCTCCTTCAGCATATTTTCTTCAGTCTATTTTTCCTGCCTTGGCAGCAGAAAGAGCACTTTCAGAGATGTTTATTTTCCCTAATGAAAAACAGCCAGCAGTTGCTCTTGGCATGCTGAGCCATGGCTCGGGCCACTCTGGGGCATTTCAGAGCAGGCTGCAACTCCTATGTCCACCTTCCTGGAGCAGTGACTTGTCCTAATCATGCCATCTTTTCCTTCTTCTCCTCCCTCACTGCCAAGATGACCAGAAAAAATGATGGTTTCATCTCAAGCCACCTGAAGGGCCAGAGACTCCACTGTAAATATTAATAGTTTCCAGACATAGCATAAGGCTCATCCATAATGCTCATGCCCCCACTCAGTTCTAAAGGAGGTGTCTATGAGGATAGATCTCACTTTTATGTAGGTGATTAATATTATTTCTATTGGCTTGGAGATGAAGGGGCTCTGATAAATCTCTGTAAATTTGCAGAAGCCCAATATGCTCTCCCTGGGGCACGCTGGGCAAGAAGACCAAAAAGACACTGAGTTTAGGAAACTACCGCTGCAGAGCCTGAGATGTGTCTTTCCATGCTCTGCAGTCCAGAAAGATCTGCATCCAGGGGATCTCGGTCAGAACTGATGCTGGCATGGATGGACTCAGGGAGGAGTGCCATGAGGCAGGGGTCAGCCCACTGCACAGGAAGATGGTGCTCCTCTCTTCCCTGGACATGAGCTATCAGCTATCAGCCATCAGCCCCCCACAACACCTATTCCTTGGATAAAGGAAAAATGGACTCTCCAATATGCTCACCATGACAATGGTTGGTTGCACCTGACCAAACCATCCCTTCCTGGGGATTTACAATCTGAATACAAGTTGGGCCCTCCACCAGGCTCAGCCCAAGAGCACCTATCTTCATGAAGCCTTCTCTTGGCTCAAGTGAAGCAAACATCCCATTTGCCAGGGGCAGCCTGGGTTTACACTTACTGTCCATTCTGTTTATCAATAGTGCCCCCTGTCACTCAGGCATCCCGGTTTGAAGAACTGGGATGAGTGTCCTTTTACTTTCTTACCCCAAATCCTCAGATGCATGCACCCATCAGACTCACACTGCTTCATGGGGCACAAACCCACCTTCCTGGGATTTGGCAGTTACCCAGGGAATGGAGGCCACATCTCCTTTCTTTTCTCCTGGGTACTCCGCAGCCCTTGGCCCCAGCCTGGCCATGCAGAGGTACCACTAGAGCTGGTTAAAAAGCATGACCCTGGCCTAGGTACTTGGCCGTGCAACCTGGTTGTTGTATAAAACCAGTCAAATCAGAAGTAAATTGGCAAAGAACCAACATTTGAGGACAGTTTCAGCATCTGTGGGTTGGGAGACAGTGGAATGGCTCAGGACATCCTCATCATGTGAGAAAAGAGTAACCAAATAAATGTTCACACAGTACCACCACCGTGCCGCCTTTGTCCCAAGACTTAAAATAAATAGTGTCAGGAACAGTAAAATTTGCAGGATGAATGAATGAACAAATACACGTACAAAGGAGCAACTGAACAGGGGAAACCTTTGTCTCTAGTTGCACTCTGTGCTCCCAGAACCTCTCTCTTCTGAGCCTCACAGCCTCCCAGATTCTGGTTGGATGTGCACCTGGTCATGTTCTCAGTCAGAGAATTTAAGTACCAAATAGCAGTAAACCCCTGCTGGGTCCCAGTGCTGGGAAAATGGAGGCCCAGGTTCCCAGGGAGCTCCGTCTCTGGAGGAAGGACGACAGCATTTGGGATGGGATGCAGCTTGAAGACCAACCAGTTTCTCTGGTTGGACACTTCATTCCATGGACTTTGGGCACATTGGGCAGTTTCTAATGCACTGTGTGAGGCAGAGGCTAGATGGAAACCCAGCCCTCATGACCCAGGAGGCTGCACAGTACAGCAGGAAAGGCACTGACTGGAAATCCAGAGGGGAGGGAAGGAGAGCCAGGAGCTCTCACCCGGTGGCTGCTGAAAAGGCCAGTGATGGACGGTGCGAGGGGCCCCACCAGCCCAACAGACTTGCTAGCTAGCACCCGGCCTCTTCCCATGGGAAAAGGCCACTATTCCTCCCATACGTAGGAGCACACAGTGCTCAGACCTCCAGAAAGAAAGGACTGTTCCTTTGTACTCTGCCAACCTACTGGTGACAGACACAGAGTTGAGCGTCATGGCTACAGAGAAGAAACAACTGTCATTGAGAACTTCCTTATCCGATCTACTTTTCTAGGTCATGGACTCTTTGGGAAAACTCACAAAAACCATGATTGCTGCCCCCTCCAAAATATTTTTGTGTGATACAAACCCCTTCCTGCATACCATTTCATAGACCGACCTTCCAAGACCTAACCATGGGTGCTGGGTAAAGAACCCTTGGGCTGAGAGGAAAAATGGCAGAAGGACAGGAGTGCTGCCATGTTCTGGGCTCAGGGCTTTAACTCTTCTCACAACAGCACACAGAGATGTTGGCTTCATTTCACGGATGGGAAAACTAATGACAGCTCAGAGAGGTGACGTAACTTACCCAAAGTCACACAGCTATAAAATACCCTGCCCAGGGCTTTGCACTATTCTCACCACCCCCAGGCCACCCAAGAACAAGTGCAATACAAGGGGCTGTGTGATAACCAGAAGGATGAGCTATCCTATTCGGAGCAGGCAGTTAAAGTCCACTGAGGCCAACTCAGAGCTGTAACTCCCCATCACCATGCGATTTATGCAGACGTTTCCCATTAGCTCTAATGGATGTAGGGAGCATAAATTCCAGGGCACAACTCCAGACAGGCTCTTGTGATCTGAATGCCACTAAAATCAATGGCATCATCCGGTATTAATGTGGCAATTGTGGTGCTTCATAAATAGGCCTGTGGGGTTGGAAGGAGAAGAGCGTGGGCCCTGTTGCTGCAGCCTGTTTCCGTGGTGCCCCATCTGGTGGGAATGGTGCCCCTAGATAGGCAGTCTGGCAGAGTGGGCCGAGAGCTGATTTCAGAGCTGGATTGACTGGGTTCAAATCCTGGCCCCAACTCTTTCCAGCCATGTGATTTGGCAAGCTATTGAAGTGCTCTGAAACTCAGTCTCAACATCTGTAAAGTGGGGATTAATGAGTTAACACGGGTAACCCCTGAGAACAGTGCCTGGCTCCAAGGTAAATTTTCACTTTGAGAAACACAAAAGGCCTGCAAAGGCCATTCCCAGGGAAATCTCCCCACTGGGTTACAAACCCAAGCTGAGGCTAGAGCTACCAGCTTGCTCGTGGATTTGTCCTGGAGACCTTCTAAGCAGATGTCAGCACTGAAGTTCAGTTGGCATAAGGGCCAGGATTCCCAAGGGGGCCACTTTGAAGGTCAATGCCCATGAGGCTGTGTGGCATCTGGAGGGTCAGGTGGGAGAGCGAATAGCCGCCCAGCTCAGTCCCTGCAGGAGGTCCAGGCCATGTGCAATTCTTGTAGCCATCCCACTTTTTTCTCTCCCCCACCACGGGACAGACGAGCATGTAAGAAGCTGGTGCCAAGACCCACTAGAAGGCCAGAATTCCATCCTACTCTTGACATCAGAACCAAACCAACATTTCAATCAATATTTTGAAAAAGAAATATACAAAGTGATCCTGTTAGCCCAGGATAACAGGTACCAGAAACAGAGCCACAGTAAATCCACACAAAACAGGTACAAAACCCATAGTGAAGGGTGAAGAAAAGTTTTATTGAGACTTTATCTTAAAAATTAAGATAAATTTATAATGATATGTTTACTTTTATATTTTAAAATCTATGTGATAATTGCAACTCTGCTAATTATTGGAATGAATAAAGAATAAATTATGAGTTGGCATAATCATCTAACATTTGCTTTAGACAAACCCATAAAAAAGCAAAGCAAATTGCATGATCTGATAGAAAGGAAATAGCTCAGGACCTGCCTTGCCTGGCTTCAGCTGCCCTAAGGCTGCCAGGCTACCCCTCGCTGCAAGATCCAGATCTGACTGATGCTACCTTTGCACTGTAGAAAGCAAGCACCCAGTGGTGATGCAGAGAACTTGAGACTGAAAGAGAAACAATAAAAGTTCCCAGGATTCCCAAAAGGCAGGATAGATGCAGTGAATCAAGAAGTCATGAGCTCAAGCTAGCTACCAGACAGCTTTTGGAGGATCCTTCCATCTTCCCAGGATACTCTCTGTTTGGGCCAGTCCAACCCCCAACTAGGGAGCTTCATCTGGCTATACAAACCAAGCCACTGGGTCCTGGGTGGGAGAGGATGGGAAGCATCAAGTCCTTGATCTCTCTGTCTGAGCAAGATGTGAGAACTTTGGAGAAGAGAAATGACCAGACTAGAAGAGATGGGATAGCTTGTTTTCTTCCAATGTTGAAACTCAGGAAGTAGCAAGAGTGAAGTCATTTCAATCCATCATATGCTGTAGTGGTGGGCAATGCACATCCACACATCGGCTCTCCCATAAATCAGGTCACAAAGGGTGCGTGGACACTGAGCCCCTCTTACAGCTAGAACCCTGGAGACACACAGCTGCAGCCAGAGTTTTTCTCATGCAACAGGGCATGCTCCAGGAGGGACTTGCTTTTCACAGACCCTTGTCCACTGACCCACAGAAGAGATGAGAAACTAGACACAGCACCAGGGGCCTGTCTGGGCTCTGGGTTTGAGTTACACAATAATGATCTGGGCAGAGGCTACTGCACAAAGACATGCCTCCAGCTCAGCCCAGCCTAGACACACATGGAGAGAGAAAAAAATAAAATACCAGATTTGACTATTGTCCAACATGGTCCCCCCTCTCTGGCAACATAAAATAACCTTCGCTTATCAAGCCCTTTCTACAAACCAGGCCCTGGGCTCCATTTAATCTTCTCAACAACTCTATGACTCACTTACTCATTTGACAAATGCGAAAGCTAAAATGCTTGCCTGGACAGTGGTGTAGCCCCAGATTCTAACTTATGCAAAGCCCACGCTCTTAACCCCAAAGCCTGGCGATCTCATCAGGAAGCTGAGAGCTCTGCAGATCAGATGCCTGAACAGTGTCTAGTACAGAGGAGGTGCTCAAAAATACTCGATGCCTCTTGGCTGTGTCTATACTTTACAACAACCTGGAGAATTGAAAAATCTTGGCAGATAATTTAAGATTCATAAAACTTCTGCCAAGCTGCGATGTGAGTAAATCTTGACTGTGGACTCTTGAAGGTAGGAACTGAGTCAGATCCTTTACTCTCCCAGAACACCATATGCCTCCTCTGCTTTGCATGGAAGTGTGGTCCTGTGATTCATTAAGTCATGCCTGTCTCCTCCACTGGGATATGTGTTACCCCAGCGTCATTTCATGATTGGTACATAGTGGGCAACAATGGATATTCCTTGAATGAAGAGGATAATAACTGGCAAGGAGGCTGGCGTGGCTGGAGCTCGGCCAGGAAGACAGTGAGCTCCAGAACTGAGACTTATGCACCAGCTGGGTCTCCCAGACATCCCTTTTGCCCTTGAGTTTTCTCATCTCTTCAGGATCTCTCCATGGCATCAGGGCAGCCTTGGTTTCCTGGTTCAGCCACCTTCAGCATAGACATTACTCAGTCAAATCTTCAAAATATTCCTCAGTCATTTAAATATGAAAATTTTGTCCTGAACTGAAGAAAATGCTCTGAAAAATTGTGTTGTCTTTCAAATGAGCAGATTCCCTAAATTATGAGAGCAAACAAATTAGGATAGAAGATCTCCAAATAATTGCATAAACTCCAATTTCCTCTGTTTTAACATAAACATCAAAATAATAAACTCACGCATATACAGGGAGAAAAAAAATCCAGCCTGAAGATGTTGCAGTCTTTAGAAGCTGAAACCTAAATGACTAAATTGGCAGTTTATTAACAGGAAAATTATGCTAAGTAGCTTCATGTTGATGTCAAGAATTTTATGCAGCGAGTTATGGCGTGGTACCCTGAGTGCTTCATTTGCATTTTCTCATTTAGAGAGAACAATGGCTCCAAATGAGTGCATCATGTTCACATTACAAACCCAAGAACATTTGCACAGACAGAAAGGCATATCTTGATACCATAGTGATTAAGCCTTTTGTTCATTATGCTTCAGCATAGACTTAGGGGAAAGAGGGCAGATTAACTTCACTTAGGCTAGTAATGAAGGGACCTGGGCCAGAGCTCTTAAACTTCCCAAAGTACAAGCAGCCACAGCCCACAGGACTCTTTATTTTTCAGGACTCCCCTGTTTGATTTTGCTCAATGAGAACTGGGATCTGTGTAACAGGTAAGTAAATACACACCCTACTTCACATCGTGGAATGCCTTGTGAAATCCCAAACATTGTGAAGAATAGGAAGGAGACTCTCACACAGCCCACACCTGCTAAACCTGGGCTGCTTTGCTTTCCCCACTCAGCTCCACAGAGTGGGTACTTCCCAGCCCCTGGCTTGTTCAACCGACGCTTATTGAAAACACACATTTATTGAGTATTCTCATTGTGCTTAGTCCTCGGCTGAGTGAAGGAGCAAAAGAAAGCACCATGCCAACTCTTTAAGAGTTCAGGAAAGAATTCTTAGACGTGTAGCACTGCTAGAAACCATGTGGTCACTGATAAGCAAGTGCTGGTTCAAGCACCGTTAAAGTGTCCAAATGTATGTGCAGCTAATCAGGCCATGTACCATGGATGAATCGTTAGAAGAAGTAACACTTGACTGAGTGTCTAAGAATGGATCCAATTTTTAGCTCATCCAGCAAGAAAATGGAAGGCATTCCAGATGGAAGAAACTGCACAAGCAAAAGAATAAAAGCAAAAGTGAGCACAGAATCTGATGTAGACCATCAGGAAGAGTCATGTTCATTCATGCAGGCTCATTTCTCAAAACCACAGGCTATCAGCAGAGATGTGCCTCATCAGTTTATATACATTTATATAAGAATATATATATATATATTCTTATATAAACTTAACCTATTCAAGACTTAACATGGCAGAAACAATGCTATGTGTTTGCCAAATCTCATTTCATACCCCCCTTAACTGGGAACATGTTAAACTGTGTTTTAAGCTTCCCTACAGTCAGGCAGGACCAAGGAACTACTTCTGTGTAAAAGAGACTAACTTTTGTCATTTAATCACACAGAGATTCGGAGGGTGTTTGTCACTGTGCTATAACTTATTTTATCTTGACTAATGCATTGGAAAAACCATATTCATTACTTGAATCCTGACTTCATAAATTTATACAATCATTCCAAAAATATTTAAGAGCCCACTGTGTGCCAGGTACATTAGGCATCGGGAACACCGGAGTGAGCAAAACAATAGTCTCTTATAGTTAAATGGAAATCATTCCCAAATATTAGCTTTTATGAATCACAGAAACAAATTCCATTTTTAAAAGAGGGAAACTTTACACAGAACATTTCTTAAATTACTGAATTGGAATAATAGCCTCCAACCCAGTATTTCATTCAATCTAAGTATGTATCCCTTGGCCAAAGGCCAGTTGGACTTTTGGCAAATCCCTTGTCTGGTTCCTAAAAATCAGGAGTCTGTCCTGAACCAGAATGACCCATCAGGCAGCACCTCTCTGGCCTATAAATGGTTTCTTCTGACTCCCATCACAGAGCAAAAATCTGGGGGTTCGTCATCACACACAACTATTCAAACTAGTTAAAGGTTGGAAACAATCCAAATATGAATTGACTATTTCCGACCTTTAACTAGTTTGAACAGTTAAAGTTCCAGCAGCTGAGTGGATAAGCAGACTGGTATATCCATATGATGGAATACTATGTAGCAGTAAAAGGAGCCCTTATACTCCTTATAGGGTCCTAATTTTAGAGTTTCAAAAGAGGCCTGTGAGAAAAACATTTATTTTCTCCAGGACAATACTAGTATTTCATTAGGATGGCAGAAATACGCTGATTGTTTTAAATTTGATTGGTACTATTTTGTTTTTTAGAAGTTCTTTATTTGGGGATAATTTACATAGAGTAAAATGCACATATTTTAAGGATAATGTTGATGGATTTTGATAAATTTCCACTCTCGAGTAACCAGCAACTGCAATCAAAATATAGAAAGTCTCCATCACAGCCAAACGTCCCCCAGTGCCCCATTCCAATCCCACCAACCCCAGGGCAAACAATAATCTGCTTTCTGTGGCCACAGATTTGTCTTTCCCAGAGGTTCAGATAAATAAAACATTACAGTACCTATTCTTTCATGTCTAGCTTCTTTCATTCAGTATAATGTTCTTAAGTGTCGTCTACGTCATTACATCCATCAGTAGTTCACTCCTTGTTATCGCTGAGTAGTACTCTATCATGTGGATACACCATACTGTCTATTCATTTATCTGTGCATGGACATTTGGATTGATGCCAGTTTTTAACTATTATGAATAAAGCTGCTATGAACTTTCATGCATACCTTTTAGGGTAAACATATGTTCATGTCACTTGGGTAAATACCTAGAAGTGAAATTGATGTGTATTTTTAACTTTATAAGAAACTGCCCAACTGTTTTACAAAGTGGTCACATCATTGTACATTCTCACCAACAAGGTATGAGAATTCCAGTTGCTCCATATCCTCTCCAATATTTAGTTTCTTTGTTTGTTTGTTTTTTGGTTTTTTTGAGATGGAGTCTCTCTGTCACCCAGGCTGGAGTGCAGTGGCACAATCTTGGCTCACTACAACCTCCGCCTCCCAGGTTCAAGTGGTTCTCTTGCCTCAGCCTCCTGAGTGGTATGTGCCGCCATGCCCGGCCAATTTTTGGCGTTTTTAGTAGAGACAAGGTTTCACTATGTTGGCCAGGGTGGTCTCAAACTCCTGACCTTGTGATCCGCCCGCCTCGGCCTCCCAAAATGCTGGGATTACAGGCATGAGACACTGCGCTTAGCTAGTATTCTTTTCATTGTAGCTACTCTAAAGAATATGCAGTGGTCTCTCCTTGCGGCTTTATTTTTATTCATGCATAGATCTTCATACACCACATACATATAATTTATTGTATAATGTCTGAATGTTCCAAACTTTAGAGTTTAAATACATATACTCATGCAAGTTTATTTTCTAACGTCTTATTTTGATGTAGAAAATTTATTCTTGATTGACAAATAAAGAGAAAGCATTTAATTATCTGACAGGGAGAAAAGGGAAAAAGAAAATAGAGAAAGGGAAATACGATGATGTCATAACATCATTTTCATTAATTGTCTTCAACCACATTTTGATTTTACAGATTTGGCCTTTGAGTGATTGTGGATTTCTATGTGACAGCCCTAATGGTCACAGATACTCACATAATTAGCAGGCATTTACTCTTTTGACTTGATTATTACCTCCTATTCAAGTAAATGTATTACTGCCATTGAAACCATGTACTTACCAATAAGCTATTTGCTGTTCAGTTTTAGTTCTTTTTAATTGCTAAATGTAAAGAATAAGCAAGATATATTTCACAAGCTATATTAGTTCAAAATATATAAATAAAATGTAATCCAAAATAGATCATTTAACTTTATGATAGACATAAAAATATTTTGGAGGGAAAATCTGGATGACTGCTTCACTTTTGAATTTTTGGTTTTATAGATATAGTGAAAGTAATCTTCTGTTTTTGAGTATCTCTTATGCTCTGGCTACATTTACAAGTCAGAGTAGTAACTATTCTTACTTACAAATCCAATCTGACAATGCTAAGAGTTGGACCTCAGAAAAAGCTGCTAAACTACATGCTTAGTACACATATTTGAAGTAAAACGTTTCGGTGATTCCATAAAGGATCCCTTAAAGTTTTTTAAATGAGTTCTTACTTGAACTGTACATAGAATATTAAATACATAGAAAAATAAATCTTTAAGGGGTCTACAGTCTGCTATGGCCAATAATAATACCTTATAAAAGTCCATTTGAGGCCAGGCACAGTGGCTCATGCCTGTAATCCCAGCACTTTGGGAGGCCGAGGTGAGTGGATCACCTGAGGTCGAGAGTTCGAAACCAGAGTGACCAACGTGGAGAAACCCCGTCTCTACTAAAAATATTAAAAAAATTAGCCAGGTATGGTAGCACATGCCTGTAATCCCAGCTACTCGGGAGGCTGAGGCAGGAGAATTGCTTGAACCTGGGAGACGGAGGTCGTGGTGAGCCAAGATCATGCCATTACCCTCCAACCTGGGCAACAGGAGTGAAAAAAACAAAAGTCTAAAAAAAAAAAAATTCCATTTGAATATATTAGTGATGAATAGTTCCTTATTTATAAATATAGGTATTAATACTATATCTTAATACTCTGAAAAAGAAAAGTAGTATGCCAATTTTCAATTATATTTATAAAGCTCCCATGTCCTATATTACATTTAAAGTTGAAGATGGCAGTATTTATGAGCTTTGGAAATACAGGATAAGATTGGAGTCAAGTCTTCTGACTCTAAAGCTATTTTTCTTTCTAGAGTTGCCACTTCACTTTCTTTATTAACTTTGAAGTAACCTCATGGATATCCATATTCACGCTTCATTATGGGAGAACTGGCTTCACATGTATCCACAAAGATTCTAATTTGAGTTTAATGACCACAGAATTTGAGATAGGTGTATAATAGGCCCATAACTTTAGCAGCAAGAAATATCATCTGTTAGATCAGAAACTTAGTAACCATAAAGGAATGCAACGATACTGTTACCCATTAAAAAAGGAGATGCTTATATTAGAAAAAGAAAATTCTTGTTTTGTATCAAGGAGAAAATGAAATAATAAAGTCCTTTGGAATGCACTAAACATAATTTGTAATTCAAGTTCTTTTTGTGGCAACCTGTAAATACAAACTATCAATACATGTAAACAAATAAATTAGTTTTCTATTAATCTGAGGTGGACTTTGCTTGACAATCATATTTTCATTGAAAATGATAGGGCTAACAAAAATAGAATCTATTCCCTTGAATGGACACAGGTCAAATGGCCTCTCCTCACTATGTCCAAGTATACAGGACAAGGATTCCAAGCAGTGAAGAATTTTACCAATAATGAAGAAGTTCTATAATTAGCGAACATATATCACAAGAAAATAGATTAACTTCTTCTGCTTCATCCTTGGAAACACTGTGTTTTCTACCACATTGGCAACTTGGGGAAAAAGAGTCATCATCATTTTTCCAAGACACCTTTTCCAGATATACTTGAGCATCTACTGGCTCCATATATCTTAGATCATCTTCATGCCACTGAGGGTCATACTCTTTTTTTTCTCTTCATTCCCTAGAATTTTCCATGCCTGATCAATTTCAATGAATTTCTGTATACGGTCCTCCACTATTCCTGCTGGCATATGTGTACTTTGTTAATATGAATGATACATTAATATAAGTTTTTTATACTTTTGTTTTAGGTTTGACACATTTTGGTCTGTCCCCCAAAATGCTATATCAATTATTTTTTGGCATCAGCTCAAATGCCGTTATCCACTGAATAAGAACTGGGCCTTCTCAGATGAGCAAACTTCATATAGCAGTCACCAGTGCCCACTCTTTGCCTGCCACTGGCCGGAATTCAAAACCAGCTTCTCCTCCTTGTGGTTTTAATTTGCATTTTCCCAGTGATTAATCCTGTTGAACATCTTTTTATGTGCTTATTAGCCACTCACATATTTATTGTGTGTGAAACAATTGCTCAAACATCTTTTGCCCATCTTTTTTACCCTCTACCCACAACAATTTGTTTTTGATGTCACCATTTACATATTTTTATATTGTATATTTTTAACAACTCATTGTAGCTTTATTTTTGTTGACTTTTTGACTTTTAACTTTCATAATAGAAATTTATATGATTTATACACCAGTGGTATTACAGTTTTCTGGATCTGGCTACATATTTACCTCTACTAGTGAGTTTTATACTTTCATATATATTCATGATGGTAACTATTGTCCTTTTATTCCCACTTTAAGAACTCCCGTAAGCATTTCTTGTAGGGCAGTACTAGTGGTGATGAGTTCCTTCAGCTTTTCCTTATTTGGGAAAGACTTTACTTCTACTTCATTTCTGAAGGACAGCTTTGTTGGGTATAGTGTTCTTGACTGACAGTCTTTTTTCCTTTTAGCACTTTGAATATGTCATCCCATTCTATACTGTCCTGTAAGGTTTCTGCTGAGAAATATACTGATACTGTAATGTAGGTTCCCTTATATGTAACTTGGTGCTTTCCTCTTGCTGCTTTTAAAATTCTCCCTTTGTGCTAAACTTTTGACAATTTGATTTTGTGTCTTGGAGAGGACCTCTTTGGGTTACATCTATCTGGGAACATTTGAGCATCATGAATTTGGATGTCCATATCTCTCTGAAAACCTGAGAAGTTTTCAGCAATTATTTTATTAAATAAGTTTTGTGTCCCTTTCTCTGTCTCTTCTCCTTCTGTAACTCCCATAATGCAAATACTTGTTTGCTTAATGGTAGCTCATAAGTCCCATAGACTGTCTTCACTGTTTTTCATTCTTTTTTCTTCTCTGACTCAGTGATTTCAAAAGACCTATCTTCAGGTTCACAGATTATTTCTTCTGCTTGATCTAATCTGCTGTTGAAGTTCTCTATTGCAGGGGTCCCCAAAACCTGGGCCACAGACCGGTACCAGTCCATGGCCTATTAGGAACCCAGCCACATAGCAGGAGGTGAGTGAGTAGTACTTCCTGAGCTCCACTTCCTGTCAGATCAGCAGGGGCATTAGATTCTCATAAGAGTGCAAACCCTATAGTCAACTGCACATGTGAGGGATCTATGAGAATCTAACCATGTCTGATGATCTGAGGTGGAAATGTCATCACAAAGCCATCACCCCACCACCCAGTCTGTGGAAGAATTCTCTTCAATGAAACTGGTCCCTGGTGTCGAAAAGATTGGCAACCACTGCTCTATTGTACGTTTTTTATTTTATCAGTTGAATTCTTCAGCACCATGATTTCTGTTTGGTTCTTTTTAATGATATCTCTTTGTTGAATTTCTCTTGCAGACCATGAATTGTTTTCCTGATTTCATTAAGTTGTCTGTTTATATTCCCTTATATCTCACTGAGTCTCCTTAAGATCATTATGTGAAATTCTCTTTCAGACAACTCATAAATTTTCATTTATTTGGGGTCAGTTAGTAGAGAATTACTGTTTTCCTTTGGTAGTGTCATGTTTCCTTGCTTTTTAATGTTTCTTGTGTCCCTGCATAGGTGTCTGCACATCTGGTGGTATAATCGGCTCTCTCAAACTTTATAGGGTGGCTTTCAGAGGGGAAGACTTTCATCTGCAGATGGGCCTGGGGGTTTTGGTTGAGCAGACTCTGGTGGCTCTCGTTTCATGTGGGTGAAGAGATGTAGACTCCATGCAGCTTCTTCAATTGTGATCAGTATCAGTGATGAATGCAAGTGCCTCAGTGGTCTGGGCTACAGAAGTTTGTGGCCATGATGGTGGCTACCTAGGTATTAGGTCAAAGGCTTTAGTGATCCTCCTGTTTTTGTCTTCCCCACAGTTAGGACTCATAAATGAGGTGATTTCTCTCTTGGTGTTGGGTCTTACAGGGTACACTGGCAACTGCAACAACACTGGGATCTAATACACAGGTGCACAGAGCAGCTGTAGAGCCAGGGTCTGGGTTTAGGATCTTGTGAAAATACTGTAGCACCTGGGATGTGGTGTACAGTTTCACTTTTGAGGCACAAGTAGATACAGTTCTTCCACTAAGCTAAGGTCTTTGTTCTGAGTTATAGCCCAGATACATGGGCCCAATGAGGTTGGGATGTGGCTGTGGTTCTGACCCCAGGGCAGGAGGGCAGCAATAGCATGGCTCTGGAAAAGAAGAGGTACTTCAGAGTCTCAGGCCTTGGAGAGCAGAACATAGCTGTAGTTTGGGATGCAGAATCCATATGACACAGTGGGAGCTTGGCCTTTGGGGGATGAGGTACCACACAGTGGTGACTCTGGGCCCTGGGGTAGTGGGACATGGCAGTAGCCCAGGCTCTGTGAGGCCAGGTGCAGCAGCAGCAAGGACCCAAAAGTGGCAGGCTATCACTATGGCTTATGAACCAGCAGGAAGGAAGCAGCTCAGCAATGACTCCACTCCTCAGCGAGGTGGGATGCCTCAGCAGCTCAGACTATGGGGCTGCTAGTCCAATTCCAGGTAGGCAGGGGATTGTGGCTGTTCAGCCTGGAGGGCAGAGTGGCACTGCTCAGCCAAGGCTCTGATTCCCTGAGAAACAGGGGCATGCATCTGCTTAGCCCCATGGGAGTGTGGCTACATGGATCAGTGAAGCCTTTTGATCCCTGGGGGATAGGTCATCATGTCAGCTATGGCACTGGGGAACCCAACTATTCCAGTGTGCTGGAGGCCTAAGGTCCACATTGGCTGGGGAACAACTTCAGCTCATCCCTAAAAGTGTACCAGCAACTGGGCTGGGAGAATGCAGCAGCTCCATGGTAGCTTGGCCCTAGGGGTTAGGGCATAACAGCAGCTCAGCTCAGGGATGGTATACTGCCAGGTGGGCATGTTGCAGTGGCAGCAAAATTGGGCAGACTGTGCCATCCTCAAGGATGGAGGGGTACAATGGCTACTTGCCCTAGAGCAGGACACACCCCAGCAGTGGCTCCCACTCCAATATGGCACAATGCAGTCACAGCAGGGGGCACAGTGGAGGTTGGGGAAACAGTGTCAACTCCCTCTCTGGGGGTAACTCAGCATGTGGCCTTGGGAGAGATCTTTCAGCTGGGCTTAGAGTCTGTAAGAGTCTTTGGTAGAAAAGACTGCAGGTGTCTGTGGAGGTGACAGAAGCTGCTGGGATCCTCTTGCTTATCTTTTCCCTGCAGAAAGGAGTCCCTCCTGGTTCCAAGATGATGCTAACTAAGGAGATCGGGTGGCAGAGGCAAGGCATTTCCTTCCCTTCCCTATATGACCATCCTGGGTTTCTGTGCTCTACAAGATTTCTGCTGCTGCTTTGCTGTTCTCCAGACCTCTCCTTTAGTCATTTTGGTTGAAATATAGGTGTTTATTCATTGTTTTGTGTTTTCCTGGTGGGGGACGGGATGAGTACTAGGAGCTTGTAGTCAGTCACCTTGTTGACATCACCCTTTTGCCCATTTTTAAAATGGGGCTCTTTGAGTTATTGAGTTTTGAATATTCTACATTCTAAATACAAAATATTTGTCAGAAATATGTATTGAAAATACATTCTCTCAATCTGTGGCTTGTTCATTTCATTAACAGTGTCTTTAAAAGAACATAGTTTAATTTCATGAAGTCAAATTTATCAGTTTTATCATTTCTGTTTCTTGGTTTTGTGTCATTAAGAATTTTTGCCTATCCCAAAGTCATGACTATTTTTCTCCAAATTTTTCCGGAGGTTTTATAGTTTTAACATTTATATTTAGGTTTATAATCCATTTTGAGTTGACTTTTGTGCATGGCATGAAGTAAAAGTTGAGGTTCATTATTTTCCTTATGAGCATCCAGGCGTTCCAGCACTATTTGTTGAAAAGACTAACCTTTCTCCATCAAATTACCTTGACAACTTCGTTGAAAATCAATTGACCACCTATGTAAGGGATGATTTCTGGATCCTATTCCATTTCACTGATCTATGTGTCCATATTTATGCCAATGCCATGCCATCTTGATTACTGTAGCTTTATAGTAAGACTTTCAATCAGGTAGTGTAAGCCCTCCAACACTGTTCTTCCTTTCAAAAGAAAAAATTGTTTTAGCTCTTCTCAGTCCTTCCCATTTTCATATAAAATTTAGAATACCATCATTAAACGGTATTTAGGAATGTGGTAAGTTTCACCGTGTTGACTGTGGCAGAAAAAAAGCTGAAACTAGATCCAGAGATGAAAACTTAGATGCAAGTTGGAGGTTGGTTAGTTCTGTGCAGTGATGGGGAAAATGGCCTATTACCAGGAGGCAGTATTATTCTGTCAGTAAATAACAGTTCTACACGGAGATGTGTTCTCCACGAGCCACCCACTCCTCAGATCTGTGATTTGTTTTGTTCAGGAGAGGAATGTCTTTCAGATACACACGCCACACATTTACATTGTTAACAGTAGACACAACCAACCTTCAAAGTCCTGCCTCTATTTCACTCCTGTCTTTTACCAGATCTTCTCACCTCTTGGTGAGTTGGCCTGGACCACATGTGGGTACTCACAGGAATGTGGAGGGTGGTAATAAAACACCATGATGGTTGAGGAGGTTTGAAAAGGATGAAGCTCTACATCAATATAAGGGGTTGTTATTAACAACGCTGTTTATAATATTTGAAAGAGGGTGGGGTGTGTGTGGAACCAAAGCTGTCTTCATGACTCTAAAACTTCAGTCAGTCGCATGAAAAGAGCAGTTTACCTTATGTTTGGCATCAGGTGGATTTCCATTTGTTGAAACTAGGGAGACTCAGTTTAGGAAAAGCAAGAGGCAGGGTCTGGATCAGGAATTCTGTTAGTACCTTTGTCATTCTTGAGTTAAAGTGTGAAAGGACAGTCACCCCTCACCAGCATTCTTCTATGGTCTGAAGAGTGCCAGAGTCCAGATCAAGCCAGCTAAGAAGAATGTTACCATCAGACCATCCTTATTATATTTACCTTCTCCAGAATGCTGAGTGATCCTGCTTACTATTAGCTGAGAAAATATCAAGGCATAGCGGATAGCATCCCCTCCATATGGAACTGATACTCGTATGAGCAAGTCACTGTCCCTATGCCTGTCTCCTGTACCTGAGCCCACCTCACCCACACAGACGAGGTAAGCCAGGCTAAAAAGTGGTTGCATGACTCAACTCAGCCACGCCACATATCAAGACCTTACTGAGAACCCTAGATTAGGCAGCTGTGCTGAACATTTATGTACTTGGTATCCAGAGATGCCATTGACTCTGAGCACAACATGCCCCACAGTCCCTGAAACACTCCTCTTGCAAAAGAAATCCTGAAGCTGGTGGGTCCCCATCCATAAGGAAGGGCAGCTTCCCCATCTGTATCCTTTATGGGGAGTTTTATCTCACCGAAGCACAGCCATCCTCACTCTCCTCCAGAAGATGTTACTGCTACTGAAATTATTCCAATTTCCTTTATCCCCATGAATGAGCCAGGAGAAGGCACAGAGGGGGTTTTTGTGGCTCTAGGGGCCATTTCTTTCCATTGTAGAGTTTAACATATTTTAGTATTGTGTGCAGTGAAAATAACAAAGGGATAAATTCAAGAGGGGCTGGGCAGTTGGCTTCAAATACAGCCCCTTGTGTGGGAAAAAGATCCCAGCTGAATAAAGCACCTTCGGCTTCAAAAAAGTATGAAGGGATTTAATTTGTAAAACCAATCAGACTTCAAATAATGAAAATAAAACCAGTTTGAACAATTCTTTCTTATGCCCCCATTCTTTGCTGAATGAAATTAAGAAAGGCATATCGCCACTTCACATGCAAGATAAAGCACTGTTTCACATAAAAGCAGTTTCATTTTTTTCAAAGTCTGGATCCTCCTATGTTAATGTTTGAATTATTCCCGAGCTGCAAATTGGAGACCATGGCATGTCGGTGTATTAACTATGCATTGGAAAGCTGGGTGGCAGGTGAGGAACCATCACTTTATTCTCAACCATGTCTTCAGATCATACAAACCACATCCCACATCCAGAACTAACTATGTCCCAGACAAAGAGAAGATGCAGGGACCCAGAGACCAATCAATGTTCAGAAGTAGCAGGACAGAAAATGAAACGGAAAAGCTCCAGCAGGCAGCAAACTTTGCAACAACAAAGGGCATTTTAATGACTATAAGGAGATGTAGCTTGACCCCAGTGCAAGTTGAAATTCAGATGGCTACTTCCTGAAGGGTTAAAGAATCATTGCAGACAGACCAGAACACTAGATTAAACTTAAAAAAAAAAAAACAAAAAAAAAAACAGGTCTCCTCTTCCATTGTTGAAGCTGTCATCTTGCTGAAGCTGTATCTATATAACAAATGCATCCTGAAGACCAGCAGGAGAAAACCAACATTCCAGCCATCTTCCCACTGGGCAGACCTGGGGACCAGTCACCAAGGGCTGTAGCATGAGGCTAACTATAAAGGGACAATTGATGAATAATTTCTCCAAGAGCCCAGGGACTGGAAGAGACTGCCCTCCAAGGTTGAGGTAGGACAGGAGCCTCTTCGGGGTCAAAGGAGTGAAGGCCCAGCCAATATCTTAGTTTCTAAGTCCAGGAAGACTGCAAAGCAGGACACAGATTTATGCTCACATCTGAATCCTGGAACCATTCCGTGCTAGAGTAAAAAGGAAAGTTCAATATGAATCAGTGGCCATCCTGTTTCAGACAACTGAAGTAAACCCTTGGAACCCAGTGCCATGAAGACAGTGAGGAGCCTGGGAACAGGAAAGGATTCCAGGATGCAGCATCAGGGGAGCCAAGAGCACGGGGGCTTTTGCTGGCCTGAGGACACCTATCACCATGCCTTGAAGCCCCATTAGGAACTGAGGGTCTAGTGGAGAAAGGATGGGAAGAGAGGAGCATCAGTAACTAACAGACAGGTTTTGCTGGCCCTTTGTGCATATAAGGAGAGAAGGGTGAGGTGAAAAGGGGCCAAGATGACAGTAGCAGCTGCCCAGCCTGACCCAGCACAAGGACAGGACCTGCAGAACAGGTGGTATTCCAGCCTGTTTACAGGGACCTGTGCTTTACAGCCACTCAACAGATTTGTACTATTCCAAGCCTGGGAGCAGCTATTCGAGAGAAATGGGAACAAAAACAGGCATCATCACTAGCACATAGCAGATTCTGAGCACTCAGCAAATAACTGTTGCATAGCCAAATGGTCCCCACTGCTCAAGGACCTACAGCGAGAACCTGCAGAAGCAAAACTCTCCCAGGTACAGGCTCAGAGTTGCCAGGCCTCCCTGTCAGTGCCTCTGCAGTTAGTATGCCTGGAGATCTGTGTACCTTCAACCAGGGAAGTGGCCTCCAGAAAACCTTCTCAGAAGGACCCACACTAGCATACGATTTGGAAACTAGGTGCTGGGGTAAATAAGGTCCATCCAGCTTTATCCCTGGAAGCCAGACTTCATGCTTCCTAAGGAAGACACCTCCAAATCAAGGGATAGGACTAAAAAGATGCAACTGGCAGGAGGATATGATTCCTAGATCCCTGAAGGAAAACTCCTTTGTTAAAAGGAACTGGATTTTAAAAAATCTTCTACCAAAATAGGTAACTGTATAAACTGTTCTATAATCTTTATTTTAAACTTACATTTAGGCCCATCTTCACATCAGTAAAATCTGGCACATATGAATAATTACATACACCTTAATATTTATCTCATATATATGACAGAAGATAAATGGAATATTAGTGAACTATTATTAATTTAATTTATTCTACTTTCAAGTTCTGTTAAAATTAGCATGTATCACTTGTACACTAAAAAAGGGAGAGAGGTGAAATAATTACCACAACAATAACGTGCTCCTATGGACAAATGGTGGGAAAAAGCCTCACACAGAACCATTTTTTGTAATGATGCTCCCTATAGATTAAGCTGCAAATGTACTGTACATCCTTTGATTTCTTTCTTTTTCAACTGAGGATGATGCTCTTCCCCCTTTGATTTCTAAGGTGATACCTTTAAATGTGAACTGTTATGCAAATAAATGTGACCAAAATGAAAAAAAAAAAAAGGAACTGGAATCAGTCTGCATGACATATGATAGTCCTCAATGTGGTACATTTCTCCTTGGAAATTGCAACATGGTATGAAGTGACTTAGAGACAGAGTGGTCCGTAGTCAGACTGGATGTCTAAGCAAATAAAAGAGGTAGGGAGAGTATCAGATAATGTTCTTTAATTGTGAGCAATGTATATCAGAAGGAAGGAAGGAAAAGAAGGAAGGGAAGGTGGGGGAAAAAGAAAAGAAAAAAAGGAATTTACCAGAAGGATAAAATGTACCTCAGCTAGTCAAAGGTCTTCAGAAAGATGGGATTAAATCGGCCCAACAACTGCCTTGGGTGACATGAGCTCCCAGGCCACGACCTTTGGGAACAGCTCTGTGGAAAACTGCATTCTACATTCCAAGGCCAGGAGACAGTGTCTGATAGGCCCAGTTCAGCCACGTGCTGAAGCTGGGAGGAACAAATTCTGGAATTAGGTGGGGAAAGGTCCTTGAAAGGCAAGAGGGGTCCTCTTACCAAGGAAATAAAAGAACTCCATCACATACAACCCCTTGGTTGCCTGGCACATGAATTCCTGCATACATAGATTCATGAACACACACACACACACACACACACACACACACACACACACAGACACACTCATAACCCTGTCCAGGCAGCCATATAACTGAAGGGCTTTGGAGGCAGATTGTCAAGGTTTGAATCTTGGCTTGACCAATGCATGATCTTGGGAGAACCACTTAAACTTTGTATGTCTCTTTCCTCATTTGTAAAACAGGTGTAATATCCCTACTAAGTGTTACTGGGAGGGTTAAATAAATATTGCATATGGAATTTTAGCACAGTGTCTGGTACCCAATTAGTGCCCAGTAAGTATTAATTGTGGAGGTTTTCCACATATACTTTTTAAAATCCCCCCAACACCTAACATTGTATTACCATCTCATCTCTTCTCAAAAGGAAAGAGCCCCAAACCATTTCTAGTTACTGCATTTAACTTCAAGCCCAAGATCACTGGATAACATTCATTCCTCCCACCTCAATATTCTACCACCTACAGAGTAAATGGTAAATTTACCCACCACCAACACACCTTACTAAATGAAGGAGAAGAGAAGAAAAAGAAGGAGAATTTCAGGAGTATATGATTCAGAAGGCAAGGAGATACCTAAAGAGTCCTGCTCTTTGCATTACCCCACCCCCCAATCCTGAGGGGAAGATGCCAGGTTCTGAAAACACCTGACTTTAGGTTTGAGAGGAAAGAATCTCTCGAGTGGAGAGGCAGGCTCAGTGGGAAGAGCCCTGAGGACACCTGACACTCTTGACTCTAATTCTGGGCTCACCAAACAACCTTCAGACAATTCAGGCAGTTCCATGGTCCCAGAAAACACAATGTGGCCACCTGCCGTCTGGTAGACTGCTTGTCCACTTTTCAGATAGCTGACTAGTAAATTTACTTTGACTGTGGGAGCCTGAATGAGATTGATGTGAGGTTAGCCTGGCTGAAGCAGTCCTTTTTGGACTTGATTTCCTGTATATGGACAGACTGAAGGCAGATATCAAAGTCATGTGGGAAGATATAACTCTGTCATTCCTTATTTCTAGGGCAGTGGCCAGAGAGTTCCAAAGTGGAAGTAAAATTTCTCATCTGTCAACTGTGCCCCCTCATCAAAACTCTCCATATTCTTCTTGAAGAAGAGCCAACTATTTTTCCTCTAACTGTGTCTTATTAAGCCCCTTCAGTGTCAGGCTTCATGACATGAATGAAAGTGAACTAGACAGGACTCAGGAGACCTCATTTTTATTCCCAGCTGTGTGATCCTGTCAGCACACTGCCCTCTGAGGCCTCGGGTCCCACAGCTACACGATGATGGGAAGGATGACCTGGTATGCCGGACCCAGCCCAAATCACTCCTGATCCTACACAAGTCTAGAGAATTCACATCCCAGCTGGCTGTTCCTGGACAACAGCGTCCTTCATCAAGTCCAGCAAAGCTGCTAGACGCTTTCTGGAAGGAAATATGGCCAGGCCCAGATGGCTGATTAAAAACAGAAAGTTCCTGTGATGGCAAACCAGCCATCGAGGAGAGGCATGCAAAGTTAACTGACACATCTGAGCCTCCATTTACTTTGAGATGATTTTTAAATTTCATCTTGGCTAAAGAAACCAGCCCATCTGTCTGGCTTCTGGAGCAATTAGAGAACACAGTAGAACTTGAAAGTCAGAAAGTGAAACAAACAAACAAAAAAAAGAATGAGAAATACAACCAAGAATGGGGCACTTAATGCCTTGGATGTGTCCAAGAGAAGAAAAGAGATGGGAGGTGGACCCTGGGGAGTGAATACAGACTCTGGACCTGACTAGAACACTTTAGGGCCAGATGGCCTCTCTGATGCTGCTCTGCTTGAGAAATCCCAGGCAGTCTGTATGTGGGGCAGGCAGAGAGCTGGCCCATTTTCCCTTTATAGAATCAGCAGAGAAAAGGGGTAAAGAAACAATGGGCACAATTTAGGGTGGGCACTTGTTTCTTGCCTGATATCAGGGCTGACACTGAAAAGCTCTCTTGGGGAGGTTGTGATTGAGTCATCTGCGTCCATGGAAACTCCAATTATAACCCATTCATATTTTGGTCTGGACAGGACTCGACTGGACGAGCCCTGGTCTGAAGACAGGGATAGAAACAAAGCAAGTCATCTACACTCTGGAAAAGATGCAAAACACTGTCTCAACCCATCTATACTGCAGCCTACATAAGAAACCACATCCCACAGGAGGAGAGTAGGCTTAAGAGGGGAACATCACAGGGAAACAGAAGTCAAGAGATACCCCAAGGCCACAAAGCAAGCTAGGAACACAAACACTCTAACACATGGTCCAGTTCTCTTTTCATACAGAATCTGGAAAGTGGAAGGGAGGTTTCTCAGGGAGCTGATAGGTTGGGAGTTTATACATATGCAGGAAAAAACCAGACTAGGTATTTAGAGCTTGGCTTGGGTAGGGGGCCAAGGGAGTCAGAGGGTCACAGTGATCTTTATACTATGCTCTTGAAAATAGCAATAAACAAAAAGGGAAAAAAGATAAAGCAGGACAGAGGGGCTGCCAGCCGGCAGTGGGATGCCTACTGAGTCACAGAGCATCCCTCCAAGGTGCAAGGAGCAGCTGACTGGAGATGAAGCAGACAGATACTGCTGGGGTGCTGGCAGTTTTCCTTTCAATCTGGTCAGAGACTTACTCCAAAAGAAATAAGCATTTTCTAATTATCTCTAAAATTGGCACTCCTTCCTCTCCCTCATTTTAAGATTCTAGAAACTCAAAAGCTTCTCTAGCCCCTTTTTTCCAGAGGGAGGGAGAGATCCAGCTCAGGCATCATCTGATAGATGCCCACCCCGCCCCTCAACCTGAGGATGGTCCCCAGTGACTCAGGCACAAGCAACCTGTGTGCTTCCCACCAGGCACCTGGAGCTGATGGCTCTGTCCTAAGAGGAGGATCCCGCTAAGGTCAATCTAGAGCCAGGTACCTCTATCAGGCAGGCCCCAAACAGGCTCTGAGGAGCAGGAAACCTGTTAGGTAGTCTGTGATCACCTGGGGCCCCCTGAACCTGTTTACTAGAGGGAAAAGAAGGGGAGGTGTGTGGTGCAGGTACCAACCTGGGCCTGTGTACTGATCCTTGCTGGGTGTGCACTGTGGGCCCCCAAGGAAGATGGCCCTGCACAGCAGGTCAATCCACAATCAGCAGACCCTAGAACTCCCAGAAGAAGAGACACTGGGCAGAACCAGGGGGCTGGAGACACTCCAGCAGGTACCATCTCAATTACTCCCTGCACATCTCTGGGGCCTGTCTGCACCATAGATGCTTTACTTCCCTAGTCCAGCCCCAGGAACAGGGTGAGAAAACCCATCCCTCAGCAGGTTCCGTCTCCCCACCCACACCCAGCGAAAACTACCAACTCACCAGTACTGCTGACTACCCCTTGCACAGCCTCATCCCGGGCTCCCCTTCTCTCCCACTTACAGCAGTCACTTACTTCCTGCTGCCCGCCCAGCTCCAGATCCTGCACCTGCCCACTACCACTGCTTTCCTCTTTGCTTTTCCATATGCCCAGGCCCTCCGGCAGCAGTGAATTCAACCCAAGCCTGCATGGCCCACACAGTGCAGGGGTCCCCAGGCTCTCCATCCCCACCTCCAGTCAGCTACCCCTGATGAAGGGACCACCCGAGGTGGCTCAGAGTAATAGCCAGACCCAGCCAGTGAACAGGCAGATGGATGCTGCTGGCTTTGACTTCTCATTGTGTCACCACCTGACCCCTCATGCCACGCATGGCTTCTCTATGCTCAAGTCCTTAATTGCATTCCTTCCTGGACAGTTCAAGTTCTGACCCCCACCTAGCATAGTGCTTCGGCCCATGGGCGTTTCTCAGATATTTGTTGAATTCACAAATAAATGGCATTTATCCTCAAGGTATTTTTCCCCCAAGAAATATATGTGGTACATATCTCTGAACTTTTGTACATAAGAATCAGTCATTCTGTTGTCTTCACTCACATGTAAAACCCAACTTCATTGGTTATAACACTCTTAGATTCCTAGTGTATCCCATGGTGGGTAATCTAGTTTTTCTGACTACATGTTTGCAATGTAGGTAGAATTTTCCCCTCCATCCTTGAAATTCAAAAATGTTGCCCAACCATCTGAAACCCACTGATCAACATTAACACTCCCATATGTGTTATACCCAGACAGTGGGTACCTCCTGATATTCTTAATCACATGCACAAAACACCCGCC
This sequence comes from Colobus angolensis palliatus, assembly GCF_000951035.1. NCBI lineage: Eukaryota > Metazoa > Chordata > Mammalia > Primates > Cercopithecidae > Colobus > Colobus angolensis. The sequence continues at coordinate 2,649,741 of NW_012116422.1, forward strand.
TGTGAAGTATTCTGGCTAAAAATACTGAACCCAAATCAAGGTTCTAGAGTGAACTTCCATTCACAGGAAATAGATAAAGCAGAGAAGCTAGTTAAATGACACTACATGGAAGTTAACAGAAAAATCCAGATTGTGGGACATTCTGTAAAACAACTGACGCATGGAAGAATAATAATAAAAGGAAGGATGTGCTGTAGATTAAAACAGAGTTTAAAATAACAACTCCATTAGCTATCTATCACTGCATGACAAACTACTCCAAATTTTAGTGCTTAAAACACAACAAACATTTATTAGCTCATGGTTTCATGTGTCAGGGGTTCGGAAGTAGATTAGCTGAGTCACAGTGGCTTGGGTCTGCCATGAGTTTGCAGTCAAAATGTGAGCTAGGGCTGCGAACTCATTCAAAGGTCTGACTGAGGCTTGGATGCTCTTCCATGGTTGGAGCATTGGTACTGAGGTCTCAGTGCCTCCCTATGTGGACATTTCTGCAGGCTGCTTGAGAGTGCTAATAACATGGCAACTGGGTTCCCCAACAGAGAACTCTCCCAGAGAGCACAAAGTGTAAAGCCAAGTGTCTTCTATATCCTAGCCTTGGAATGCAAATATTGTTACGTCTGCCTTATTCTTTGTTAAAAGAAAGTCACTAGATCCAGCCCACATTCAAGGGGAGGGGAAGGAGTCTCCACCTTCTGAAGGAAAGAGTGTCCAAAAATGTAAGAACATCTTAAAGCCACCAGAGCAAGCAAATGTAACATAGTGACTTTTGTTTGGATCACAACTAAGACAAACAAATTGTAAAGGCATCCTGCAGTCAGGGAAGTTATATTATTGTTAATTTTACTAGGTATGATAATAGCATTGTAGCCATGTGAGAAAAATACCCACATTTTTACATATGTGTACCCAATATGTGGAGGTGTTGAGATTTGCTTTAAAATACTTCAGCAAAAGTTAAAAGAAAGAAAACAAAGGGAACGGAGAAAAAGAACAAGAGAAGAAAAGGGAATAGATGAAGCAAATGTGATAAAATTTTGATGACTTAAAATCTGGGTGATAGGCACATGATGGGGAGTCATGGCACTAACTCTCTACATCTATGTATGTTTGAAATTTTTCATAATTTGTTTTCAAATTATTATAGCAGGCTATAGCTAGTTATAGATCTCATTTCACTTATCATGCTTGGAGCATGATGAGCCCTTTCAGTTTGTATACATGTCTCATTTCTCAGCCCAGTGTTTTCTTCTGTAATATCTTTATTTCTTCTATTTCTTCTGCTCTGCTGTCTTTAGCTAGTTATCCATGTGTCAGATCCTGGTTATCTGTGTGTCAGATCTCCACTGTCTGCCCTCCATGTCTGTCACCTTTCTCCTCCAACTCCTTTGCATTGAGGGAAAGCATCTTGTCTGCAAACCCTCACCATGGGTCAACAAGTAAGAATGAACAGGGAGCTGTGCAATGCAGGAACTCAAAGAACAGGGGGCCCCATGGGACTGTCCAAGGAGGCTCCTTATCACAAAGTGCCCCTCATGCTCTCCCTCTTCCCAACAGGCCTTGCAGCACTGAAAGAAAGTCCCTCTTCACAAACATCCATTAGAATTGAGTCCCCTGGCATGCGCTGGAAGCACCTCATGCCTTACCCATCCCACAACCAACATGAGTTTAGAAAAAAAGGCCAGCCGGGTGCGGTGGCTCACGCCTGTAATCCCAGCACTTTGGGATGTGAGGGGGATGGAGATCAAGACCATCCTGGCCAACATGGTGAAACCCCATCTCTACTAAAAACACAAAAATTAGCTGGGCAAGGTGGCATGTGCCTGTAATTCCAGCTACTCAGGAGGCTGAGGCAGGAAAATTGCTTGAACCAGGGAGTCAGAAGCTGCAGTGAGCCGAGATCGAGCCACTGCACTCCAGCCTGGTGACAGAGCAAGACACCATCTAAAAAACAAAAACAAAAACATAAAAGGCCACAGCTCACTCCTCATGATGGCTTTTTTTCCCTTCATCATTCCCTTCATCATTCCCTTCACCAAAACACTTGCCTGTCCCCAAACAACCTTTGCCATTTTTAATCGCTGCGGCTGCCTTCCTGCTTCTGAGTCATAGTCTATTAACAAGGGTCTGAGGATTTTTTTGCAACTATAGAAATAGAAAAACATATTTACCAACCTGCTAGTGTGGGTCTATTTTCTCACAAGCAATGCAGGGCCTCTGCAAGCTGAGGAGGGACCTCACATCTCTATAATAATGTGGATTCTATTGTTGTGACCCCTCCATTTGTATGGTCCTAAGCATAAGATAAATATCTTCCTGAAAACCTGCCACAGTGCTTCAGCTCTCCCGAAACAAGGAGAGAGAAAACAAAACTGTACCGTGGCAGAGTTGTGAAAGCTAGAATTCACTTCTCCACTACCCATTTTCTGACTCAGTAAGACAAGTCTCCAGTCTCTGATGTTGAAATGCAGAGGAAGACAACAGTGGGTAGAAAGGTTTGTTACCTACACCTGACCATCCCTGACCTGGAGGCTATCAGTTGACAAGGAGGCAGGACGTGCACAGTGCCTGGAGGATGGAGGGGACCAGGAACCCACTGTGCAGGGCCTTGCAGACCATGCCGAGGAGTCTTCCAAGGAGTATGGGCCTTGGCCTACGGTAAAAGCAAGCCGAGGAGGACGTGTTCAGTTGTATTCCAGAAAAACCTTTCTGTCCACAGTGCAGAGGAGGGACTAGAAGAGGCGGAATTGATGGTAAGAAGACCTCTTAGAGGTTGTTTTCAAGTCCAGGATACCAATTATTACTTCAATTCTGACATTAATTACTTTAATACACAACCCACTCTTGTGGATACTTCTGAACCACAGGCTCTGAAGGAGGCAAGAGAGGCCGCAATTCCTCTAACTTTTCCTGGAATGGCATCTCTTGTCTTCCATTAAAACAACAGCAGAAGGAATGTGAGATTTAAAGCCACAACTTTGATCCTGCTAATCTGGAAAAAAGAAAGTTATTTTGAAACACTGGTGCCTTAGTGGTCAGTCATTTGTGACTTATGACCCTTTTTGCCACCAACCTGGATGCATGAGGAGCAGGTGGCAGCCTCACAGTCCAGACGAGAGACGCCAGGGGTCTGTGAACCAGGGGTGCACAGTGGAGAGATAAGTGAGGGAGCAAACATGAGACAAGCTGAGGATGCAGAGCCAAAGGCACTAGTGCCTGGGTTCCTGCTGAGCAGCCTCTCAACTGCATTGCAGCCTGCTGGCATCCCACCTGCAGCTTGTCTCCCTAGGAACAGCAGGAGACGGGTTTGCAGACGGACTGCAGCCTCGTCAGCATCAGTCATGGGTCCAGCAATGTGAGAGGCTGGCTGTGGGAGATGTGTGCATTCTAACGCTGGAGATGTGCCCACAGAGAACAAGGAGATCTTTTTTAAAAAATGTTTGTGGGTACATAGTAGGTATATGTATTTATGGGGTACATGAGATGTTTCAATATAGGCATGCAACGTGAAATACGCACATGATGGAGAATGGGGTATCCAACCCCTCAAGCATTTATCCTTTGAGTTACAACTAATCCAATTATGTTCTTTAAATTATTTTAAAATGTATAATTAAGTTATTATTGACCATAATCACCCTATTATGCTATCACATAGTAGGTTTTATTCATTCTTTCTAACTATGATACATAGCTAGAAAAAATGAGTATATTTTTTGTACCCATTAACCATCCCCACCTCCCCTAATCTCCCCACTACCCTTCCCAGCCTCTGGTAACAATCCTTCTACTCTCTATGTCCATGAGTTCAATTGTTTTGATTTTTAGATTTCACAAGTAAGTGTGAGCATGCAACGTTTGTCTTCCTGTGTCTGGCTTATTTCACTTAACATATTGATCTCCAGTTCCATCCATGGTGTTGCAAATGCAGGACCTCATTCATTTTTACGGCTGAATAGTCCTTCATTGTGTATATGTGCCACATTTTCTTTATTCATTCATTTGTTGATGGACACTTAGGCTGCCTCCAAATCTTAGCTATTATGAACAGTGCTGCAAGAAACATAGGAGTGCACACATCTCTGATAGACTGATTTCCTTTTTTTTTTTGAAACGGAGTCTCACTCTGTCACCCAGGCTACAGTGCAGTGGTGTGATCTCAGCTCACTGCAACCTCCACCTCCTAGGTTCAAGAGATTCTCAGTCCTCAGCCTCCTGAGTAGCTGGGATTACAGGTGCCAACCACCGCGCCCAGCTAATTTTTGTATTTTTAGTAGAGACAAGGTTTCACCAGCTTGGCCAGGCGGGTCTTGAACTCCTGACCTTGTGATCCACCTGCCTCTGCCTCCAAAAGTGCTGGGATTACCGGCATGAGCCACCACGCCCGGTCTGATTTCCTTTCTTTTGGGTATATACCCAGCAATGAACATGAGGATTTTACTGTGTGCAGGAAGGAGGGGCTGAGGACACCCTTCAGGCCTCCCCAGCAGTGCCTGTTTCTCCAGGCTGGGGGTTATCAGTGAGCTCTTGGGACGTGCTGGACCTGTCTCTGGTTCATTGAGTAGAAACATCCCATCCGCATCCTAGCCAGCCTGTCTTCATCCGTGGCTCCCACCAAACCAGATGTAAAGAATCGCTGGACTTCTACCACCCAACATCACTCTCTCTGTCCTTTAAAATATGCAGTCCCAGAGCTCAGAGACTTACTGGATTACAGCCTTCCTAATTCAATTTCCTTGGCGTTTTCTCTCTGAGGAGCTCAGTGCTCTGAACTGTGAACTTATCGAGGTTTGCTTGTTTGTATGTCTGCGTTCTTATAAGAGCATTTCATAACTTAGACCTCAGTCTCCACTTGTGAAGGGTGTGGAGCAGGACATGGTCTGAGCCTCTTCCTTCTCCTCCTGCGACCTGAACAGGCCTGGCCAAGGCCATGTGTATGATGCAGCACCTAAGGATGGGCCACACGAATGAGCCTGTGTACTTGAACAGGCTCCAGACCCCCTCCTCTGCATGCACCCACTCTGCTCGGCCATGGCAGTGGACGTGAGAGTGGCTCTCCTTCTGACCCAAAGAACTTCTGTGGCCTCTCTAGATGGTAAATCGGGCCCTGATGCTGTCTTACTGCTGACCCTTGCTTGCCACCTCCTTTATCTTGGGGGAGGTAGTACACTTCCCATAAGAAAAGATCAAGTTTTCAGGTGGGGCTAAGAGATGACGAGAGCAAGTGATCACAACATGGACAGCCAGAAAAATCCCACAGTTGTAAGCATTGCGAGTAGGAGTCAGGGATGCCATTCTGGGTCCAGAACTACTGATAAATGGAGATTTTACTTCAACGAGGCACCAGAGCCAAGGCTGGGGCCCCGCAGACCTAACCCACCCTTCCTCCTTATTCCTACTCTCATTCTTTCCATCCAGAACTTTGCAGGGGTCCTTGGTTGGGGGCTGCACAGGTTGCTACTGTGGGCCTTAGTGGGCTGGGGTTTACTGATCAATTGCCTTGAACCAGTGCCACCCCCTCATGGAAGCAGCTGTGCCCCTCAGAGCCCACAGGTGCCAGGCAACAGGATGGCTACACAGCTGCCTACAAAGCACCTGTGATTTTTTTTTACTGAGCACCAAATTCAAATTCCTGTTAGACTCAACTCTCAATTACACAGAAACACTCTAACCCAAAGGGAGAACCACAAATAATCACAAACTGCTGATGATCCAAAAACCTGCCACACAGAACCTAAGAAACCAATGAGGGCTTTGATTTTTCTTTTTCTTTTTTTTTTTTTTAAACATTAAGTGGTTTTGTGATTGTGTGGGCCTTGTGCTGTCATCGAAGTGAGCCCGCCAGGAGGCACTGGGTAGGGAGTCACAGGCAAGGAACAGCTACAAAGCCAGACCCACTGCCAGCAGAGAATCAAGGCTCTGCCCAGCTGGGTGTTTGGGAAAATCTGTGTTTATCTCACCCAATCAGAGGGAGAGTCAGATCTGAACTTCGCCCACCCTAGAAGAATTTCTGAGAAGAGCAGAAATCATGCAATTGGGTCTTTCTCCATCATTAAACCAGCCATCCCACAGCGTAACCTAGGAGCCCATCTAAATCTTCAAGGGTCCACAGGAAAGGCCTAGGCCCTCGGAGGAAAAGCTCACGTTTACTGAGCACCAACCGTGTCCCAGGCACTGTGCTAAACACGTTGCATATACAATCTCCTTTAATACACGATCTCCTTTAATCTTTACAATAATACCTTCCTTCTGTGGAAAAAATACAGCTATTAGCCCTGCGGCACAAATGAAGAAACTGAGGCTCAGCGAGGTTAAGTAGCCCACCAAAGAGCTCCCAGCTAGTAAGGAGGAGAACTGAGATCATAATGAAACATAAGCTCTGTTTTTTGTTGTTGTTGTTGTTTTGTTTTGTTTTTTTTGAGATGGTGTCTTGCTTTATCACCTGGACTGGAGTGCAATGGTACAAACACAGCTCACTGTAGCCTCAACCTCCCAGGCTCAAGCAATTCAACCACCTCAGCCCTGCAAGTAGCAAGGACCACAGGGGTGCCCGACTAAATTTTGTACTTTTTGTAGAGACAGGGTTTTGCCATGTTGCCCAGGCTGGTCTGAGTCCTATGCTCCCTCAACCTATCTGCCCTGGCCTCCCAAAGTGTTGGGATTACAGGCATGCGCCACTGCGCCCGGCCCAAAACATAAGCTCTCAAGTGCTAAGCAGTGCCACCTTAGACAGGTGGAAGACAGTTGTTTCATTCTCCTTATACCTGGGATTGACACATCAAACCCTAAGAGTAGGGCAGGCATTCTCTCCTATAAGCACATGTCTGAAGGCCTGCCCCTGCCCCCCATCTAATGCATAAAGCAATCTAGGCCCATTTTGTTAATCCCTCAATCTTGATATTAAAATACATATGACACTGAAACCCATACCTCCAGCCTGGCCCAGAGGGTGTGTGCCAACCCGCCCCCACTCCTCACCACAGGCCATGCGGTGTTGACCTGCTGATTGAAATAATGCAATTAGGGGATATAGAAAATCCATTCCACGTGGTGCCATCTGCATTCTCTTCTGACAGCTAATTTGATTGGTGCTCTGTAATCAATAAAGCACTCACGCAGCAGCCAGATAATTCACCTCGATTTTTTTCTACACCATTTATAAGTGAAAAACACTCCCTCTCCTGCATCTGCCAGTGGCCAGGGCCAGGTGGCAAGCCTCTGAAAAGCAAGCTCATGCAATGGTGGAGAATGGACTAAAGGTGTATCAGTGCCGGATCCACAGGGCCATTTCCCACTTCTGGGTGGCTGTTCTTCTTGGCTGGAAGCAATGGTATCCACCCTGGTAGATGCCAGCCTAGAAGGGATGGGTGGCCCCATGCAGGACAATCTGGGCAGAATCTGAATCCTAATCTTTCCTTTTATGGGAGAGTTTGAAGTTAGCCTCTGGATGGATGGATGGATGGATGAGAGGGTTAACGGATAAATGAATGGATGGGCAGGTGGGTACATTGCAAGCATATGAAACACCAAAGGAGGGGAAAAGAGAGCAAGGGTAACCACGCAAAAAAGAGAATGGGTTGGCATAACTAGAATTAATGGAAGACACACCCACCACCAACAACTGCTAATAGGCTTCCAGACACGCCTATGCTGATGACATGACCCTGGTCAACCAAGTGTCTTAAACCATATTCCCAGAAGCAGAACCTAAGGCAAGGATTTGAATCTATGTGATTTATTAAGCAAATATTATCAAGAAAGGGGGATGAAAGAGCAAGAAGGGTAGAACAAGGGCATGGTTGCATCTGGAGTCTGGCTGCAGACAACTCTGTGGCATGCTCTGAAGCACAAACTGCCCCTCAAGGCCAGCCTCACCTTGAGGAAAGTGACCTGGCCTTTTGTGTCTTCTTGTTATTCAGTCACTGGCTATGGACTGTCTCCCCATGCAAGGGTGGAGGAAGTGGCAAAACTTTCTTGGCAGAGGGCGATTCCTAGAGAACCACAGCCTGTGAGCAGCAACCACCCATAGCGGCTAGGGAATGGGAGCATTGGCAAGAAAAGTGGCCAAGACAGGACCAAGAGCATCCACTCCATCATACAATGAACAGCAAGAGCCAGAAAGCCCTAAGAGACCACAGAGGCCTCCCTGCCCAGGTGGGAAACCTGAGGCTCAAGGTTGTCACAGTAAAACTCAGGTATCCACACTCCCCGCTCTGTGCTGTGGCCTCAGGCACTTCCTTTGTCTACAGGCCATGCACTCAAAAGCTAACACAGGATGGCGCAAGGAGTCAGTGGCGCCTCTCCCTGCCAGCTCTCATGACCGAGGGCAGTGTAAAACACAGTTTAGGAGATGTTTCTATCTTCAAGAAGACATTCAGCACCACGCTTCAGAACTCACACTGGCTTCTCACAACTTTGAAAGAGTGCTTTCACCCGCTAAAGGCATCACCTCCCCAGGACAAACAGCCCTCCATCACGAAGGACCAACATTGCATGAACTGGTGCTGGGCCCCACCAGAGGGAAATGTGAATGTGGCATTTTGCCCACATGGCTTTCTTGCATGGGGTCACTACATCGGTGCTATGGATCCCTGCACCCTCTTACCTTTGGCGGGTCCACATGGTGACACAGCAGCTCATTAATTTTGAACACAAACATAGTCAATCATCCTGACAGTTGGCCACATGATGCCAAGAAACTAGCAGGGCCACCCTGTGGAGTATGCTGAGGAGACCGACATGTGGCCGGGCACACCCAGGCACCATCAGAAGTGTCATCTCATGCCCCCAAGCCCCAGCTTCCCAAAGCCCTGACGGCATCATTGACGCTGGCTAAGCACAGCCATTTACAACCACAAGGGAGATGTATACAGAGAGAGAAAAAAATCAGTGTCCCCCAAATTAAAAGGGAGGTGATATATAAGGAAACAAAAGCTATTTTCAAGATTGGTGACAGAGACACCTACATAACTGGAGGAAGTGAAAGCTCAGATGTGACTGTCACTGGGCATCCTTTCAGCAGTAATACCAAGTTGGTAATACAGAGCAACACACTGACGTATGTGGGTACTTGCTATCCCTCAACCAGGAAAGGTCCTCAGCTCTCAGAGGGCTGACCCTAAGGAGGCGGAAAGGTAGAAAGGACACCATGGCAAAACCAGATAATAGGCAGAACAAGCTGCTGAAAATTAAACTGTTTCCTCCTCTGGAGGCTGAGGAGGTGTAAGGAGGTTAGCGCTTTCATCTGATCCTATGAACTGGAGACCCATGTGGGCTCTGTGGTGTCCCTGAAGGAACAAGGAGCACAGCAGGCTGGGGGTGTTCAGGCAGAGCACCTGCCTGGATGACAGGAGCGCGCAGTGGAGATCAAAGTCCCCGGACTGCCTGGTGATGTCTTTCAGGCAGATCTACCGTCATCCCGCCGGAAAGTCATCCCCGGGTGTGACTGTGTGTGGCTTTTCAATTCTCTGAGATTAGCAAATAAAATATTTGAATATTTCTTTCATTTAGGGGAAAAACAAGAGCCTATCAAAGGAGCCATCTCTCCTGGGAAGAAATATACCAGGGGAAAAAATTCCTTCTGCCTCTCAGGAGAAAAAATCCAGTACAGCTCAGACTCAAGAAGCCCTGGGCTATTGTTGAAGGTGGGAAAGACCTGAGAGACTGCAGAGTCCAAGCTCTCATTTTGTAAGTGAGGCAGCTGAGACTAGGAGAAAGCAAAGACCCAAGGTCTTAAGGTGTGTTAATGACAAGAACAGGCCTGGAACCCAGGAATTTGGAAAGCATTTCTTGAGAAAAACCCGAAAAAATATTCAAACTCTTTGTTGTTGGAAAATCCTCACCTTGCAATATTTATGACATAGTGGTTCTGGTACGGTATCTTTAAATACATGCATTTGGAGTCACAGACCAGGGACTGCTGGTTCTACTATTTGCTGCCTTTGTGACTCTAGGCAAATCCATTCCCTTCTCTGTACCTTGGCTTCTCTACCTGTACAAAAAGATTGATGATGATGGAAGATAACAATTTCAAGAATTTGTGTAAAAACTAAATAATGCAATTCACATGAAGTGATTAACATATTGTCTTCCGTGAGATCTAATGGTAAATTCTCAAATAAATGGTAGCCACTGCTATTGAGGAACCTGTTTTCATTATACTTATCTGTAAACAAGATACTAGCAGGCAAAGCTTTGGGTAAACTCAGCCATGTCTTTTTGGTGATGAATATTCATTGCCTGCCTTTCTGAATCTAACCCGCTTCAACAGCTCCTGATTTCCATTTGGTTCCCATACTCCAAAGATAGAGCTTATGAGCTCCTTCTGTCCACCAACAATTGGTTCAGGGGTAGTCAGGTGACCCCAGCTAGTTCAATCAAAGTGAATCTCAGGGACTGCTGGGAAAGTTGAGATACAAATTACTCCCTGCCAGATATAGAGGAAGAAGCCCATGGCCCTAGGAGCAGCTGGCAGCCAGCGGAAGCCCATCTAGGAAAGAAACTGTCTTTGGTGACATCATTCAGTTCCTGGATCAGTCCTCACCTGAACTTACATCCGGGCTTTTTAATTCAATGAACCAGCACATTTCCTTCATGCTTTAAAGCTAGTTTGATTGGGAGGAGGAAGGGGAGTCACCTGGAACCCAAAGATTTATAACCATCCTAATGAACTTAAATGCCAAAGCCACATCTTCCCCTTTTCTAAGTTGGAACTTCTCTAAGCACAGTTGAAACTTCTGTCTTTCTTAAAAACAAGCCACATAGAATCCACTCATTCCTCTAAGACCCCAGTCAGGACCATGATTCTGTGGTTTCTAGTCCTTGTGTCAGGTATGAGCCCAGCTCCTGCTGTGTGATAAGGGCCCCTTGTAATCCAGGCTCTGCGATTCTGTAGCCCACAGCTCCTGCTGTGCCGCATGGTGCTGCAGACAAGGCTGTCACTAGGCACCACGACATTGCTTTGTAGGTCCTGCCCTGGTATAGAGTGTGTGGGCGATGACACCATTGAGCAGAGGCAGCTGTGACTAAACTCATCTCTTTGCTCCAGTGGAAATCAAAGCTCTGGCTGCTCACCCTTCTTCCCTGGAAGCATAATATTCTACCACCCAGGACAAAAAGCCTTTACACATTTTCCTCCATCTCTTTCCCTCTTTCTGCCATTCAGGTTGAATGCAAGCAGGCATGCACTGGACTAAGATGCACCCTTTCTGCTCACTGAAGTGTCGGTGGGAGGTGGGAACTCGGAACAATTTCCTTAGAGTATTTTAAAGATTCCACTTGGGTTTCCATGGTGATTTTACAGAGCCAACACTCAGTAAGTGTTTCCTGGATTGAAAGTATTGAAAAGTAAAGTGAATTGGATATTCCCATACCTGGTCTGCATCGCCATAGAAAACTACCTGGCCCATCGAAGGGACAGGCTGGGAGTTGGAGGCAAGGAACTGCTATCAACATTGGGGTCAAGGCTGTTTGTTTTCAGGAATGAGGAGCCAGATCTGGCCTCCTTCCCATCTGTACCAGGAAGATGACATCCTGTAAGAAACCAAGGGTGCTTATTTTAGAAACAAAAACCTATTTTTAAAAAGAGACACTTAATGCTAGCCCATCCTGCCATGAGCAGAAAGGTTTCCAGAGTGAGGGCCCTTCTCCTCAGCACAGGCAAACCCTTTCAGTGGAAATATGCCGAGGACCTCCTACAGACCCAGCTTCCCTTCCAACTGGATGATCCTCAAGCTTTGCCTTTAATGGAAAATGTTTTAGTCCCAGATTAGAATTTAACAGGCAAAACAGCTGAATAAGGGCAAAAGTGAAAAGCCACCAGCTCTAGCAGGGAATCAATAGTGCATAATTCAATAAGCACATAAGAAGTCAGCCACAGAAGCTGCTGGTGGGAGGAGAGGGCTGTGTAAAATTTAAAACTCCACACATAGTATATACATAGATTAATGTTCTTTTAGCCAGAGACCCAAATAGACACAAATGTTGCCTTCCCCAAGCGGGCCAAGCCTATAGCAGGTGGGCTGAATTGCAAATAAACTATATCCTTGGAAGAAAAGTGGAATTAAACAGGGACTCCAGGTTGCCCTGCCCTTTGACCTCTTGGCCTCATCAAACTCATTCATAAAAACTTTGCTCAGGGCCAGAGCTGCCTGGCAGATTCATCCACAAACCAACTTCATTCCATTTGCTAAAACTGCCACACGTCAGCTTTGTTAAAACTACGAACTGTCATTTTGTCAATAGGTACAGCCCATTTCTGAGGTTAGATCAATTCCAGAACAAAGTTTTGAGTGACAACATTACCCCTACAGGGGTTCCAGGAGCTTTTGCTTTTGCATCCCCCTCACGTTAACGGCAAACAAGTTCCCTGTGATGGATACACCTGCAATTAACATTGAAGGGACAGTTAATGATTTCAAGGCACCATGATACAGGCCTCATATTTCAAATTTAAAACTCTCCTTTCAATGTAGGATTAGTTTGCAAAGCCTAGAAATGAATGCTAATAAATTAGGCAAAACAAGTTTTTTAACACCTGAGAAAATAAAGCAAAGAAAATTAATATTAAGGACTCCACTCAGTTGAGACAGCCCCATTATCCTTGAAAACCTCACAGTGAGGCTTTGTCCTAGAGGCTGTCTTGTCACCGTGTTTCAAAGGATTTGAGATCTGCAAATCATGGATTTGCAGATAAAGCATACAATATATTACTCGGAAAAGCACATCAGTTAGCAAGCACACTTAAGTATGTGTGTGATTCTCTTTCTCTTTTTTAGCCTAGTGGAGATTATAAACAGAAGTTCATGAAACTGCATGGTCCTGTCCTTCTCTCAGACAGGCATAAGCAGACAGCTATTTGCATATTTCTTAGGAAGGAAAACTGAAAACTTACAAAGCAAAAAAAAAAAAAAAATGCACTTTATATCTGAATCATGTAAATCAGTTTGTCTTCTGAATCTGGAAAAAGTGCTTTCCAGAAATAGTGAGCAGAAAGGTTTCGGAGTGAGGGGACTCACTCTGGATAGAAAAAATAATTTTTTTCTCAGACAGAAAAAATAATTTCTGGCTCAGAAAGCCAGACAAACTGCTCACAACGACCAAATGAAACACCAATTATAAGCTAAATGAACAAGAACCAGAATAGACAGAAAACTGGTATTGCAAAAAAGACATTGCCAGTATACAAAAAACAATTACATTTTCACCAGGAAAGCAAACAGGAACTGGATAGACATTTAGGTCTATTCTAACTGTCTAAATGTTTTTGCCTAAAACAGCAAATCTAACCATTGCAAATAACAGTGGCCAATCATTGTCCACTGCTAAACTGCCTGGGTTAGCTCTGAGAATACCTGGCAGATGAGAGAATACTCATTCAGGATATTCATCCAGGGGGATGAAATAGCATGCATACTTAAGTGTGCTTGTTAACTGACCCAGGTATCCTGATGGACTTGGAGGAAATGCCCGCAGTGACTCCTCCTGGCCACCAGGAGCACTGTGAGGGGAGATGAGAAGCTTCTCTTTGGCCATAGAGCACCCAGCCTAGAGGCCGTGGCTGATCGGCCTCATGCTACCCCTGCCTGTTGTTTCTATTGCTCTAAGGCGGACCTTCTCCTGCAGGCCTACTTTGGTGCCTGTGACCTTCTGCCCTCTGCAGCTGTAGTCACAGTGAAGGCAGGGCTGAGAACTCTAGGGCACAGGGACAGATCAATGCACTAAATTTGCCAAGCAAATTATTCTTAATTTAAAAATTTAAGTTTTCCTTCCTAACTTCAGCTAGCTTTGGCAGGCCTGTGGAAGCTAAAGTACTACCCCAGAGAACCCAAATCCAGTGATTCCGTCAGAGCTGTGGCACCTGGTAATTTAGCAACCCTTTATTGAAATGCTAATCAATCCTGATGGCAAATCCCATAACCCAAAGTAAAAACTGTTAGTAGCAACCTCTCATTGTGCAGAGACCTCGGGTTCTCCCAGATTCATGCTCACGGTAAATTGGCTCAGCCTACCCATCCCAGCCAGATGTATGAATCCAACATGAGGCTCCCAAAGTCTATTATTGCCAATTAAAAAAACAGGTTAAGAGAGTATGTAAACTAAGCTAGATTATGTAATCAGGCTCTAATAAGATCAGCGATTAGAGAATGAATCTGGGTTAATTTTCTTTTTATTTTATTAGCACCTAAAGAGCTGCTGGGAAACTTCTCTGTGTCCTTGGTTGCCTCCTCCCTCTTCTCCCTACCTTCTGATCTCACCTACGTCCTGAGGGCAGCTGGGAGTGGGGCTCGTGTTGGACTGGCTCTGGAGGATGGTTTTAGACAGATTGATCCAGTGGGTGATGAGTGGGGATCAAATGGCTGATACACTCAGTTTTGAAAACCCAAACCCAGGCCAGACACAGTGGCTCATGCCTGTAATCCTAGCACTTTGGGAGGCTAGGGCAGGCAGATCATGAGGTCGAGAGATCGAGACCATCCTGGCCAACATGGTAAAACCTCATCTCTACTAAAATACAAACATCAGCTGGGCGTGGTGGCACGCACCTGTAGTTCCAGCTATCCAGGAGGCTGAGGCAGGAAAATCGCTTGAACCCAGGAGGTAGAGGTTGCAGTGAGCCGAGATCATGCCACCGCACTCCAGCCTGGTGACAGAGCGAGACTCTGTCTCAAAAAAGAAGAAGAAAAAAAAGAAAACCCAAACCCTTCTTCAACCAACTGCTCCCTGCCCTTGTGAAGTCGCTAGGAGGAATTTAAGCATAGGAGACAAAAGAGAGGCCAGATGTGGTGGCTCACACTTGTAATCCCAGTACTTTGGGAGGCCAAGGCAGGTGGATCACTTGAGGTCAGGAGCTCGAGACCAGCCTGGCTAACATGGCGAAACCCTGTCTCTACTAAAAATACAAAAAATTAGCTGGGCATGGTGGTGCATGCATGCCTGTAATCCCAGCTACTCTGGAGGCTGAGGCAAGAGAAGTGCATGAACCCAGGAGGCGGAGGTTGCAGTAAGCCGAGATGGTGCCACTGCACTCCAGCTTGGGTGACAGAGTGCGACTCCATCTCACACACACGCACACAAAATAAGACAAAAGAGAGTTCCTGAATTGCTAACTGGTGATTTGCAACCCCTCCCCACAAGATGCTCAGGGAGCTGGGCAGACTGGTTAGGTTGGGAGGGTTTTGCTCTCGGCTGGAGGCAGCAGAGTCAGCCCTAATGTGTTTCTCCTGAAATACAGGCACACTCCACATCGTGACTTGACGCAGTCAGGCCTTCCTAAGGTGGGGGCAGCAGCCCCAAGCCCTGACTACTCAAGCGTTTGGAAGGGAGGAGAAGGCAGAAAGAGAGAGAGAGAGAGAGCATTGAGAATATGAGCGAGACAGTTCCAAGAGCAGCTCTCTCATAATAGTCAGGGTCAGAGATGCAAAGCCCAAAGATGCAAACCTAGGGGCTTTGGGTAAAGAGCAGACGCATAAGACTATGAACACAGACCCACCCTCTCAAAGATAGGACAATTGGTGCTTCTGGCAGGAGGACATGCAGGTCAGAGGCAGAGGAAGCTCTCTGGGAGTGGGTTGGTTGTAGGTAGATAATAGGTTAGAAGAGTTGATCTTGACCAGTTAGTGCCAGACAGAAGCCACTGGCTGAGCTCTGAATCCCTTAAGGAATGCAATGATGAATGAACATCAGAGAAGTGGCACTGGGAACCAGGGACAGGGTTTAGGGAAGTGGCAAATGAGAAGCCAAAGTGGAGGGAGTTAAGGCATGGGTACACTTTCTTGGAGGGATTCAGAAAGCATAGACTTCTGAGTGACCAGGCTTCACTCTGCGACTTCCTTCTTAAGTGAAATGTGTTCTGCAGAGGGGAACAGGCCACAAAATCCTCTTCTCCCCAGGGGGCTCCCAATCCAGGTCTGTAGGAATTCACTCCACCATGGTGTGAGCTGACTAAGGGTTCCTAGCCAGTGCCACCAACCAGCCTGTTATTTTGTATGAACCAGAAAATGTGATGCCCCTGGGCAGACACAGTCCCAAGGGCACACAGTTGATATTGCAGTGAAGACTGGATTTCAGCCATTTGCTCCCTCAGCTGAACTCCTCTGGGCAGTGTACAATCTATTCAAGAGTCCAGCTGTTCAGTGAAATAACAGCCACAGGCTGAAAGCAAGAACCAAGGCCCACACACATGATGCTGACACCTAATAACATGGTCACATTTTGCCCTTTCCGAAGCCTCCCACACC
The DNA here is from genome assembly GCF_000951035.1 of Colobus angolensis palliatus. Classification (NCBI taxonomy): domain Eukaryota; kingdom Metazoa; phylum Chordata; class Mammalia; order Primates; family Cercopithecidae; genus Colobus; species Colobus angolensis. The sequence continues at coordinate 2,665,976 of NW_012116422.1, forward strand.
GTTACCTCCCGGGGAAGGGATAAAGCAGGGATTACTGTCCTGTTTCACTGATGAGGGGACAGAGCTGGAACCAGCCTCATAGCATGTCTCTGGCAGTCAAGCTCTTCCCTCCCACAATCACTGCCACCCTCAGTCCTGTTGCGAGGTGGAGGTGGTCAGAAGTAAAAGCATCGCATCATCACTAAATCACCCTGAGCCTTAGAAGTGACTTGAGTAGGGTTTAGGGCAGAAATGCTTAAACCAGATATTATAACAGCTCAAGTGACATTGTGAAAATCTCATAAGAAAATTTTTTAATCCATTTCCTTCTTAAGTTAAATGTGTTCTGCAGAGGGGAACAGGCCACAAAATCCTCTTCTCCCCAGGGGGCTCCCAATCCAGGTCTGTAGGAATTCACTCCACCATGGTGTAAGCTGACTAAAGATTCATGGGAGGGGTGAGCTGGGGATGGAAGACAGATAAAATCATATTTTGAGCCATAAAACAAGTCGGAGTTAGGTGACCTTTTTCACAAAATGGCACCAGGAGAGGACCATACTGGAAGATGCAGGACCCAGAGGGACCCTAAGAAATCATTTTTCTGGTAGGTAACCTGACCTACTAATTATCTACGAAATCCAGGGCAAGTGCTTGCTCCACAAAGTAATTATTCAAAAAAAGCCCAAAGCAGTGGTGAATTAAAGCAAAATGTTGGCGGAAGGTGCTTTTTGGAGAATCACTGCACGCTTTCTGTGCCCATTTCCTCATTGCCCTGGCCTCTGAGGACGTCTGCCATTTATGAAACAAAGAGATGTTCTGACTCCCAACTTCCCTCCCTCCCATCACAACCCAGGCCCCCCAGGGTGTGGCGCCGAAAGTGACAGTCAGAGGGTTGGGACCAGCAGGAGCATCACCGTGGGTGAGGGCAGACGTGCCTCTGAATCACAGGCTCGGATCAGGGCCCATGAGGAGAGAGGAGCATGAGGGAAAACAAGTCCCTAAAGCAGGTGCGAGAAGCCCACCTCCAGGGGCCTGAAGGAACCCAGCCACCTCCCTGTCCCCAGCTCCTAACATGGCCATTGGCCTTAGGGATTCTTCTACTAAAACACCCCCAGATGTGGGACCCACTGCCCAGCACAGGCTGGGCCTCAGTAGTGGTTGCCCCTGTAATTAGTACTGGAAGCTCTCCCTCCATGGCTGTGGGGCTGAGGCACAAGACACCCCTGCCCTCTGCCTGCCACACGTGACCACTGATCTATGCTGACCAAGCTCAGAAGTCTACAGCCCTGAGAACGCATCCCTCCCTCTGCCCACTGAGCAGCCTTCCCCACCCAGTACTCCAGGGGGCCACTCTGCACTTCCACTGCAGAAAATAATTTGCATGTCTTCACCCTCCCTGTCCCCTAAGTTTGCCCCTTATCAAGGCCCTCCTATCCTTCACCACCCTATATCACCCCACCTCTGCATGAAGCTTCTTCTGATCCAGCTCCCTCTCCCCCTAGCCCTCAGGGTTCTCCCCCACTCAGAAGCCCTGCCTGCCAGTCATGCCTGTCCCAAAGGCCCTCAAGCAAGAGCTCTCACTCCTTGCTCCTTCAACTCCAAGAAGACCCCAGGAAACAGGACACAAGCCCTTGCTTCTAAGAGTTTTGCAGGCCCTTCGGGCTAAGAACAAGGCACTCTGGAAGAATTCTATGTCACAGAAGGCAGGGCACGTTCATCAAAGTCAATACACAGTGTATTTCAGCACCGTTTGTCATTCCAGTGGCCTAGTTATCAACTTCCCATCTTGTAAATATATTCCTCTGGGAGTAAGAACTGTTTCTTTTTGTTATCTAAGGAAATTGTGAAATACTAGTGTTCAATGGAACAGTTGTCAAATCTGGCTTTGGAGTTCCCCATATAGTAGGAATTAAATGTTTTCTTCATCTAGCCATATTGAGCAGGCAAGATTGCCATGGCCAGTCATTAGAGAGACAGATGCTCCCACGTTCAGTGGGGCATCTGCAGCAAGAGGCACAAATTCCGGTAGCAGATGGAGGGGGAGGGAGCAAGGATAATCATAAACAAACTGGAATTATTGACTGTCTGAGAGGTGTCGGGCAAAATAGACTGCACCTAGAATAAATAGTCTTTTTAAGAAATGCTTTTGGGAGGTACAACAGCAATTTCTTCTTTCTCTGCCAAAGCTCTCTGCGAGAGGAGCATAGACCAACTGTTTCTGCTGAAAGCTTTTTGGAGTCACAGGTGGGTTTTGGAATCTTTATCTCATCAAGTCTGATAAATCAGTTGCTAATGGATCAGACAAAGGAAGACTCACTGGCATGTCAGCAATGTTATCCCTTCTCCACTGTCTCTGCTGCTAATAGAGGCTGGATGGCAACGGCTGCCAGAACATTGGCGGGTATCCTGCAAGCCCTGCCCTCCCAGGCACACTCGAGATGCTGTCTACCTGAGATGCTAAGCCAAGGAAGGGGCTGAAAGGGCAACCAAAAACCTAGACAGGTGAAGGGATTGGGCCTGCCTTTGCCCAACCTGCTCAAAACACTCTATCAGGACTGGATCCTTGGTTGTGGGCCTCATTTTGGGTAGAATCTTAAAAACCAAAGGAGTATCTATCTCCAGTTTCAAAAAGCAAAGTCAGCAGCTTATGATTAACCCAGCACTATGGGCCCCTGGCTCAGACCCCTGGGAGTGAGAGAGAGGGCAGCAAAGGCAACGGCGCTATGGCTGAGCCTACGGGTTTTCCCAGTAACTTGTCTGGCCACAATCCCCCTCTCATAAGGTCAGGAGTTTGAGACCAGCCTGGCCAGCAGAGCAAAATCCAGTCTCTACTATAAATACAAAAATTAGCTGGGAGTGGTGGCGGGTGCCTGTAATTTCAGCCACTTGGGAGGCTGAGGCAAGATAATCGCTTGAACCCAGGAGGCAGAGGTTGCAGTGAGCTAAGATTGTGCCACTGTACTCCAGCCTAGGTGACAGAGTGAGGCTCTGTCTAAAATAAATAAAATAAAATAAAATAAAATATAAAATAAAATGGCTTCCTTTCCTAGCATTCGTGGAAAATAACTGAGATGTGGAATTTTGAAAGTCCTCTTCCACTGCCTATGTAACAGTGATCATTTGTTACTCTGCAGGGGTCATGGGGGGCAGTGGGGTCAAGGGTCAGTACTGCCAGCACAGACACCCCAGAATCCCACACAGAGAAAAGCCACCACAGCCTGTTACTAGTCGACCAGCTCTCTCCCCGTCTAATGAGGTCAAGTTGCAGTATTTTCTTGTGCTCTGTGCCCCACACGTCCTTTCTTCATGTGAATGTGGGTTTTCAAGAAACAAAAGAAAAAAACCAGACCTCTTTGTGATTCTCATACTGTTATGATTCTAAGTATGATGGTTGTTAAGAAATAACTCCTTTAAAAGAAAACTACACCACAATGAACCAGCTTCCCTTACATAATCAGAAAATGTAAATATGTTATAACAACAAAAATAAAAAGTCTTTTTGTGGTCATTCCAGGACCAAAGTTACCTGTATGCATTTTTCACAATAAAGGCAATCCAGGCTTGCTCCCAAGCCCACAAACTGAAGGGCAGCCTTCTCTTCTGTTCCCTGCTCGGCATCTTGCAAACAGGGAAATGAGATCTGGAGGGTTATTTCGGCTCCTTCTAACCAGAAAACTGGACCCTGCTGAGAGCCACAAGAGCCCCACATGGGCATGTGTCCACTGGCAGACATGGTTACTTCCAGCCAGTGACTTAACAGCCCTCATCACTGATGCTTGTTCTTCTGACTCCTCTGAAATAAAGGAGGGTGGGACCCAGCAGTCCCCAATCTCAGGTGGCTCACATTGCCTGGTTCTCCCATCAAATTGGCCACTCAGTGAGCTGGAGAAGATTCACAGACACTTATATGGGAAACTGAGCTAAGCCAGGTGGTAACTCTCACTAGGGGCTGGCATGGGGACTGGACACATGGGTCCAGCCAGCTGTACCACTCAATAACTATTTGATCCTGGACTTATCCCTTCTCTGCCCTGGGTCTTTGTGTATCCACATTTGGGGTGTGTGTGTGTGTGTGTGTGTGTGTGTGTGTGTGTGTGTGTATGTGTGTGTAGTGACAGGGAAGGTCTGGCCCAGACGTTCTGTGACCATAACCAACCCTCCCCATTCCTGCATAGCATTAGGCAGTGAGTGGCTGTCTGGACACACCAATACAGTGAGCCATAGTGCAGCCCAGTGTTTAAACTATGGACTTTAAATGCAGATAAGCTGAGGTTCAAGTCCCAGTTATGCCTCTTAACTTCTCTAAGCTGCAGTTTCAGCCTCTATAAAATAGGATAAGAAAGGATAATGCAACAAGAAAATGGCTATGAGTGTTAGCGTGACGACTAATAGTGGGGAACCCAGGCAGGAAGCTCTGCTGCACCATTCGTGCCCTGAGGATATCGCAGCCCCATGTTACGCCAACAGAGGAAGCAACTTATACACAGCACATGAAGTAATCAGAGTCAGACAGGAGAATTAGACTTACAATTCAATCATCTAACTCTGGGCAAGATAGCAAACCGGAACCATCTCAGGGAGCCTACTCATCATTTTGTAATAAATGAGTGAAGAAAATAAATATAAACTATCTATTTTTATCCTAGTCATAATGAAGTTTATTAGAAGGTATGATCGCTATGAAATAGAACTGACAATGATTAAAATTCCACACTGTACACTTTGTTAGAGCTAAAAGATATATATATATATAGATATAGATAGATCTGCAAATATTTGTCCACGTAAATTGGATTTGAAAGAAACAGTGGCCACACAAAAATTCCCAATGGCAGAAGTTATAATGGATACCGTCTGACAGATGTATTCAATTCTCCCTGTATAGTTTACACAAAACAGAATTAAATTCTTTGAAATGACTTTAGTAAAATTAGTATTAGAAATAAGTTTACTAGACAGGATAGAGAACTGATGAAGGAATTAAACTAGTTTAATGAGACTCACCTGAGAAAACCCGTTATGTCTGCATTTATAAACACCAAGCCCAAGAGACCATGGTCAAAATATCTGTGTTAGGTCCACACGCTGGGGACAAAATGCCCAGTGCCCACTAGAGGGCAGTATCTTGAGCCCAATGGAGCTCAGACGTGTGAAGACAACATGTTGATTCCTCTCTAACTCTAGAGCCTACCATTTAAGACAAACATTCCTGGACGCCATCCACCTTTCCAGCCATCCCTCCCACCTTCCCCCACATCTTGAAATCAAACTGGATTATTTTAGCCTGGGTTCCTTCATGTACATTATCAACTCTGTCTGGCAGGTCTTCCCATACCCCACTTCCTACCCTTCCTTCAAGACCTAGCTCCAGCTCTTCCTCATTGCCTCTGACATAGTCTCCATCCCCCTGCAAGCCAGACCTCACCCTTCCTCATAGGCTCCTCCTGCCAAAGTCACCAATGACCTCTGTGTTTCCAACTCCAGTGGAAACTCTCAGATTGCCTTCTCTGCCCGTCACTCCCTCCTTCTGGCAACCATTTCTTTCCAAGTTTCCATGACCCCTTGAGCAATGCAGTTCCTTTTGACCAAGGGCAATTCCTAGAAAGGGATGCAGCTGTGAGCTGTTATCAACCTACACCCAGGCTAGCACCCTCACTCTGTCCCAGTTGCCTGGAAATACCATTTTTATTTTCTCTAAATATTCTGATCACCAAGAGCTGGTCCTGGGATAATAAAAGCAGCAATAAACCTGCCCCTTAACCTCCTATAGGCAGAATACTACCATTATCCTTCCTCCACCAGCTCTCTGGGCTCAGAAATGGCCCCAAACCCAAAGCAGTAAAACCCAAGCACCTCTTCCATCAGACCCTCACATCCTCTCCTCCTCCTGCCCACCACCTCTCACACATATCCTAGACCTCATCCACATTTCAGCATACCTCAAATCTTGACATAAATGTGTACTCCCCTTTTTCTGACTGATGGGCTTCTACTTGCATCTTCAAAATCCAGCCCCAGCACCGCTACCCAAAGCACCCTTCCCCATGTAGATCATAGCCAGCTCTCTGCTTTACAGGAGGACTGGTTCTTAGTACTGGGAGCTGAGACTCACTTTCCACAATGCTTTGGACTCCAAGGGGGGCACCTGGTGGGTATAAGCATAAAACAACCCTATTCTTTCTCACAACTATCTCTCTTCATCAAACTGTGTTCAGCCCATCTTCCCTGCCGAGGGAGAAAATCTCTGGCAAATTTCACAGCTGTTTGGTCATTGTCATTTATCCATATCACAAATATTACTGAATGCCTACTACATCCCAGGTTGCAGCAACACATAAGTGAACAAAACAAGAAGCAAAATACAACACAACAAAAACAACCTTCTTGCCTTCCCAGAGCTTACATTCTAGTGGAATACACAGGCAGTAAGCAAAACAGTGCAGAGCATGTTAAGTAGGGAGGAGGCAGCTGGCAAGAGCGGGCTTATAATTTTAGTCAGGCTGAAAATAGTGGTGTTTGGGTCAAGACTCTAGGAGGAGAGGAAAGGAGATGCACAGACACCTCAGGCAAGGCATTTCGGGCAGAAGGAAGAGCAGGCACAATGTCCTGGGATGGGATGTGCCAGGACACCAGGGAATCTGGGTGGCAGGAGTGAGGTGGAGGGGGCAGGAGCAGAAGATGCAGCAGAGAGGGTCTGCCGGTCCAGTTCACATGGAGCCCTGCCATTATAGGACTGTGGCTTTTACTCTGTGTGGCAGAGAAGCCACTGGGGGTTCCAAGCAGAAGAGGGACCTGATTTGACCCATATATTAAGAGGCTCAAACTGGCTGCTAGTTGAGAAGAGATCATGGGGTAATAAGTGCATAGCCTTTTGGTCAGAGTTTTAAAGCTCTAAATTCGACTAGTTTAAGGTTTCCTTCCCCTAGTTCCAGCCCACCATGGGAAGAGGTGTTGTCAGGGGCTTCTGCACACCCCACCTTGGTCTTCACTTCTTCTCACACCCACCGAATGCACCTGGCCCTCCGGCATGGAGGTAGGGGAGGGAGTGCGGAATAGAGGCAGGGAGGGTAGAGTTGTAATTTGTCATTGGTGCTGTCTGGACATAGCAGGTGCTATATCCTGAGCCTTTCTTCTATGGGCGCTGTGGTGAGGTTTTTTTCTAACAGACCTTTCACCATCCCTGGGGGGTTGTGGTGGGGGGTGGAGTCTCTCTCTTGCCGTCCTCTGGTATGGTTAATGCCTCCTCCTGCTGCCCACTTTGGAACCCCCTCAGTAAGCAGTTTCTGGGAATCTACCATGTACAGAGGAGTCAGCTCATCCTGCCCCAGACAGTGGTCTCATGTGAAGCCCCTCTCAAGTGGCCCCCATCTAACTCTTCTCTTTCAGCTGGAGCCCTATCTGGCTCACCAGACTTACAGGAATCCTGGGCAATTTGCCCCCAGAAACTCCAGAATTGCCAGGCCCCTCCCATTTATCAAATCCTGCACAAATGGTCTAACCCAGTGAGCTTCGTATGTAACTTCATATTTTCTAGTAACCACATTAAAAGAATAAAAGGATAAAATTAATTTTAATAATGTTCTTTAGCTTAATATATCTAAGATGTTGTCATTTCGGTGTGTAATCAATATAAACATTTATCAATGAATATTTTACTTTTTTTCCATACTAAGTCTTCATAATCCAGAGTGTATTTTATGCCTGCAGTGCATCTCAATTGGAACCAGCTGTATTTCAGCACTCAATAGCACATGGTGATTGGTGGCTACAATACTGGACAGCGCAGGTCTAACGGCTTGCTCTAGAATGTGGGATACTTGGCAGCTGAAATTTTGTTCTCCACCTCAGAAGCCTTAGCTAAATGCTAAGAAGACAGGAAAAGATGGATTTGGTGTCATGCTACATGTTTGGTGAGCCACCCTCATGGAGCACTCGGCATGGTGCAGAGGACAACCTAGGGTGCCCTGAGCTTCTCTCGGAGGAGTGAGTAGAAGGAGCTGGGAACACAGAGCTCGGGATGCGAGGCAGTGAAGACCTCAGACAAAGACACCCGAGGCTCTTCTAGTTGATTCAGGGACATGTCATTTGCATGATTTCCATATAAATTTGAATGTTGAAGTCAAGAGGTGGTAACTCCACAGATGTACAATATAAAATGAAGCTAACTAATTTGTACCGCCTACAAGGATTTTAAATCCAAGGGCTTTGACACATTTGAAAGCCAGTCAATCTCACTGCTATGGAATGAGAGCAGCCTGGAGCCCTGTGAGAGCTAGTAAAATAACTCATTATGCATGTTGTATGCACACACTCTTAATACACGGTTTGGTTACTTTGAGTCAAGGGAGTCGGTATAGGTAATGTTTGCTTTTATTTCCTTTGATTATGAATAAAAGCAGTAGCAGCAAATACTTATGGGATGTACTTACCATGTACCAGGCACTAAGGTCAATCCTTTACATCAACTATCTGATTTTATCCTCATCAGCCACTCACTGAGGGATGTGCAATTATTATTCCCATTCTACAGACATGGCAGCTATAATTCAAAGAATTGAACCTAGGAAGGTTGAGAATAGATATATCACTGAATTCATCTATTTTTAGTTACTGTTAAAGTAGTGTTATCATAAATAATCAATTAGAAAATACAAAAATAAATCTGATTCACAATATCAACAAAAAATATAAAATGCCCTAAGGAAAGTGGGGAAGGACAAGACCTAAACAAATAAAACAAGCAAGTTTACTACCGGGCACAAAAGAATATTTCAATCTGTGCTGCTGGACAAGAAGAACCAACACTCTTCTCCCCAAGTAAAGGAAAAGATGTTGCCTATTCCCAAAATATGTATAAATTCAATGCAGATTTAGTAAAAATCCTAAGGGATATTTGTGACATTTGCCTACAAGTAATTGATATTCTTTATAAATAAAAATCCCTTACAAGTCAATAGGAAAAGACAAATACTCGGCATTATTTATCGATCGCAGCATTACAGATTACCCTCAAAATTTAGCTGTTTGAAACAATAAACATGTATTATTTCACACAGTTCTAGGTGTCCACATTTTGGGAGGAGCTTAGCTGGGTGGTTCTGACTCGGTTTGCAGTTAAGATGACACCACCAGAGCAGTCATCTGAAGGCGTGGCTGGCTGGCAAGTTGATGCTGCCACTGATAGCAGACCTCAGTTCTTCATAGAGCTGTTTGAATGTTCTCACAACATGGTGGATACTGTCCCCTCAAGCAAACTATTTCAGAAGGTGGAAATTCCAAGTTCTTTTATGAACTAGACTTAAAAGTCACTTTTTACTTCTACCACATTCTGTTATTCAGAAGTAAATTGCTCAATCCAATCCCCATTCAAGGGGATAGGAATAAGGGTCCACCCTTTGAAAGGAGGAGAGTCAAAAAACGTGCAGGCATGTTTTAAAACCATCACATAGTCCAATAGAAAAATAAGCAAAAGATATAAACAGGAAATTCTGAAAAGACTAATAAGTATATGAAAAACTTCAAGTTTGTTAACAACCAAGGAGATGCAAATTAAGCAAGCAAATCTCAGACTGGCAGAGGTTAAAAAGAATGCCAATAATCAGTGGTAGAGGTGGAATGGAAAACGGGCCCTCCTGTACATGCGTAGTGAGAGCATAACTTGGCACAGCCCTTTCAGTGAAACGTGGTAATTCATATGCACCGATCTCAACATGTAACTACTTCTGACCTACTCATGCAGCTCTGGGTATGTATCCTGCCCCCAATAATTCAGAAATGTGCTCATATATTTACCTACAAATCTATTTATTATGGCAATGTTTGCAACAGAGAAAACTTGTTAATGGCCTTAAAGTCCAACAATAGGGCCCAGTACTATGTGATATATACAAATATAGCACTATACAAGTATACAAAAAGCTTTAAACTATATACAAAAACATACGTACAATATAATCCTATTTCCCTGATTCTCTAACTGTGTACCAAGGCACCCTGGGTGCTGCAGCTATTCATAGGATGCCATGGGATATTTTAGATTTTTGAAGGAAACACAGGGCTACTTAATATTGGTGGATGCCACATAAACTACTAGCTTGAGTCAGTTCACCATTTCAACACTAAATGATTCTACATTCTATTGTAGATGAGATGAGAGGTGACTTTTTTGTTTCCCACTGTGCTTCTCTGTTTAATAAGGATGGCAAAAAACAAACAAACAAAAACACATAAAATGAAAACACTAGATGCCAAGATGTGTTTTATGTTTGACTGCTATGGAAAAACCAAACAGGCTGAGCACTTTTTCTCCAGCTCCCACGTCATCCCTATCCAGGTTCCTTGGTTCTTGCAGACAGTCTATGAGGACAGCAAGAGAGAGGGCCCGTCCCTGGAGATTGCACAGGGCTTGCAAAGACAGGCTGGTCCTGAGAGCATCAGCCCTGTCGTGACTGTACCCCAAAGAGGCATCAGGCCCTTGGGGAGGTTGGACAGGGACACCAGAATGGCCAGCCTTGACTGCAAGTCCCTGGATTGGTGAATGGAAGCCACAGAGTCACTAGATGTCTAAGGGCCACAGAGTTATTTCAGGGCTCCTGCTCTTCCAGTCTCACCAGAATTATGTGGTTTCTGGAAAGGGAGCAGAACCTCTACTTTCTAGGAGTCACTGACTGGCCACTGACTTCCTTATGGCCTTCACTGTCTGATGCAACTGGGGGGTCTCTGATGCCTCCATGCCATCGTGCAAGAAAATGGGACCCCAGGGCTGAAGCCCCATCTCTACAGACACACATTTGGGCCTTATCACTTGACCTGGAGTGTCCAGACAGGGCGATCTCCATTTAAGGGTGATGGGGGTAGCTCTCTGCCTCTTCCTTGCGCAGTGCACTCTGTCATTTTCCCAAAATCCCATTCTACACCATGGTCTTGGGCTTTTAAAAAATAAAAGCCAACAACAAGTCAGGCAGGTGACTTCTGCTTGTAGCCTGGCCATGCAGGTCCGCTGAGGCAACAAAACCCCAAGTCTGCTGCCTGCTAGAGTGAGAAAAAGGAAGAGGGGAAAAATTTAGGAAAAACAAGCATGAAAAATGAATATCTCAAAATATGATTCAGCCCACAGGCAATATTTGCTCAGCCATGATGGCTTGGTGTGTTAGTGAACCAGAAGAAGGTGAGTGGTATTTCATCCACTGACCTCTAGATTCAAGTCACACCACAAAACGGAAAACAGCATGGCCAGCTCCAGGCAGAGGGATGTGGAGCAGTGACCTTCAGGCGCAGCATGGCGGAAGCTCCTTGCACACAGACTTCATCCCGTTAGAGCTAAGCCATAATTGATCACCGCAGCAAATCAATGTGACTGAGGTCCCTCCCAAAGCTCTGTACAAACTGACTTCATAATGAAATATGAGCTTGTGAAGTTTCTCATTTTGTTCTATTCTGACATTTCTTGCAATGTGATTAAAATATAATAAGATCAAATAGAAAATACTATTTGCTCAATCACCTCCAAACCTAACACAGTCAATAGTCCAATTCCATCCAGGAAGAAAAGTCATTTCGAAGACTCCATAAAGAAGCCTACATTTAAATTTCATGTTCTCTGCTGTTACTGTGAAAAATTACATGTTTTAAATACAGGACAAATACAGGGTAGGCCAATTCTTGTTATAATAAATTTTATTCTAACATTCTCGGTAAATAAAATCTCCAAGCTCCAGCCAATGAATGGCTGCTTCAAGGTTCATTCAATAACACATAATTCCAGTCCAAATAATGATTTGCTCAGTTCCTTTGAAGTCTAATTCAAGCCCCATTTCCCCTGAGAAAACCCAGATTCCCAACAATCGTTTTCTTCTTCCAGACTTCTTAGAATATACACAGCCTTAAATGTGGCCTAGCTGTAAGGTTTGTGTACCTTCTCTTCCAAGCTTGACATAGCAGCCCCTCAAGGTCAAGGGAGGCTCTGCCCTTTCTTTAACATCATCCAGAATGCCTGAATTCCTGGGTACCTGGCCCAGGGTTGGACAGGCTGGAAGTGCTTGACAGCTGTTTACTGATTGAAAGAGCCTGTAATGATAGCATTTAACCCATGGCAAGCTTTCTAGCCATCCATCTCCTGTGCTACTAGTCCGCATCACACCAGTCATTTCTAGTGAAGACATTATGTTATCCTCTGAGACCTCGACACACACAATCATTTTACACATTGTCAGCTGCATCTATTAATTTTCTTACTGTCAGAGACAGTTAAGGGAGCCTTTGTGGAAACATCTGAGGATTTGTAAAATGGAAGCCTGTTTGTTTGGCTTCCCCTGACACACAGGCTAAGAAACTGTGCAATTTTAAGGACCAGAGTGAGCTGAATGACTTACAGATAATTGACTCTGGGAGGCAAGAACACAACTTGGAAAGAGAATTTTCTCTCTTCACTAGTAGTTTCCAATCCACAGACCATTTGAAGAATGAACCTAAATCTTCAGGTTGGATTTTTCTAGATCTAGATCACCCTTAACCCCCAACATACCACAGACTAGGCCAGCCTCTAGACCTGAGTGCCCCAACAATGCAAAGAGGGTCTTTCCATACTTTTAAAGGGAACTACAGTGACTGGACTAAACAAGTGCCCAGCACAGGTCAGCTTGTAGATTCCAACCTCTAAACAAGCAGAGAACTAGCCCTCAAGTCACAGCCCCAAACTCTTATTTTCACCTCCTTTGGGCTGTAGCCCCAGAACATAGACTATAAAGTCAAATAATCAACTTTTAGGACTGAGAGGATCCTCAGAAACTAACGTGTCCTGGCTCTGTGTGTCAGTTAGAGAGCACTCGATGCAAGAATCAAAAAAGCTAAATCAAACTGACTTGAACAATAAAGGGATTTATGGACTCGTATGTACAGAAAGTCCAGCTCCATTTCCTTCTAATCCTTTCTGCTCTGCTACCCTCCATGTGTTAATTTTATCTTCAGATCAGCTTTCCTCATGGTCCCAAAATGGCCACCAATAGCAACCAGGACTCCATGCTTCACTTTTTACATCCAAAAGGAAAGAAAGTGTCATTTCTGAGACCACCGAACTAAAGCCCTAGGCTTTGTTCTGACTGGACCATCTCTGTCTCTCTATCCCTCCAGCAAGTGGGGAGTGGGATTTCCCTGTCTCACTTGGACCAATCAGGTACACCCAAACCATGAAGCTACTGGACCTGGGGAGGGTGAGATGGATGCTGGCAAGGCACCCATGGTGTCCATTTCCTCCTGCATCTGAGCAGGGCAGCACTAAGCCCTCCAACCTTCATCCTCTTCCTAACAGTTCTGTCTCCTTCCTTGGAAATGGCTTTCGGTCCAGGAGCACTGTCCATGATGGCATTCAGTTTAAGCCAAACCTCAGGAGTCCTAGGAATACTGAAAACCACTCATCTCCCCTCCAGGATTGTGAATCCTGAAATCACCAACCACTTTGGACACGAATTCCTCTATTCACTAGGACATGCCCAGTAGCCCTTGCAGGTGTGTCTAGAACTCTGGGATAGGCCACTGGCCATGTTTACCTACAGAAGCAGCCAATTACTGCTGTGCCATTGAGAGTGTGTTAAGCCAGTCTTGCTCATCTCAGCCCTTCAACATCTTGGAATTAATTAAGTGACTCTAACAACTGACTCTTATTCTCTAAAAAGGGCCAGATCATCAGCTTAGGGCACAGATGGAGCCCTAGCTCCTCCTTCCTTGGTTTCCTTGACAAACAATTCCCCTCGTGCATTTATCTGAATTACAGATGAACCTCTCATGACGGTCCCACAGCCCCTCTGAGCCTCCTCCGTGCATTTTCCAGGCAGACCTGGCTCACTGCGAGCATCTGCTGGACCAGCTGACTGCACAGACCCATAACCCAGACAGCAGGACCCCATCCAGCACATTCATCTGGGCCTTTGTTTCCCCACGTGCCTTCTTCATTTTATAGTTTATAAAGCTTCATCACAACTCCTCCCCAACTCCCCCATCCAACCCTGGGAAAGGGAAGAACAGATACTGCTAACCATTCTTCAAAAGAGAGAGAGATCAAAATATGAAATGGGGAGGCAGGTGATCCGCGGTACCCCAAGGGCAAGAGGCAGACCCAGACCCCAGGCCCCTGACCCTTCTCCACCTCCACAGACTGCCTTGTTCAGGCAGCCCCTGGCAATACTTCTGGAACAGAAAAACGTGGCAGCAGACGGGCCCGTGCTCTGTCCACCAGAGCCCAAGCCAGCCCAAGGCAGCTGCTTCCTGCTACAGAGAGTCACTTCAGAAGTGCTTTGTGCTACAGTCCCTGCCTGCAGCATCCAGGGCTGGCCAGAGTCCAAGCCCTCCCCAGGCTCAGAGGTAACTGCTCAGAGAGTGAGCTTCAGAAAATCCAATTTGTCTTTCCTCCTGCAGTCTTTGCTTTGCTTATTGCTTTGAGATTTCTTTTGCAGTGATGTGGGTCTTTGATTCACAGTTTGGGTCTTTGGTGAATACAGCCTTTTCCTTCCTCCTTCCTGCCCAGCTCCGCGCCCAGCCTTCCTAGAAAACCAAAGTAGCCTCTTTCCTTCAGGAAGATGCCAGGCAGAGGGCTCTGGGATCAGAGCAGCCCAGGTTCAAGTCCTGGTGTGGCCATTTTCTTCTTTTACCTATTGAATCATTCAGCCTACAAATACACAGTGGGCCCCTATGATGCACCAGGCATGATTCCAGGAGTTGGAACCTGGGGACCCAGCAGAGAACAAGCCAAAGGTCCCCGTTCATGAGGCATCTCATCTCCTGAAACCATGCCATAGGCAAGCCAAAGAATTAGCTCCCCCTAGACTTTCTCCCCCAAAACAATGCACTTAAGCACAGGCACATAAAACCATGTGCCTTTTCAGAGAGCTGGTGGATCCCTGAAGCTCACAGGTGGACTCCCAGGGGCCTGAGAACACCAGCTTAGAAACCTCTGAGCAAAGAGGAAGCTGGTACAAGGCCCTCTTCAGTGGGCAGAGCTCTCTAAGGGTTCTGTTCAAATACCACCATGATCTGTTGAATTCCTTCCATGGATCATAGTCACATTCGACCCCAATCTTCAGATCTTGACTTTCCTGTATTCCAAAGACAGATTCTTACAGGTGAGCTTCTTAAGATAAAAGAGTAGAAGAAATATGCATTCTGGAATGTGAACTAACTGCCCTGTGGGATTTGGGGGTAGAACATCCACATCAGACTTGCAAATTATCTTTTCCTCACATACATGGGGTAACAATTTTCTCCAGGTGAGCACGAATATGCTGTGCTTTATGCAGTCCCTATGCTCCGGAAAAGTTATACCTGAATCAAAACCTTGCAAATAAAACCACTTAACATGCACTAAGGGAGCTTGCTACTTTGTAAAAACTGGCAATGAATTCTTCTGCGAAGCAAGGGAAACTTTGAAATGTGCAAATTATTTCTCCCCTTTGTTGAAGTGGTTTCTGTAGAATGGGTAACTATAAGTGAATAATGAAAGTGGGGAGAGGGGGAGGTCAAAGCATAAGGTTTCTATTTATCATGTATCTGTGCATCCAGGAGGAGTTTTTCATAGAAAATATTACTTTGTATTCTCTGTTTCAAAAACTAAATGAGCCAGTATACAACTAAATTTTTTGATGTGAAGAGGACAGATAGGAAGTCTGGGGACCTAATTCATCACGAAGGCACCCACCGTGGAGAACAGAGCAGGAAAAGGGGCAGACACTCAAAAAAACTTGAGTCCAAAACAGCACTGGGTGCAGCCAGCAAGGGATACCTCATTGACTACTGACCAGCTGTGATCTCAGGCCAACATCAGGGCCTGTGCCCCTGCAGAGCTCAGGGGATCAGCAATGGAAGAGGTCTGGCTATCAGTGTAAGAGAGGACATCAGTGATTCTTGGGAAGGCCCTTGAATGGCAGGAAGGGAGGAGAGGTGGGTGAACAGAGGCAGAGCACAGTGGAAGAAGGAGGCTACAATAACAAGAGACAGGCACCAGCAAATGTGGTAGGGAGGGGTAAAGGATTGGAGCCTATTAGGAGGTTAATATGGGGTGAGTTTCCAAAGGAAAAGCAGAGATAAGATTATGTCATTACACTGAAAATTCATTAAGCAGCAGCAGCCATTTAGGAAGGCAGAGACCGCTGAATTCCAGCTGAAATTCAAATTGTAATCAAGTCAAGAGAGCCATGCTGAGAGAGAGCAGCCATGGCAGGATGGAGCAAGAGCTGTGCAGAAAAAGTTCCCCACCCAGATGACGGCCTCTCCCTTCAACCTCTCAGGCATATTTTCAAACACCTACCAGATATGCACCGACATTGAGGAGGGGACCCATGAGGAGGAGTGACTTTGCCAGATAGGTGCCAGGCAGAGTGTAGGTGCTCAATAAATGCTGGATGGGTGAATTGCTGCATAAATGCAGGGGTCAGCAAACCTTGGCCTATGGGGCCAGGTTGAACTCATGGTCTGTTTTTGTACTGCCTGACAACTAAGAATGGCTTTCCCTTTTTAAAGGGTTTTAAAATGGAAAAGAGGAGGAGGATAAAGAGGAAGGAGAGGAAGAAGAAGAAGAAAGAGGAAAAGGAAAATGAAGAAGAGGGGGAAGGAGGAAAATATGTGACAGAGACCATATGTGTCCCACAAAGTCCAAGACAGTTGCTATCTGACCGTTTACAGAAAAAGTGTGCCTACCACTGAACTAATGTGTTAACACCTTGAATTTAAGACTCACCTTGTATTTTCCTATCCCCATAGACACTATCCTAATAAATGATTCACTGAATTTATTGGTTGCCTGGAGAATTTTAAGAGCCCTTCTTGGCCTCTAGCTTGAGGGACAATTCTGAGGGGAGACTCAGCCGGTCTCCACAGGAAGGCTGTGGGGCACTGTGCCAGTCTCAGGTTGAGTGCCCTGGCAGAGTGAGAGGAAAGAGAGGGTCACAGTGACCTGGAAGAGCTGGGGGTGGAGGATTAATGTCACCAGCATTTGTTGAAGATCTAAGTGCCAAGCTCCAGGTTAGGCATTGCAGGAAATAAAAACATAAAAAGGCCTCATTCCTACCAATGAGACAGACATCAAATCCAACAAACAATATAACGTAGAGGAGGGAACCAACAGAAAGTGTGGTGGGAGTGCTGGGTGGGGTCTTTTGATGCTTCCCACGCAAGGTCACCTTTCAGGTGAGCCTAAACATAGCAGGACTCTAGAAGGCATCCTAGGTGGAGGATGAGGCTTGAGCAAAGGTGCAAAGACAGGTGCAACCAGAAGATGGTCAAGGAAAGGCAGAGGCTCTGGTGAGGAGACAGAGTAGGAAAAGGTCAGTTGATGACTTAATTTGGGTTCCTCTAGAAGCAGATCCTGCAATGAAGACTTGAGCACAAGTAGTATATTTAGGAGGTGGTAACTCCTGAAGGTTACCGGAGTTAACCTGATTGGGGAACTCTGGGAGTCAATGCAGAATAGGAACCTCAGAGTTATCCCACCTGAGGGAAAGAAAGCTATGATATATCTATAGCAACTCCCATCAGTCATTCATTTATCGAGAGTGGTTCTCGTGGGTGAGGGGGGCATCAATTCTAGCCTGTCGTGTGCCCTTGCAGAGTGGGTTCTGCATCTGCACAGCTATGCCAGTGAGCCCTCAGGCATACGGATGCAGATATTGGCACCTGGAGGTTGGAGGGTGGGCCTGCGGGTGCTGATATGGTTAGACATAAGGTATATGAGAGGGCATCGACAGGATCTGCTGCAGCTGGGTCCTGATTGTGGAGAGCCTTGAGTGCATCTATGCTAGGGAGTCTACTGGTCTATAGGGAATGGAAACCAACAAGGTTTTTGAGCCTGGAGGTAGCGTGACTACAACCTAGGAAGCTACTTGACCATAGCACAAATGAGTCAAGGGACAAGTGAACTCAGACCTTCATGGAAAGATTCTGTAACTATCCAAAAGGTTGATAATGGGGGCCAGAACCCGGCCCCCATGATACTGAGGATGGAGAGGAGGGAACATATGTACACAGTGATGCCTGGAGGCTATCAGTAATGCTTCCATGGTTCTAGCACTCAGGCAGCTGTGCAAAGAAGCAGAGAGAAAAGTAAGGTGGATGGATCACAGGATGGATGGGGCTCTGCAGGGGTGCTGGTTTATGCAGCATCTCCCTCTGTAGCAACTAGAATGGAGTCTGGAGCTTTAGAGAGAATGCAGGACTGAAAACTCAGGTGGAAAAACATTGACAAAAAGGTCAAGGCATGGCCAAGATTACTCAGGGAAAGGATTTTGAAAGAAGATTTATATGAGAACAATGAAAAATATTTATGCTGATGGAAGAGGAGAGGAATGAGTCAATGAAGCAGAAGAAAAAGGCTGGGAACCCAAGGAAGAAACAAGAGGATATTTAGCAGCTAACTCTTTCCCACACGAAGGTATTCCTCCTCCCGGGGTCCACACCCAGGCCCAGCACCATCTCTCCATCTAGAATGGAGCAGATAGTGTACCCGGGGTTGTGGCGAATCCAACTCTCTGCAATTCAGGACGATGGATGTTGTCATACCCCCGTGTCCTGAACCTCAAGTGTATATATTTCCGGATAATCTGAACTTTCTTTTTTTTTTTTTTTTTTTTTTTTTTGAGACGGAGTCTCGCTCTGTCGCCCAGGCTGGAGTGCAGTGGCCGGATCTCAGCTCACTGCAAGCTCCGCCTCCCGGGTTTACGCCATTCTCCTGCCTCAGCCTCCCGAGTAGCTGGGACTACAGGCGCCTGCCACTGCGCCCGGCTAGTTTTTTGTATTTTTTAGTAGAGACGGGGTTTCACCATGTTAGCCAGGATGGTCTCGATCTCCCGACCTCGTGATGCGCCCGTCTCGGCCTCCCAAAGTGCTGGGATTACAGGCTTGAGCCACCGCGCCGGGCAGATAATCTGAACTTTCAACCACCACCACGAGAAGTGTTGACAATACCTAGTGTGCCTGTGCAGTAAGCATTTTGTGGAGGAAAGGATCTATCACTTTCATTGATTCTCAAAGGGCTCTGTGAACCTATGAAGGACAAGAACCACAGGTCCAAAGAACCAGTGAAACAGCCACTCTGAACACTCATTCAGCATTAGCCTGAGGTGGAATGGCAAGAGGTAGACCAGAAACCTCCCTGAATAGGTAGGGATGAAATTTTCCCTATACTTTGCAGAAAACTGTCAGAACCAAAAACTTGACCTGCCATTGCTGCAGGCACATCTACCAAGGGAGTTCATTCTGTGTAAAGTTTGCTCTTGTGCCTGCCCCCAGACCACTGCCGACCTGGAAGATCTGCTGTGCAGGCTGCTAACAGAGCCACTGGGCAGCAGAAAGATTACCCTGAATCTTCCCTCAGAGAACAGAGAAGCTTCTGTCATGGAAAAAAGAAGGAGAATAAAGCTACAAAATTTTAAAAAGCTTTGAAAAATGTTTCAATGCAAGGAAGTTAGCTCCACTGCTAGGGTACTTTCATACTCAAGAAAGACAACTATTGTTTCCTGCATTTTACATCAGGTATTCAAGCCTCTTTGGGTCTGTCCTGTGGATCACAAGAATTATTATGTGGAAAGCTACACTGCTTCTCCAAATAGGACACAGAGCCTGTTGGAAAGACATCAGTACATCTCAACCTCTGCTTGCTGGCTTCACCAGCAGCTTCTGGCTTCAAAGAAAGTTCTTTGGGCGATGCTTTCTAATTCTGGAAGAGAACCACATGTATCTAAATCTTCTTGATTTGCCCAGGTACACGTCAGAAGACAGGATTTGAAATCATTTCTGGATTCCAGAGATCAATCCCATCTTTATTGCTCACCCAAGCCCTGCTGAGCCAGAAAGCCATCATGCCTGCCACAGGAATCGGTGATCCCGGTGGCTGGAAATGTGCCCGATAGCAGACATTTTTCCAGAATAATTTATCAGGAGAGCTGACAGTGCTTGGTTTCATCATGGCTCTGACACTGGTAAATCTCTGGGATTCTGTTTCCTTCTCAGTATACAATATTCAAAAAGATATGGACCATATGATGCCAATGTCTCTTCCAGCTCTGACAAGCTGGATATTTGACTTCCTGAACATGCCACTCTGTAAGGTCAGGTCACCCCTGCTCCACCTCCCATAAAGCTACTCTGGCCCATCAGCATCATCAGTGGCAAAGAAAGGGGCCCCTAGCTCTGCCCAACACAGCCATCTACAAACCTTCCGTGGGGTTACAGATGGTAGCAAGAGTTCATATCCATAAGTAAGTATTTCCATTTCCAGTCGTTATAAAATTATATAAACTAATTCTTTTAAAAAAATCTTTATGTATGTAGGAGGTACAAGTACAGATTTTTTATATACATATATTGCATAGTGGTAACACCTGGTCTTTTAGTGTGCCCATCACCTGAATAGTGAACATTGTACCCAATAGGAATTTTCCATCCCTCAATCCCCTCCCAGTTTTCTCACCTTTTGTAGGCTTTGGTGTCTATTATTCCATTCTATATGTCCACGGGTACCCATCGTTTAGCTCTCACTTATAAGTGAGAACATGTGGTATTTGATTTTCTGTTTGAGTTATTTCACTTAGGGTAATGGCCTCCAGTTCCATCTATGTTGCTGCAAAAGACATGATTTCATTCTTTTTGATGGCTGAGTAGTATTGTGTGCGGTGGGTGGGTGGGTGTGTGTGTGTGTGTGTGTATAACATTTTCTTTATGTAATCCTCCATTGATGGACACTTGAGCTGATTCCATATTTTTCCTATTGTGAATAGTGTTACAATAAACACACGAGTGCAGGTATCATTTTAATATAATGGTTTCTTTCCCTTTCGGTAGATACCCAGTTGCTGGATTGAAAGATACTTCTATTTTTAGTTCTTTGAGAAATCTCCATACTATTTCCCATAAAGGTTGTACTAATTTACATTCCTACCAACAGTGTGTAAGTATACTGTTTTTTCCACATCCTTGCCAATATCTGTTGTTTTTTGACTTTTTAATAATAGCCATTCTGATGGTGTAAGATGGCATCTTGTTGTGGTTTTAATTTGCATTTCTCTGATGATTAGTGATGTTGAGCAGTGTTTTCATATGTTTGTTGGCTGCTTGTATGTCTTCTTTTGAAAAAGGTCTGCTCGTGTCCTTTGCCCAATTTTTAATGGGGTTTTCTTGTTGAGTTCCTTACAGATCCTAGATTTTAGCCCTTTGTCAAATGCATGGTGTGCAAATACTGTTTCCCATTCTGTAGGTTGTCTGTTTACTCTGTTGATTGTCTCTTCTGCCGTGCAGAGCTTTTTAGTTTAATTACATCTTCTTTATTTTTTGTTTTGTTACTCTTATTGTTGTTGTTTTGTTTGTTTGAGGACCTGGTCATAAATTCTTTGCCTAGGCCAATGTCCAGAAGAGTTTTTCCTAGGTTTTCTTCTAGGATTTTTACAGTTTCAACTTATGTTTAGGTCTTCAACTTCAACTCCATCTTGAGTTAATTTTTGTAAATGGCGAGAGGTATGATCCAGTTTCCTTCTTCTGCATGACTATCCAGTTTTCACAGCATCATTTCTTGAATAGAATGTTCTTTCTCCAGTGTATATTTTTGTCAACTTTGTTGAAGATCATTGAGTGTAGGAGGGTGGCTTTATTTCTAGGCTTTTTATTCTGTTCCATTGATCCATGTGTCTGTTTTTATAGCAGTACCATGCTGTTTTGGCTACTACAGCCTTGCAATATAATTGGAAGTCAGATAATATGTTGCCTTCAGCTTTGTTCTTTTTGGTGAGGATTTTTTGATGATTCGGGCTTTTTTTGATTCCATATGAATTTTGGGATTTTTTTTCTAACTCTGTGAAAAACAACATTCATAATTTGATAGGGGTTGTATTGAATTGGTGGATTGCTTTGGGCAGTATGGTCATTTTAACAATATTGATTCTTCTAATCCATGAGCATAGGATGCTTTATTTTTTTGAATCTTCTACAATTTCTTTAATCAGTGCTTTGTAGTCCTCCTTATAGAGATCTTTCATTTCCTTGGTTAAGTATATTCCTAGGTTTTGTTTAGTTTTGTTGTTGTTGTTGTTGTTGTTGTTGTAGCTATTGTAAATGGAATTGCTTTCTTGATTTGGTCCTCAGCTAGATTCTTATCAGTGTATAGAAACACCACTGATTTCTGTATATTAATTTTGTATCCTGAAACTTTACTGAATTCATTTATCAAACCTAAGGATATTTTTTGTGGAGTCTTTAGGGTTTTCTAGATGTAAGATCATATCATCAGTGAACAGGGATAATTTGACTTCCTCTTTTCCAATCTGGATGCCTTTTATTTTTTTCTATCGCCTGATTGCTCTGGTGAGGACTTCCTAAACTAATTCTTTAGAAATTAGAGATCTCTTTCATGTACATCAAGAGAGCAATAGCAGTTTGTGAAGATCAGATAAACCTGCAAACAAATCAGTTTTGTAATCAATTTATAACTTAGCTGAACAAGTGCTAACTGCCATAGTGGGTTTGATCATTATGCTGTTTTCAAATGTTCTTATTCTTAGTTATACATTATTTAATTTCTACTCACAATGGATCATTGGTTAGAGTCAGAAAGCATAGAAACACTGATGTTAACATACAATAAATTAATGAAGACTGTAAAAAATGATAATAATTCTGCAAAATAACCCAGGATGATTTTTGCCAGGTAAGTAAGTTGCATCCAACTGATCAGAAATCACATATAATGCATCTAGATGTCCTTAGTACTGCAAAATTAAAATGCTTAAATAAGAAAATATAGTGACAATTACATCCAATTTGGCTTTCCATTTGTTGGAAATAAAGACTGCTCATAGATGCCATATGTTATTTGTGGCAAAGTGTTTACAAACAACAGCATGAGGCGATCTCTCTTATCTTGTCATTTAAAACATAATGCAAATGTTGTAAAAATAAACCATTTGGTTTTTTTAGTGCAAAAAGCAAGAATCCAAAATACCAGGTCATGAAATTCGTTTTTGTCCATTTGATGTTGAATCATGTAAATTTCAATCTGCATTTTAATATATATTCAGTCTCCAACTGTCTTAGTCCAGTTTGTGCTGCTATAATAGAATACCACCAACTGAGTAATTTATAATGAACAGAAATTTATTTGGCTCACAGCTCTGGAGGCTGGGAAGTTCAAGATCCAGGGGCCATATCTAGAGAGAGCCTTTTTGCTGTGTCATTCCATGGAGAAAGGTAGAAAAGCAAGAGAACACATGTGCATGAGACAGCCAGGGAGGGCCAAATTTGCTTTTATAACAAATCCACTTCTGCAGTAACAAACACATTTCCAAGATAATGGTATTAGTCCATCATGAGGGCAGAATCCTCATGACCTAATCACCTCTTAAAGGTACTACCTCTCAACACTGTTGCATTGGGGATAATTTCTAATAACGAACTCTGAGGGACACACACAAACCATAGCACCAATGAACGTCATAATTTCTTTGTTGGTAAAGCATGCTTTTCCTTATGTAACTAATTAAAAAGAAACTAAATTGACGAATGCCTGTAAAGCACTTAATATGGCACCTAATATATAAAAAGCACAAAATAAATGTTAACTATTATTTTTATTATTAAATTATCAATTGTCAAATGGGAAAAAGTTTAATTTGTTCTCATATAGAATTAATATTACTAAATGTTATTTATGGCAACAAATTAGAACACAAACTTTAGCAATATTGATCTCAATTTTTTAATTAAAATTTTACCTTTATTATACACCATTCAAGAATGACTAAGTGATTTTCTAAAATTCTTATGGGGACTGGGAGACTAAAGTACTGCAAAATATGTTCGTATGACCAAAAAAAAAAAAAAAAAAAAGTTGAGAAAGACCAATGACCCTGCTCAGCCACTGTCTTGATTTGTCCTCGATATTTCTTTCCGCTTTTCTCTAAGAAGAATGCTCTGCTCTGTGCCTGGGGAGACTGACCTGTATAGATTGCAAATATGAGTTTCCTTCACCTCTGGCTTCTAGTTCAGCCAATAGGAGGCACCAGGTGATTAGAGGGTAGACAGAGAAGACACAGTATTTATTCCCCTACCTTCTCTCCTTCCAGGCAGCAATTTAACAGGAGCCACATTTCTCTACCTAAGAAAACAATAATGTAATAGACCTCTCTCCCTTGTCTACAGTTTTCTTTGGGTCCCAGTAACAGCTTCTTTCCTTTCCTCCTTCAGTTTAGAGAAGGTATCAGCTTACTGTTCTTACTAGTTCCTGGGTGTTTCATCTTCTTTTTGTGAGTTCCCTTCATCCTGCTTATACCTTTATAAATAGTACTTGCATTAACCTCTCTTTAATTACTCTTTTGAGTGTGTCACTTTTCTCCTGACTTTTAAAATAATTGGTATTGGAACTGGCCCCAGGAAGCAGGCCCTAAAACTAGAATTTGGAGATTGGGTTACTCATCCATTTGTAGAGAGCATGAACAAGCTTCTAAAGGTAGACGGGATAGTGATCATCTGTAGCATTACAATTAAAATTATCACTGGCATATGATGGAGTGCAGGTGGAAGAAAAAGTGTTGAGAGCTGAAGTGGCTCTGGCACTTTGTCACTATAAGAGCAATGGTGATTATGAAAACCCTGGGATAGGCTAACTGCTTCTCACTGCTCTAGAGAGAATACACACAAAGAAGGACAAAATGAAAACAGTGAATTCCTGAGTAAAAGAATAGTTGGAAATCAGGAAGACTTTCTTGGCAGTTTTGAAGGAGTTTCTCATCATCTGTAGTTGCAGAACTGATACGGCTGAAGATCAAGCATAAAGCCTAAGTATGAGGATGACACAGTTGTGGTACCAGTGAACATGTATCTTTGCCAGGGCTCTTATGCTAAGGCAGGGATTCTCAATCAGAAGCGGTTTGCTTGTCAGGGAACATCTGGCAATGTCTGAAGACATTTTGGGTTGCCACAACTGTAGAGGTACTATTGGTATCTAGTGGTTAGAGGGTAAAGATGTTGTAAACATCCTACAATACACAGGATGGCCCCCATAACAATTATTTAGCCCCAAAAGTTAGTATTGCTGAAGTTAAGAAACATTGTGCTAAGGTCATGTCACTGATGAACAAAATCTAAGACACTGATACATGGGATAGGGACACTTACGTAGTTGAGAACATTGAATCCCTAAATCCTCTTAAAATTTGTTTGCTGGTTGAAACATACTCTTATCTTATAATAAAAGCCATTTGCTTTCACATGGCAGGGATGGTAGTATACCTTTGCCATCTTATCTACCTATAGATAAAGCTATTATCTACCCTCCCATTCTCTGTCACAATATAGCCTTAATTGTTTTGCTATCTCATAGAAAATCACAATAGTCTGTTACATGGATATTATTATGCTAATTGTATCTTTTGAGCAGGACTGAGTAAGAACCGTACGTATTTTAGCAAGACATGCATGCCAGAAAATGGATGATAAATCTCGCAAAAATTCAGACTCGACACATAAGTGAAGTTTCTAAGGATGC
Source organism: Colobus angolensis palliatus (assembly GCF_000951035.1). Classification (NCBI taxonomy): domain Eukaryota; kingdom Metazoa; phylum Chordata; class Mammalia; order Primates; family Cercopithecidae; genus Colobus; species Colobus angolensis. Next base: position 2,691,465 of record NW_012116422.1, read on the forward strand.
AATAGTCTAGAATGTATAGATGTATTTCTTCTAAAATGACATTAAAAAAAATGTTGCTTTTCCTTCCATCATTCACCACAAGGAAAAGCACAACTTGATTGAGGCTCTTGGAATTGCAGAGGAAATATATACCTTGTTCTGACCTCTTGCCAAATAATGGGTAAGTCTCCTAGTTTGTGAGAGGTCTTGATCAAGAGAAGTTTCTATAGAAGGTCCTGTCAATAAACTTCTCTATTATTTGGTGATCCGGTATATCCAGTTGTACTAGAAATATCTGTGGCAGACAGAGATGTTACACAGAGTGTCTAACAAGCCTGAATAGGGAAATTACAGCATAAACCCCATGGTTTTAAAGTAAGAATTCTGCTAATAATTGTTCTCCATCTGTAAAGCAGCCTCTGCCTTCCCAGTAAGCCCTGGCAAAGACCAAACACCAGACCACGAGACACTAATCTGGTGGGTAGAGGCTAGAGATGGTGTAACACCCTAGAATTCACAGGATAGCCCTCCATAACAATGATTCAGCCCGAAAAGTCAGTAGTGAAGTTGAGAAACACTGTGCTAAGGTCATGGCATTGATGACAAAAACCAGTGATTATAGTGTTACGTGATCCACTGAATCATAAAATTGGAAGTACACAGCGGAACTCCATTTTCAAATGGAAATGATATTTATAAGATCAAGCCTGAACAGGCCCAGAAGGTGGAAGAGTACATTGCACAATAGGTGACTTAGACTCTATGGTACCTCCTCCTACTGATTCACCAGTTCTGTCTTGACCCACACCTCAGAGGAAACTTCCTATAATCAATAAATAGGAGAAGAAAGCATGGCCTGGTTTACCAATGGTTTGCACAGTGTGCTGAAATGAGTCAGAATAGACAGTATAGGCCGGGCGCGGTGGCTCAAGCCTGTAATCCCAGCACTTTGGGAGGCCGAGACTGGTGGATCACGAGGTCAGGAGATCGAGACCATCCTGGTCTACAGGTGAAACCCCGTCTCTACTAAAAAATACAAAAAACTAGCCGGGCGACATGGCGGGCGCCTGTAGTCCCAGCTACTCGGGAGGCTGAGGCAGGAGAATGGCGTAAACCCCGGAGGCGGAGCTTGCAGTGAGCCGAGATCCGGCCACTGCACTCCAGCCTGGGCCACAGAGCGAGACTCCGTCTCAAAAAAAAAAAAAAAAAAAAAAAATAGACAGTATATCACAATCCCACTCAAGGGTGACTCTAAAAGACAATGGTGAAGGGAATGCTCCCAGTGGGCAGAATTGATGTTAATTGTTTATTTTGTTCTCCCTTTCTTCCCCACTACCTTTTATGAAGGACACAAACAGAAGCTAACATTTTAAGTTGATTCCTAGGAATTGACATCATCCCAGTAAGACCCATTAGCTGATGGGACTCTGTGTTCCACTGTGTAGGGGCCATACTTTTTCCCTGACAAGAGAGTAGAGCAGGGGCTGAACGTGCTGGAGAGTCCCCATTTGCCCTCCAGGTATATCCTCCACCGGTCTCTACCCTGCTCTGTGCTCTGGGTGGCAGCCTACAGAGACTATATCACCCAAGTTCCCTTGTCCTCTGGCTTTGTGGTTAAATTTGTCAATGGGAGGTACCAGTAGCTAGAGGAAAAAAAGACTGGGGTGTTTATGTCCCAAGCTGCCTTTATGCCAAATCTCAGCTTAGAATAATAGCTTAAGGCCACAGATTCTGTTTGATAGCCTCTCTCTCATGACTACAGCTCTCCTTGAGTTCCAGTAACATCTTCTCCTTTCCCCTTCAGTCATAAAGGTAGTAATGGTTTGCCTATGTTGCTAGTCCCAGGGTACAACAATCATCTCTTGCTGGTTCCCTTAATCCCGCCCACAGCATTCTAAATAGCCCCTTCTTTAACCTCCCTTAAATTGCTCTTTTGGGTTTTCTATCTTTTTTCCTGGTAAGATCCTAACTGAAGCAAATACCTTTATTTCTCAGAGCAGAAAACTGAGGCCTAGAGGAAGGATAGGTACAGCATCTCCTTGACTGCCCATGACAGGCACTCTGGGGACCTGATCACACCACATACTTAACTCCAGAAACCTCCTTTTCTGTGTTCAGATAACAAAAATGGTTTGCAGGCTGGTGAAAAAGGTTTTCCATAGAGGGAAGCAGAGTCAGTACCAAGGTAGGTCTCTAACCCAGGGCTCTAGAGTCCCAGAACCAAATGCTTCCCGGCCATCTTTTGTCAATGATTTCACAGAAGAGGACTTCATGTCCGAAAGGTCCCACTGACCTGGCTTATCTGCCTCTGGCTTGAATGTATGGCCCACCCCTTTGTGCCTAAACGACCCTCAGGAGGGCCATGGATAGCCTACCCCTTAAAGAGTACCTCAGCCTCCCATCACTCATTCATTCACACACACGTGCACATGCACTGACTCCCGGCCACGTACCAGGCACTGCACCAACCATGGAAATAATGATTTTATTTGGCTCACAGGGCAGGTAGAAGAGTTCCTAGGCAAATAGATATCACTTTTAAAATGGGAAGGAAAAATGGGAAATAAACATTCACAATGGAAAATTACACAGCTATTAAAGATATATATATACACATAGAGAGTTTGAAACAGCATAGAAAGTTTTTATGACAAAATGTTTAGAGGAAAAGTAGAATACAAAATGTCATATAGTATGCTTATGTAAAATGCATAAGGAAAAAATGGACTGGAAGGAAATGCACCAAAATGCTAATAGTGGGGCATAATGTGACATTTCTCTGTATTTAACAACTTTCTTATAACAGGCATCAATTAACTTATGTCTTGTTATGATCTTCTTAAATACATAAGTAGTTTTGAACACAATTTTTTAGATATTCAAACTGCAGTTATGAAACAAAAGCCCAGTTGAGAATACCACTTCTAATCCCAGTCTCCTCCCAAGACAATCACTGTTTTCAGTTTGACTTGTGTGGTTTCTCATGTACAGAGAGAAAGTTACTATTTATGGGAGGTTTTCAACATAAGTAGAACATTACACAAATTATTCTGCAACCTCACTTTTTTCACTTAATAATAAAGCTTGGGGATCTTTCCACAGATACTGTATACATATCTAGCTAAGGATTTTAAACATTAATAGTGGATCCTAATATGGCTACACCAGCACTTATTTAATATGCAGGCCATGAAGGTTGTTTCCATTTTGTCATTATTAAAAACAAATTGCAATGAACAGTCACATAGATGTCTCTTTGCACATATGTAGGACTTTGTGTCTAGAACGGACACTAAGAAGCAGACTTTCTTAGTTGAAGTTTTGGATATTTTAATTTTAAAGGTTTCCATATAGAGATCCCATTCCCCCAGACACCACTAGCTACTTCTGGGGAAACTGGAGGTCTCAGCTGTTCACTGGGCCCTAAGGCTCTAGAGGTGGGGTTTCCTAGCATCCTCGAGGTCCTTGGGGTCTCTGATGGGCTGCCTATCACCCAGGAACACAGACCTTCTACATCTGCCCCCATGATGTGCCCTGTGGATCAGACCACAGTCCCTGCCTGGTGCCAGACACCCGCAGCATCCTGTTTAGCATTTAGATCATGAACAAATGAGCAACGTGGGGGAAAAAGCTTCTCAAAGAAAGCCCACCACCCACTGAAGTTTACCATAGTTCTTTTTGCCTCATGCAGAAAGGAGGTATTTCGTCTAAAAAAAAAAAAGTTCCTTGGGGGCCTGAAAGTCAGAGCCAAGTGTTTTAATATTCCAGATAATTAATTAATTAATTTCTGGAAAAAACATAACTTAGAATGACTATCATTGCTTTCTCAGGAAATGTTATCTTTCTTTGCAGAGGCAAAGTGAACTTCAACTCAACCCAACTGCAGCCAAAGTGAGTTCATTCTGGCCCTTATGCTGAAAAGAGGGTCCTCAGGAGAGCTTGTGGGAACTCTGAGCTTGTGGGATGCTGGGATACACACCCTCCACTCAGTTCACCTCACAGAGGCTGTGACAGAGCAGATGCCTCTGAGAGAGAGGGAGCCTTTGGCCTTTCACATCCCAGGCAAAGCTCTCTCCAAAACTTCCCTTTGAAAAGCCTCAGACACATATACACCATGGAATACTATGCAGCCATAAAAAAGGATGAGTTTGCGTCCTTTGTAGGGACATGGATGCAGCTGGAAA
>NW_012116422.1:2695821-2701065 GCF_000951035.1 Colobus angolensis palliatus
CAAGAAACCAGCCCTCAAAAGGGGCAAAATCTGCACGTTATGCACATGTACCCTAGAACTTAAAGTATAATAAAAAAATAAAATTAAAAAAAAAAAATAAAAAATAAAAAAAAAAAAGAAAAGCCTCAGAATTGGCCTCAGAAGGGTTTCGGCACTCGCAGCGCTGACTCTCTTCACTCCAAAGCAAGAAACCAGCCCTCAAAAGGGGCAAAATCTGCCCAAGACCTCACCGTCCTGCCAGGGCTCTTCCCACATGACTGCTCTCACAACGCCCAAGCTGGGCACAGCCTGGCAGCAGGAATAAAGGCAGGGCACAAGTAGCTGGGACAAGGTACAAAGTGACCCAGTAAAAAGGCACCAACAAGGGCGTCCTGGATTCAGAGGAAGGTTACTTCTTGTCTCTATGGTGGGGCAGGGGGAGGACCCATGGAGTAGGACCTCTGCGGGACCACCAGTGGCCCATAGTACCCATCTTGAATTCTTAGACCTGCTATGACTTTGGGAAAACTATAAAACTGAATCTGTATTGTCAATCATCTACCGATCCTCCAGAACAAATCCCAAGTCCATCTCCTTGGCTCCCCTCCTAGTCCACGTCCATCCTCTCTCCTGGGTGACTCCCACAGCCTCCTTCTATTCCTGTCCCCTAATGGTCCATTCTCTACATGGTGATCAGAGAGATCTTCGCTTATAAAATAAATGATATGCGCCGGGTGCGGTGGCTCACGCCTGTAATCCCAGCACTTTGGGAAGCCGAGGCAGGCCAATTACAGGGACAGGAGATGGAGACCATCCTGGCTAACATGGTGAAACTCCATCTCTACTAAAAATACAAAAAATTAGCCAGGCGTGGTGGCGGGCACCTGTAGTCCCAGCTACTCGGGAGGTTGAGGCAGGAGGATCACTTGAACCCTGGAGGCAGAGGTTGCAGTGAGCCGAGATCTTGCCACTGCACTCCAGCCTGGGCAACAGAGCAAAACTCCATCTCTAAAAGCAAAAAACAAAATAAAATAAGTGACATGATGTAACTCCTCTGCCTAAAAACTTCCAACAACTCCCCACTGCTCTTGGAAGAATTCAAATCTAGCATAGCCCACAAGGCCCCAGATGACCCAGGCCCTGCCTAACTCTCCAGCCTCGGCTCTATCCCACCTCCCCAGCTCTCTGCTGGTCTTCTCACTGTTCCTGTGACAGACCATGCCCATTCCTGATTCAGGGTCTGTCCCGGGTTTCCCAGAAGCAGAACCTGAGAGGAGGGGTTCATGTGAAAGTGCTTGTTAGGGAAGTGTTCCCAAGTACAGAAACCCAAGTACAGTAGGGAGGTGAGCAAGATAGATCAGAAAGGGGAGGAGGCCAAGGAAGTGTGTACCAACCCACCAACGCCCACGGAGGGTGTCTGTGACCCAATACCTCTGGGGAGCCATGGAAACAGCATAGGTCATTCCTGGAGCCATCCTCATCAGGGACAAGAGGGCTCGCAGGTGCACACCCATCAGTTGTGGGTCAATGGCTGCCCCGACGGGGATGAACCTCCTGCTATCTAGGGAAGGACAGCAGCTCCAGCAGCCTGAGGCCAGTCCACCAATGCAGAACTGCCAAAGAGCTGCAGATGTGGGCACTGGGAGGAGGCGTGTGCACAAGCAGGGACACAGACACATGGGGACATGGGCAGAGCAGCAACAGCATCTCTCTCCCTGCTCTTCGCATCTCCTTGCACGACTCACTCCCTCTTTTTCCTACAATGTCCTCTCTATTGTCACTGGCTCCATCTCCCTAAAATCACCCTCCGTCCTACCCTGTCACTCTGCCACCTTACCCTGCTTCAGTTATCTTCATGGCCCAAACTCCCTCTGAAATGATCCAAGCAAATCAGTTTGTCTCCTGTGTATTGTTGGGGTCTCCCACTGGACTGGAAGCGTGGGGACCTGGCCTGGCTTATCTGCATCTTGTATCCCCAGCACTTAGCGTAGAAGACATTTTGAGGACTTTATTAATACTGCCTGGAGCATAGCAGGGCAATTTACATAGCTATAACTTTTCATTTATTTCTATTTCACAAGCACCTGCATAGAATTTACTATCTAAATTCCTTACAACCTATTTAATCCCCCAGAATAACCCAGTGAGGTAGGTACTATTACTATCCTCATTTTCCATGTTGGGAAATTGAGACTTGGAGACTACAGAACTTACTCAGAGTCACACGGCTAGTAGGAGATGTGGGCCAGGGCGCCAAGCCCAGTCCAGAGGCTTCAGAGGATCTGTTGGCTCTAAACAGCCTGCTGCAAGGTGGCAATCATTATCCTCCATCCAGGAGAAAACACTCAGAGAGGTTCCGTGACTGAGCTCAAGCTCCAAATCTGGCGATAAGTGGAACTGAGATTCTGATTCCAAAGTCATCCCCCAACCCAGGTGCCACTATGAGTGACTTTACTGGCAGCATGCCTCTTCCTCTGACTCTTCACTGCATGCTCTTGGCCCTCTGCACTGGTCCCTGGTGATCACCTCCAGCCCACTTTCCAGGGAGGAGAGAGACGCCACCCCATGGCTGAGGAAGCCTCTTACCTGCCACTTTCTGCAAACTACACAGGCTATTTGGTGGCCCAGCTGGGACAATAACAGGTCCAGACATCTTGCAGCCAGTAGCCCTCCCTGCAGCACATTCAGCTGCCCCTTCCTACAGGTAGAATACAGCTCTCAAAAAGAAACATTCCAAACAAAGTCACTGATTTTTAAGCAGTTGTGTGTGTGTGTGTGTGTGTGTGTGTGTGTGTGTGTGTGTGTTTATGCATGCATGTGTTGTCTTAGAAGGGGTAGGAAGGGCCAGAGGGATGAGTGGACAAGCAGACAAGCTGGCAAGGCCGGAAACCTCCCACCATTACCATTCAGAGTGAGACTTCATGAACCCAGATACCACATTACTGGAGACTGGAGGAGGGTGCAGTGTGGCCCACCACATCACCCACCAGCGAGTCAGATCCCCTGAGGGGAACCCTCCGAATTGGCGAAGTGATTCCTGCCACACTGTGTGTAGCCTGCTCAACAACTTGGCTTTGAAACAGACACATGTGCACCCCCCCACCAACCAGCATGCCCACCTCCCAGCTGAGCTTGCCAGCAATTATGGCAATTCCTAAATCACAGTTGACAACTCACTGGGGGTTATTCAGTACCATCTAATTAGTGTTACACACTGATTATCTAAGGCTATTGATATTGGCTTTAATGGTAATTATAATTTTCACATAAAATATTTAATAACCATTCATAATACAAGAAATTTGATTAAGGAGAAAGCATTTTTCTTGGATTTCCACATTGATCTCCTGAAGGCTCAGCTGGGTTTATTCCAAGCGAGAGTAAATATAGCTGACACAATTACCCATCAAAGGCTGTGGAAAACAGCAAACTCAGATTTACCCACCCCCACTCCTTCTCTGAAATACTCAACAGCTACGAAAAATGGGCTAAGGCCACAGACAGGAGATTCACAAAAGAAGAAATGTAAATGGACAACACATCTGTGGGAAAACACTTAGCCTCACCAGTAATCAAGCAACATCCATTTAAATCAGACACCATCTCTTCTATCAAATCGGCAAAGACGTATTTTATAACTACAACTGCCGCTGTTAGCAAAACTATGTACTGGGCCACTACACACTTGTCTGCCACATTCTTCCCCTTCTAGAACATGCATTCCCTTCCTGCAAATAATCACTTTTCCACCTTCTGCAATCACATAGTAGGAAGTGGGGCTGTCATTTACTTTCTTTCTTTGTGTCATCTCCATCTACTGTAAATGGCCAGAAGTAGATCTTCGACCTAAGACGAGCCCGTCACAGATGCCCACCTCACTGCCCTTCACGACTGGTCGGCCGCAGGCATGTGACCCAGTCAGGCCAATGAGAGTGCTTCCCTGTGATCTTTCCATCTGGGATCCAAGAGCATAGATAGCTTCAGTACCTCTTAACAAAGGGGCAAATCTGGGAGATGGAAGCTGGGAGAGCCAGCAGCAGCCATCATCCATCCAACTCTCTGTGACACTTAAACATGGAGTTGTACAACTAAGACCCAGAATACTGTAGAGCTGGTTAGTGTTTTTGTCATCCACAACAGCAAATAGTATCCAAGCCACATCCCTCAAGTCCCTGCCTATTTCCCTCAGAAACTATGACAATTTGCCTGAGTTCTCATCCCAGGCCATCATAAGGACAATACAGAAAGCCCAAAGCAAGCTTGGAATCAGGCCCTCACGCTGCTCTATGGGAGGGAGGAGGAACCCTGTCCACTACTTTCCTTTGTCAGGGACTTGCAGGTGGCAGCCCAGGGGATGCCCTTCTGTAGGCATTCCAATGATTGCTTTGCAATGTCAATTCTCAGCACCCTCACCACCACCCCTCCCAACACAAAAAACACTACAAAGTGTACATTTCGTGAAGTGATTCCCAAAGCCCTAGAAACACCCTTGATGTGACAGAACACAAGTACAGAAACTCCCAAGTGCTCACAGTTTTTGCAGCGCCCCCAGCCTTCCAAAGAGCTCTGTGGCTTCCCTCTTCCAAGATACCTACTCTGGGTCAACCTCAATGAAATTAGGTTCTCTCTCACACGACTTCTAAATGTGGACATGACTCCAACCAGACAAACATGATCCGGCTCTTCAGAAGCCAGAAGGGCTGCTTTAATAAATAAATAGGCATCATTATGATTATACCCAAGGACAATCCCAGCTTAATGCCTTTTATCCCAGTGTAATTATTAATAACACCTTTCACTCTCACAGGCATCCTGGTTTAGGTGACAAATTAGCCTTATCTATCAATAAATCTATAAACCAGCCAGTCCCAGCCCAACACACACATGGCCTCACATGGCCTCCTGCTGCCTTCATCATAGTGGAAAACAATGGAATCTCTTGCCTCGTCTGAGCTCCAGGCAATATCTTTTAAACTTTCCTTCCACTGTGTGCAAAATGATGGAGAAGGAAAGTCCAAGTTTCATTTGCTATCAGCTCACAAAATGGCTGAGCCAGCCCTGTGCCCTTTTCTTTGTTTGTGGGCTGTGCTGCCTCATCCTTTCCAGCACGCCAGCATCCTCAAGTGGTTTGGGGGAATGTTTCTCTCTCCAAACTGGATTGTAGTTCAAGGGAAGTTACAAATCCAAAAGAAAATGAATCACCTTTGTGAGGCTCCTTTTTTCAGGTTTGTAGAAAACAATAGAAATTCCTTTCCACTGCCCCTG
>NW_012116422.1:2701115-2786127 GCF_000951035.1 Colobus angolensis palliatus
ATTAACCTTATCCTGTTTCCTTTTCCTTTCTAATTCTATCCACAGTCTCCAATCCACCTACCCAATACAACGCCCCCCGCCCCACACACACACAGAGTCTGCAAGAACAGTTAGCTCACAGGCAGGAGTTAGAATTCCTACCATGCAGGTCTCCTGCCCTGCAGTCATACTGCCTGGTTCAAACCCTGCCTCTTCCACTTACTAGTTCTATGACCTTGGCCACCTTGCTTAACATCAGTAGGTTCAGCAGCATCATCTACTGAGTTATGAGATTAAATGGGAGGATATGTACAGAGAATTTAGCCCAGTGCTCCGTACCATGGGAAGCTTTAGATAAATGTTAGCTATTGTCATTAATAATAGTAGTAAAGATCTATCAATGCAAGTTTAAAGCAGATGGGTATGGTATGCTTTAGTGAGAAATTCACTCGGCATTTGAAAAGTTGACTTGCTGATATTTATGACTAATCTGACCACATATTGTCTCTTTTATGGGTGCATAAACTGAGGCCAGAGAAAACAAGTGCTTGCCCCCAAACTCCAACCTCTAAAAGGCCAAGCAGGGCTGAAAGTTCCACACTCATGTCACCATCCTGGGGAGAACACCCCATTCCTTGAAGAGTACTGGTCAGAGAATTCATTTTATAAGCATCATGTGAGGTGGACATCGTTGTTATCCCCATTCTGAAGTGGAGAAAACTGAGGTCTACAGAGATTAATTAACTTCTCCAAGGCCACACACAACTTGTAAGTGGCAGAGCAGGGATATGATCTCTGTGTCAAAGTCCAGATCCTGTGATATTAAGGAGTAAGTTACATCCTGGCTTCCACTACTCCAAGAAAAAGCTTTTGCTCTTGCCTAATGGTAGGGCAGAATTAAGTGAGACCTGTTAACGTCTTCATTCCCTTAAAAAGAAAAGCAGCAAATAATAAATTATTTTGGCACAAAGTTTGTTTTCAGGTTTCAGGGCTGGATATTCGTATGGTCCTGTGTGTTTCTATGAGTGGCTGTTGGCATGAGAAAATTCTCCTCCTAGTTTCTTCTAAATGAAATGGTGAAATGGTGACTTTGGGGGAGAAAGAGTAGAGACTCCAAGGGAATAAGGCCACGGGGAAGATGACAACCCAGCCCACAGGGACACATTCCTGCTCCTCTGAGCTCGAGAAGGAACAGATCTACTCCCGACAGGGCACACCCAACACCTGGTCTGCCTCCCCTCACAAAGCTCTCAGCCCTCAAAGCACACGAAGTCTTACAAACCATGCCGGGCTCACCCACTGAGGACATGCTGGTGAGAAAGCAGGCACTGCAACCCCTGTTCCTTCCTGATGGTCATGTGCAGCTGTGCTCCAAAGGATAGATGGGCCTAAAACCAAGAGACCAACTCCAGGTAGAAACATGCCCTAATTCAAAAAGGCACCTATAGGCCAAGAGTGACCTATCACAGGGAAGGAAAGCCCGGGAACGTTTGCCAAGATACCTTTAGCAGGTAACTCACCTTTACTGCCCCCATCAGGGTCCAGGGAACCTCTACATGCCCAACTCAATGCTCAGCTCAACGCCTCTGACCAGTACTCTTCAAGGATAGAGACATGAGTGTGGGACCTTCAGCCCTGCTTGGCCTTTTAGAGGTTGGAGTTTTGGGGCAAGCACTTGTTTTTCCCAGCCTCAGTTTATGCATCCATAAAATAGGCTTAGTATGTGGTCTATGAAGAGGAGGAGGAAGAAGGTGCCATCTTCCAGAAGCACAGCACATTGTCCAGGTATGGATGAGAAACACTCACGGGGCCCTCAGTGGAGAACAGAATTGAGGGCCAAGTGGTGTGGCTCAGGATGAGGTTGGGTTCTTTCAGAGACAGAAGTCATGGCAGTGTCTGGGACAGCCACGGTTGCTGAAGCTTGGTGGAGAAAGGCACATAGACAATGTCTGCAGGGTCACAATCACCTGCCTGTTCTCCCAGATGCCCATAATCACCAACCAGTAGCACGCAGGCCAGGTGAAGCTGGCAGATGCCAGCCCACTGTCAGGTCTGTGCTTTTGTTGGCCAGGAGACAAGTATGGACAAGTATGACACCTTTGCAGGATTTCTGAGGACCGTGAAGCCACAGTGTCTCTAACCATACATCTACGATGTGCTGGTATGCACCTTTCTGCCCTTGGTCAGTACAGAAAAAGCTTCAGCATCCCCAACTGGGCCCTTACCTGACCCCTGTACTCCCAGAGCCTCCGTGATTCTTCCCCACCCAAGCAAACCCAGTTTTGTGTACTTTCCAAGTGGCCTTTTCCTCCCCAAGTGCCTACCAGCAAAGCAGGTCATCCTGGACTTTACAGCCTCCCTTGGGCCAGGCCTGTATCCTGGGCCATCCCACTTTTCTGAAGAATGGAACGAGGGATGTTTTCTATTTTAATGACTGCAGTTAAATGTTTCATGGGCCAAAACTGAGGCCAGATCACTTTGTAATCATTCTTCTGGCTCCTGCATAATTGATGCCCTTATGCACTTTTCATGACCTAATTTATCTACCTCCTAAAATATTTTGTAAAACCTGAATCCCATCTGTAATGATCTACGTCCCCTTATAAAGTCTACCAAAGAATTTGCCATACAATCTGCATTTGTGGATCTACACTCAGCTGCATTAGGTGAAGGCAGGACTGTTTCCAGGCAGGGCTGGAGGCCGGATGGGTCAAACAAGTCTAACCTTGGCTTGGGAAACACACCCAGGGGAGACGGATGCAGGGAGGGGGAATTCCCAAGAGAGGCCGGCCTTGAGGATCGTGAGGAAGTGAGACAGGAATTGAGGGAGCAAAAAGGACTTCCTAGGGTCAACTACAGAGAGCCTGTGTGGCCCATCAGGTGGCAAAGATAACAACAACAATTATAATAGCAAGAGTAATGATGGTGACTGCTCTATCCGGACTGTTAAGTGTCAGGTACTGCATGAGCACCTCCCAGGCATTAGTTCACTGATTCTCACTCATGAGGTGGGGACTATCACCATTCCCATTTCACAGATAAGAAAACTGAGGCTTAGAGAGAGGTAAGTAACTTGCTTGAGTTCCGGTAGTCAGTACATTAGAGAGATGAGATTCAAACCTGAGTAGGCTGACCTGGAGCCAGGCTCCCAATCTCTGTACCACCTCGTACTCCTAGGTGAGTCTGCCTCCTCAAACCTGATGTCCTAGGAACCTAGAAACCCTTGAGTTTCAATAACCAATCAGCAAGGCTTTTAGGGTAAAGTTACCAGATTTCGTTAAAAACAAAAACAGAACACCTGTTGTGTGGACATTTGGCATATACTTATACTAAAATGTGATTTGCTATTTATTTAGAATTCAAATTTAATTGGGTAACCTCTATCTTACCTGGCAGTTCTATTTTGGGGCCACTCACCATGTGTCCAGGACTGTGCTAGGATTGGGACTACAGGGACTGCCTTCAATTGGAACCCAGCCTGCCTGCATTTAAACGAGATGGACACCAGCACAAGGGACAAACATGGGCAGGGGCAGTCTGATCCAAATCTGCCGGCTGAATGCCTACGGTTGTTGAGGGTCAGAGGCTCACAAAACAACATCTTCCTGGAGGAGCACGGGGCCTGAGCTGAGCCCAGAGATGGGAAGAAGAGCAAGGACAGGAAGGAAGAGAGGCTGCCCTCCCCGCCCCACCCCCAGTCCCACGCCCTGCTCCTGAGGCCTGCACTCCCCTCCTGGGTGCAGTCAAAAACCCCACTGGAGCCCAACACTCAGAGCAACAAACTCCAGGGCAAGCCAAAACTTGGGCCAGGCCCATCCCATAGGAGACCCCACCCAGATGGGCCCGCCTGCTATCCCATGGGCTGACCCAAGTCCACAGCTCCCACACCCACAGCCCCAGCCTGTGCTCACTCTACCCCTCCCACTTAGAAGCTGCCTGTCCTCCCCAGACACCACCTCTCATCAAGGGCCCAGCTCTATCCTCCCCTGTTCTAGCTGCCAATCTCATGCCTGCTGGCCTGCCCTTAGACTATATCCCTTAGACCAAACATTTGCACATTGTTTATTAGGCCCCTAGCATGGAGCTTAGAACTTAGTTGGTGCTCCGTAAGTGGTTGTGAATGACTGAGAGTCACTCTGTCTGGCACCTTTGCTTTCTATGTGTGTGGTTACCCAGCAGAGGTTGGAACAGAGGGCGTGCCGGAGGAGATCCAGGGACAATACTCGACAGAGGAACACTGATATGTCTCCATATCCCCAGCGCCCAGCCCAGGGTCTGGTGTGGAGGAGATGCAAGAACCGTTTTGCTGGAGAGGGGGATGTGAGATCGGGAGATCAGAAGCACAGTGGGAGAGTCCAGGCCTGGGAAGTGCTGCCTCTCCTCTGCTTCTCTCCATGGCTTGTTCTAGGACTTGGACAAGTCACAGACCACTCTTCGCTTCGGTTTCCTTGGCTGGAAAATGGAACATGGACACATTGCTCTGGCTGCCCAGCAGCTGGTTGCTAGGATGATGGGACCACTATAATAGTAGCGCCTCCCTGCAAGACGAGTCTCACAGGAGGCCTAAAATGCAGTTGACTTGAGGTTCTGGACCTTGGCAAGTGCCACTCACACCAGTAGCCTCCCAAGCCCTGACTGGCCATGGCCCTGATGGTGACAAACTCCCCCTCCATGAACCCAGCCACACATCATTTGTCCATGTCTCTGTGGCTTCTCCAAGTCCAGCCTCTCTGAGCAAAGGCCAAATAAAGATGGATTTGCCCTCTCTCGCAGCAAACAACACCTCCGTCAATCTCTGGGCACCCAAACCATGCTCATTGTTCTTGTGTGAATTCCACAGATGCTTATAAACACTTCCATTACTTCTGAAGTTTTATTTCTGGTTTTTGTTAAACCTTTACTCTGAAATTTGCCATTTTAAACACTCCCTGACTGAGTAAGATTTATGCGGTTTCCTCCCACAGAAGCTACCTATAATGGACAGAGCCAAAATCAATTTATAGGGCCTCCAGAGCAGCGGACAACCCATTTTTATTGGAAGAAGGTGTTCTCAGGAAAGAGAAAAAAATACATTATGACCCCAGAAACATCCACTCCTCCAAGAGGCTGATTGCACTGGGCACCCATCTCTGCTCCTCCTTCAAAATGAACTCAATAAAATGGCATGGAACCTGCTCCCCTTCAGACCAGAGATGGAAACAAGGATTCCAGCCTCCTCAGGAGAGGTCCCTGCCCCTCAGTGGCTTGGGATATACAGGTAGGGCACAGGCTAACCTGAGCCCAGTGATTCAAACAGAGCCAGGAGTAGGAGGTGGCCAGGGTGGTGGGGGAAGGTTGGCCATGTTACCAATTCATTTATGTTCTAAATCCCCATCTGAAGGGAACCTTACCTACATCTTTTCAGGCCTTGTCAAATAAATTAGGAAATCTCTTCCTTTGAAGATCAATGGTATAGAGATGACTTTGAACTCTTAATATCAGGCATTAGCAAGATAATGTTAGGTTTTATAAGGAATGAAAAGAATTTACCAGTTTTCTTCCAGCAATTCTCTCTGGGCTCTACAAGGAAGCTAATCACTAGATAATTGGTCAATGACTCTTCAGATCCATTCAAATCCATTGAATTTTTAGAGAGGGAAAAAGTAGAAGTCCCTTAAAGGACCAATTACCGAACAGCTGGGACCTATACCTTTGCCAGAAAACACAGTTCTAGGAAAAGCCAGGATGCAAAGAGATTGGTGTATTAGTTGGCTCAGGCTGTCGTAACAAAGTACCACTGACTGGGTGGCTTAAACATCAGATGTTTACTTTTCTCACAGTTCTGGAGGCTGAAGTCCAAGATCAAGGTTCTGGCTGATTCAGTTTCTGTCGAGGGCATTCATCCCAGCTAGTAGATGATGACCACTCCTCACTGTCCTCATATGTT
The DNA here is from genome assembly GCF_000951035.1 of Colobus angolensis palliatus. NCBI lineage: Eukaryota > Metazoa > Chordata > Mammalia > Primates > Cercopithecidae > Colobus > Colobus angolensis. Next base: position 2,707,021 of record NW_012116422.1, read on the forward strand.
AGGGTAGGGGAATCTCTGATGTCTCTTCTTATAAGGACATGAATTCTATTGGATTAGGGCCCTGCCTTATGTCCTCATCTAACCTCAAGTAACCTCAGGTTTACTTCTTTGGAGGCCTCATCTCCAAATACAGCCATATTGAGGGCTAGGGCTTCCATACATGTATTTTGGGGAGACATAAATATTTATCCCATAACACTGGGTCTGCCACAACTTGGTTCTCCACTCACAGGATTCCATTTCCTACCCCCACTTGGTGGCCCAAACCTTCTCCATGCTCTCCACCTCTGGTCTCCACCTCTCCCTCCCCAGTACTTCCTGCAGGAGGCTCCGGTTCCCAAGCCACAGCTCAGAGTCCTCTCTCTGCTCAAAAACTTCAGTGGCTCCCCCATCATGCATATAATTAAGTCCATAAGTTAGAGAGCCAGTAACTGCATTGATCTAAAAATGAACAAACAAACTTCAGAGTCAGACAGACCTAGGTGAAAATCCTGGCTCTGACCTATAGTAGCTGTGTGATTTGGGATAATTTACTTAACCCCTCAGAGCCTCAGGTTTCTCATCTATAACATGGGGAAAATAACAGCTCTTACTTCATTGGTTTGTGGTAGAGATGAAAGAGGGAATGCTGGGAAGTGCCTAACAGAGTGCTTGGCATTTAAAATCAAATAAAATGTTAGCTCTGAGTGTCATTATGCTCTCTCAACAACCCACTGGTGATTGCAGCCCCTTTTATGGTTTTAACACCATCTAAAGGCCAGCAGCCCCTACATTTACATCTCCAGCCCTGATCTCTCTCCAGGACTACAGATGAACGAAGCCAGCTGTCCCCTCAACATCTCCACGCAGATATCAACAGGCATCTCAGGATCATCACATATAAAACAGCTCCTGATCCACTCCAACCTGCTCTACTCACAGCCTTCCTGATCCTGACTGCTGAGGCTAAAACTGTGAAGTCATCTTTGATTCCCCACTGTCTCTCACATTCCACCTTCAGATGTTAAGAAATCTTCTGTGTCCAGAACAAAACCACTTACCACCTCCACGGCATTCATCTAGCCCTCCCCTCTCACCTGGAGGAAGTGGCAGCCTCCTAACTGGCTCCCTGACTCCACCCTTGCCCCAGAATGCTCAGGTTTTCACACACACACACACAAAATAATACTTTCAAAACAGAAGCCCCCATCTCACTAAGGGTAAAGTCCAAAGCCCTATACTGGCCTGCAGGGCCCCATTGCCTCTCTGATCCCTTCTCGTACCACAGTCCCCTCGTTCGCTCTGCTGTAGCCACACTGCCTCCTTGCTGGTCCTTAACATGCCAGGCACACTCCTGCTTCAGGCTCTCCTGCCCTTGCTACTCCTTCTCCCTGGAGTGCTTTTCACCAGATAGCCACCTGGGTAGCTCCCTACAGCCTTCTCAAATTACTCAAATATCATCTTCCCAAAGAGGTCTACTCAGCTACCCTTGGCAAAATTGCAATCTGCATGCGCGCGCACACACGCGCGCACACACACACACACACACACTGTTCCCATTCCTCCTATCTCATCCTACTCATTCTTGTTTCCTTGTACTTACCTCTTCCTAACATACTATATACATTACATGTATATTATATTTATTTGTTTATTGTCTGCTTCCCCCTGTAGAAACTAAATTCACATAGGAGTGATATTTACTCGTTTTATTCACAGCTGTATATCCAGCCCCTAACACAGTGTCTAGCACACAGAGGTCACTCAGTAAATATTTGTTGAACTCATGAGAGCTGAGCCATTCACTCACACATTTATTTAACAAATACCTGCTGAGCATCTTCCAAGCCCATCAGGGCTCAGCCTTTCCAGCCACTTTCCCTGGATGTCCCTCCACAGAACCTCTTACTAAACTGCCCTCGTCTGTCTACACACCTGCATTCTGAGTGCCCTTTCCCCTGCAGCCTTGCCCACTCCTATTCCACCTGTGGAAATCCTAGGCCTCCGCCAAGGGCAGCTCCCCTCCTCCTCCTCTGTGAAGCTTTGCATCGATGTGGGGGCCTGGCCTTGAGTTTCCCCATACCTTTCCTCTGGCCATCTTCCCATTCTGCTGGGCATCAGCATGGGTTATGTCCTGTCCTACATTCCTGCTAATCGTGCTTTGCCCCTCTCCACCTCACCCGTGGTGTCAGGCATACCTCAGCTGTTCCAGAAAGATTTAGGAGTGAGTTGGCATGCCTTTGTATCAGCCTGTAAATTAAGAAGGCAAAAGTAAACCTTAGTCTTGGAGAGTCAGCTAATTTGGCCCCTTGAGACAAGAGTGGCATATAATTATACAATTACCTTCCTCCTGCCAGGCTCACAATCCCATCAACAACCCCAGAAGGAACATGCTGCCTCTCCCTCATGACATGTCTCCATGATGCAGATGACCTGTGTCCTCCCACCGAATGCAGCTGCTGCACAGCCTGCCCTCAGGTCCCACCCCAGGCCCCATTAGGACTGTTCCTCCCAGCCCATGAAAAAGACTGTGTGCATTCAGGAACAGAACAATGATACGCTTGCTATAAACATGGGTTCTACCACGTACCACACTCCAGTTCAACTGGTTTTAATCCTTGAAGGAATGAGTTGTTGGGAAATTTCTTGCTCAAAAGATGGAATAAGCAATGCATATGATCAAAAGCATATCTACCAGCCCTGCCCTGCAACCTCATTCTCTGAGAAAATAGGTGACATATCACCCATGACATCCTAGAGTTCATGTGTCCCCAAAGCTTGCTTCATCCATGCCCATACATGTAGAAATTAACATAAAAACAACATTCTTATTTCCATCACTCCATCTGTCAACGACTTTAGCTCCTGCTCCTAGCAGGGGACTGAGGCACCGAGGTTAGGTGAGGAAGGCGAGGCCTATGTTGTAATCACATTTCCTCTCCTTTTGCTCATCTTCCCAGAGGAGAATGCAGTGGAAGTCATGGAAAGTCGAAGAAGAGGAATTATGTTAAATGAGACATCCCTCCTCAAGTCAGCAGTGATCCCACGGCCCAAAGCAGCAATCCAAGTTTTATTTGCTCATAAACATTAATGGGACCAAACCTCAGGGAAAGGAAAAGGAAAAGCCAAATGGCAGAGAGCACAGTGACGCTGTAGAACTCAGGCTCAGAGCAGGAGGGGAAAGGTCAGAGCTCTGGGGAAAGGGGCGCTCACAATCTCCCCTTCACAGAGGGACTGTCCTTGCTGGCTCTGGGAGGTGGATCTGGGCAGGTTTTTTAATTCCTTGGAATTCCATAAATGCTTTTCTTGAGGAGGAAGAAAAAACTTAAAATACAAGGTGTGCTTTTAATGGCCAACCTCTGCCAAAGCGCAGTGACAACTGAGGCCCACCCCTCTGGCTCTACATCCTTGACCAGCTGAGACTTGGGGAGGGACCATCCTCTTGGTGCAGGGAGAGGACATCCTAACAGAATAGACAGATCCCAATCCCAGTCTCCGCCCTATTAGTGACAACCAAAAGGATTCCAGGTAAACTCATACAACCGCTCTCTGTCTCTGCTTTGTTATCCTCGCCACGGCACATCCCCTCTGCCTGCTGCTGGGGCTTACAGCTGGTGCAAAGCACCGTGTGAGCAATGAAGGTGTTCCCAGGCACCGTGTTGAGCTCCCGCCCACACCAACTCGTTTGATCCTTTCAACAACCCTGTGAGATAGGCACTAGGCTCCCCATTTTACAGATTAGAAACTGAGGCTCAGAGGACCTAAGTCCCTGGTTTAAGGTCTCACAGCTGGAACATGGCAGAGCCAGGACTAGAACTCAGGTCTGTGTCAGGAGTCCGTGTTTTTCGGCCGGAAGCTACCTGACCTGATTCCACACAGTAGGTGCTTAAGCAAAGCCTGCTGAACTGAATTGATGCCCACTCCTGTGGTCTCACATCTCCCAGCAGCCCCCCAGGATCAGTGCCACCTCCTACCCTGGCCCTATTAGAAGCACTGGGTTTGTTTCTCCCTCTCTGATTTGGAGGGAACCACAGGAGCGTTAAGACCATTTCTCACCCTCCAGCTCTGTATCCAGGTTTTAACTTAGAGGGAGGAAAAGAGAAAGTATTTTCTTTCCCAATTTCTTCTCTCATTTGAATGTTGAATTCTGTGGGTTTGTAGATGCCTAGTTCCCCGGAGGAATTCCCTGAGAAGCCATCTGCTTGTGTGCTTCTGAGACTCCTTGGCAAATGAAAATGTAGGAGGCTAATCAATCATCCTGGGGAGCCGCTTGCCCTTTCCCGGGAGATGGGTGTGTACGCACGCCCTTGAACATGGGGCTGCACCTCTGGAGCTGCAGGCTGTGCAGATGCACTGCCATTCTGGGATCATCTCTGACTTGGGCCAGGTCTATACAACCCAGAGGCCAAGGCAGTAACAAGGCCAAGACAGAGGGCCAGGGCAGCATTTAGAAGGGCTCATGCTTTGGGTCAGAAATGCCAGGGGGCCACCACTGTGTGTTCGCCCACAGCAGACCCCACCACGGTTACAGACAGGGATGCAGACATAACACTACAAGCATATCCATCAGGAGTCAAGTCATGGGGCTGTCCCCAGGAAGTCAGCTCATTAGTGTGGCTGGCCAAGGCCATGCTGGCCCTTAGAGGTGGCTGCTCCAGCTCCAGCAGCGACTCTGTGGTCAGGAAAGCCCGGGTTCTGATCGACCCACAGGAGACCACACTTGGGTGGGCCCTGTAAGTGAAGCCCTTTCTTCCAAAACGGCCACTGGATCCAATTTCTCTCACTGGGAATCAAGGCAGCATTGCAGGTAACAAACGTGTGAACAGACAAGCCAGCTTCCAAGTAGAATCCTGTTACATAAACCTTGACAAGCCCCAGAGGGCATCTGGTCACCCATGTAGTTCTATCAGTGGGCAAACCCAAGCCCTCTGGAGAGGGTCAAGTACTCGCCTAAGGACTGCAAGACTCCCAACCCAGCGCGGTATCCAAGCACACAGCAGACCATGTCCTCCCAGACTCCTGACCAGCAGTGCCCACCTTTTGCAGCCAGCAGGCAGAAGACAGGAGAAGATCCATTGCCAGCCACCCTTGAGCCATTCCTGGACCTCTCGAGGAAGCTCCACCTCTAAAGTAGTTCCTCTTTCCCATTGGCCCTTCAACTCCTCCCTCTAAGCTCGGGGGGTTTCTGTCACATGCTCAGGCTGCTCCTGGTGCCTTGACAAAAAGGTTTTCAAAACCAGAAGAATTTAATATTTCATCATTATATGCAAAACAAGGCAGTCAGAACAGCCCGGGGCCTGAACGGCTGCAGGTGACTGAGGATGGGACAGATGGAGAGTTTCTGCACACATCCTGTCCCCTGCGGAGCTTCCTGGCCCCAAGTGAGCTTTATTTGGCCGTGAAGGTGAACGTACACACTGGCTATGGGGCCAAATGCTCCGACTGAAGCAGGAAGCAATCCGTCTGCAAACTCAGGCCGGCAAGGGGATAGTGGGGTGGTGCAGAGTGAGCAAACGCGCCTGCGCCCTGGAAGCTCAGGGGAGGCCACAGGAAGCTAGAGAATAAATGCCCTGCTTCATGTTCACTGTGGAAGGAGATTTCAAGCTTGTGAGTCCACAAGGCAGTTAGCATGAGAATATAAAGTCATCAGAGTTCCCCAAGGTGTGCATGTCAACTTTCACAGCTTTCTATGACAAAAGGGATCTGTGATTAAATAAGTTTAGGAAACACAGGATTAAAAAAAAAGCTTGACAGGTTTCTTTAGAAGAAGAACTTCTGAAAGCTTTGGAATGCTGATGTTCACTGGGAATCTCCAAGAAGGAAGCATAGAATGGGACATTTTCCAGGATTATTCAGTTGGCCATAGGCAGCATTAACAGAGTGTCTTAGGAGACTCTACCCCCATAAGGCCTTCTGAAATGGAGTGAAATCATGTCTAAGGAAGTTCTGGAGAAAGACACAAGTGCTCACAAGAGCCGAGTTTCTGCAGTTTTGGGTAACATGGCCTCCTCTTCTATGCAGCCTAAATTCCCCACCTGGAAATCTCCAATGAGTAAGGGAAGCACCATGCCCAAAGCTTGGAACCCAAGCGGACATGTAGAGTGTGGATCCAGGCCTGCGTGGGAAGGAAGTCACCTGGAGTCCACAGGGTCTCCCAACCACTGAAGACCCTGGCCCCCTGCTCAGTGTCCAACACCCCTGCCCTGCACTTCCAACCTCTTTTCTCCCCTGGTCACTAGTCCTTCTTCTCTAGTTACCAGCCCCTCTCCTGCTCCTCCAACCACTTTCCCATACATTCCTTACACAGCTATCCCTCAGATAAGGACACAAATCTTATCTGAAACAACAGAGAAATCTGTGCTACTGAAATGGGAGAGTTCCCTGATCCCCCTGGCAGGACATGCGACAGGGGTGTAGCTCACATGTTCAGTCACTGCTGCTGCTCAAATCCTTTATGGGAGGGGAGCACACAGGCAGACAGGTACAGGAGCCCAAGTGGGCGTGTGTTACAGTGTGCCCTTTCAGCCTTGCCGTCTGCGGAAGGCTTGACTGTCAACCAGCTCAGTGGACCCTCTGCCTTTCTGCAAGGACAGAGGACCAGTGTGACAGCTTCCTGTATCCCAAGCTCTGGTCCAGCATCCTGGAAAAATCAGGCCACACATGGACTCGAAGGATGAATGCAGGGGTTTTATTGAGTGGTGGAGGTGGCTCTCAGAGGGATAGATGGGGAGCCAGAAGTCGGGGATGGAATGGGAAGATGATCTTCCCCTGGAGCCTGGCTGTCCAGCAGCCAAATCCCTCTCTGACCGTCCCCAACCAAACTCCCCTTGGCGTTCAGATGTTCCTCCTCTTCTTTCTCTGCCACATCATTCCGCTGTTCTGCCATCTGTCTGTCTGCTTGTCTCATATCCTCACCTACTCTGGAGCCTGCAGTTCAGGGCTTATATGGGGTACAGGATAGGGAGCATGGTGGGCCAAACGACAACTTTTTGGGGATGAAAATGGGCATGCCTGTTCCCATTTAGGGCCTTGGGTATCCAGGCTCGAGGGTGAGGCCTTTGCCAGGGAACCACCCTCTTCTACCCAGTGTTTCCGCCTCCTGTCTGTGTCACTACCAGATTCACCAAGCCAAAAAAGTGTTACAAAATCTTGGAGACGAACAGTGCCCATCCTTGGCTCCACTGAAGAGTAGACTACATCGAGCCCAGGACTCCTCAGTCCCCTTTACACCCTTCCTCTTGTTAATGGAAAAACCAAACTCTGGTAAAATATTTTAAAGAGATTTATCCTAAGCCAATATGAGCGACCCCGGCCCGGGGAAACACAATCCCCAGAGGTCCTGACAAAGGGCACCCCAGGCGGTCAGATTCCAGTTTGGTTGTACACATTTTAGGGAAGCAGGAGTTACAGGCAAAGACATAAATCAATACATGGAAGGTAGACATTGGCTTGGCCTGAAAAGGCAGGACGTCTTGAAGCAGGGGCTTCCAGGTTTAGGTGGATTAACGGATTCTTTAACTTGCAGTTGGTTAAAGGAGTAAGGCTCTGTCTACAATGGGGAGTCAGCAGAAAGGAATGTTTTAAATTAAGATAAGGATGCTATGTAGTAAGACTGATGACCTGCAGGCTTGATTTGCAGTCCTTGCCTTGCATGGCCTTAGATCTTGTTTATAATTTGGCATCTTATTGCCACAAAGGGTCTGTTGCATCCGTCTTAGGATCTCTATTTTAGCATTAATGCTGGTCAGTTATGCCTAAACTCCAAAAGAAAGGGGGAATAACCAGGCGTGTCCAGCTTCCCTTCCTGTCATGGCCAAGCACTCAGATTTTCAGGTGTCTCTGGGGTCCTCTTGGCCAAGAGGCGGTCTGTTCAGTCAGTTGGGTGGGCTCAGGGTTTCGTTTTTAATTTACAGTTTTCTCAGTTCTCCATAGGAATCCAACTCAACCGCCTCCTTTCCCAGGACTGGGATGCCTTATTTGCATCTTCCATCAACAAACACCCCTTGCTCCAAAGCCCCATCTCATACCCTGAGCAGTGCTTTGCTCCCCAAACATGCCCTGAGATCAACCAGTCCCCTGCAGGGGACCCAGCCAACCCCCGCCTTCAACTTTCAAGACAGCCTACTCTAAAAACAGCCTCCTGGCCCCAGAGCACAGCCAAGAAAACCTGGATATGCTAAACCTCTCCCTCCCTCCCCACACACACACCATTGTGCAAGGACAACACTGGCCTGCAGGCTCTTCCTTCGCACAAGAATCAAACAACACCTATAGCTGAACCAAAGCAAGTGCAACTTGGCTCGTTCCAATCCTACCTGGCCCTCCACTCATCCGTGAACACGGGCCCATCCCAGACCCTACTGCTCAGCATACTTGCTTTTTCTCAGGTGATTTGCTCCTTCTGAGGTTTCTCCCCCTCAGGCCAAAAAGAAGTAAAAATAAAATTTTAAATCATATATTTTGAGTTTCCAGAAGATGGGTTCTGGAGGTTTGAAATGTTATAATCCTTGAAATGCAGCTACTTCAGTCACCTTGCTTCCCAGAGGAGCAAACTCAGGGTGAGCGGGATGAAGGGAGCTGTGATTCTCAGAGGGAGGTCTATACAGGAAAGTTTTAAAAAAAATACCAGATTTTATCATTGTGGACAAATGAACTCTTCTCATAGATGTGGTTCCTGCACATGGTTTTATGTTAGCTAAGCTGTAAGACTAGATTTAGAGAAAAACAAACAAACAAACAAACAAAAAGGCACCAAAATGTATTTAAATAAGGAAGAGCTAGAACAGAAACAAGGGACGCCATGTACAGGTACGGGGCTCCCCCTTCTCTCCCAGTCAATCGTCGCGCACAGGGCTCTGACCCAGCCAACCTCATGACATCCTGCATTGGCCATACCCAGCCATAACAGAGAACATCCAGCGACAACCAAAAACTCAGGAAGCTTCTTTTCCCCCCTCAGTTCTGTGGGCTCCTACAGCCCTGTACTCCCCAAACCCATCACCCCCATGCCTACCAAGTAGCTGTCGGTTCTGTCTGCTTTTCCCACACTGAAGGCGCAGACCTTAGTCATTGTATCCCCAGCCTCCTATGGTGGGCCTAGGACACATTAATTAATTTATTAATGGAGGTGGGGGAGGGAGAGAGAAAGGGAAGGAGAGAGAGGATAAGGAAGGGAGGAAGGGAGGGAGGGATGGAGGAAGGGAGGGAGAGAGAGGGGAAGGGAAAGAATTAGAGGGGAGGAGAGAGGGAGGAAGGTAGAGAGGAAAGGAGGTGGGGAGGAAGGGAAGGAGGGAGGGAAGGCAGGGAGAAAGAATCTAGCCAGCCACCCCTGACTGGTGAGACACCAGCTTCCCTGGGTTCCACGTGCCCCTCTTCTCCTGGGCATGTAAGCTAATGTTCACAGGTTTTCTAACACTGGGATCTTCCCAGCACCCCATGGGCACCAGGCCCAGAGACAAAACCCAGCTGGGAAGCCAACACCGGGGGTGAGCCATCCCTGCAGACCTTTCTGATCTGGCACTCTGAAAATGGCCCACTGTGACCAGTACCCATTCAAGCTGGTTTCAGCAGAAAAGAACTTATGAGGTCACTAAAGCATCCCATGGTGCCCAGGGCTGGGACCCAGGAAAATTCTAGGACTGAAGATGGGTTAAGCCACAGACACTTCTTCTCATTTTCATACCTCCAAGCTCCTCACAGGTGAGCCACTCTGCCCTTCCAGAAGCCCACCTGTCTACAACTCCACACTAGGTACAGGGCTCTGAGGCAGGCCCTGGGAGCCCACTCAGACTCAGAGACACGGGGTACCTGTGGCTGGCAGGCACAATGTCTCCCCTCCTACCCTGCCCCCAGCAGGAGGTGGTTGTATGCTATCTGCAAATTCTTACCCATCTCATCTCTCTCCCAGGCTGCGGCTGGTAACACCTCCCTCTCCCGGCCCAGCTCGCCTAGCTGCCCTCACCTTGACAACCACAGAAAAGCCAAAGACTAGCCACGTGCACCACACTATTTACCTCCTGCCTGTGCTTGCTAGGATAACCCCACATAAAACATAACAAGGCCACAACAGAGATGCGACACGTGCCACGTACCAGCTCCCTGCACTGCTCAAGGAGGAAAGGCACCTGGTAATATTCTGCAGTTCATCCCCCGCAGCACCTGAGCACCCTTCTCTCTCAGCATACATCCCCGCCTGCTGGGGGAAAGCCAGGGACCTGCATGAAACATCAGCACGCGGTGTCCCAGCCTGTGCAGTCGTCATGGATGACAGGAGTTCAGGGGAAAGTGTGGGGCCTGTAGACCATATGGGCTTCAGGAATTCAGAGAGCTATCAGAGTCCAGGATGAGTTAGGGAAAGGAGTTTACAAAACAGCCTTATTTTGGAAAGGTTGGTGCTGAGAAGCAGTCCTTCCAAATGTTGGGGGCAGTCAAAGCGAGGGCAAAGAGATGGGATAGAGACAGTACCCAGGGAGGGGACAGGGAGGAACCAACTTCCTGGCCGAGGCTGGTGAGGCACAATCTTGCACCAAGGTTTAGGGCAGGGGTATCCAATCTTTTGGCTTCCTCAGGCTACGTTGGAAGAAGAAAAATTGTCTTGGGCCACATATAAAATACACTAACACTAATGATAGCTGATGAGCTTTAAAAAAGCTTGGTGCCTAAACGTCATAATGTTTTGAGAAAGTGTACGAATTTGTGTTGGGCTACATTCAAAACCATCCGGGGCCACAGGCTGGACAAGCTTCGTTGAAGGGAAACAGGGACCAACCGCTTCCTACTCCCATTGACTTGTAAGCTGCCATTTTCTCCTTCCTCTCCCCCCACAAATGACCACCTTTCTCAAAATAACTACTTTGCAGCCCTTTCTTGAGGGGCTTTTAATGACTTTTGAAATATAAGCCCGGAGCTACAAATGCTGCCTGGCCAATTTACTAGAATGCTTCACCTCCCCAAACATTTTTTTCTAAAATGACTTTCCTTCTTCCACCACAAATAGAGCCTTTGGAGCAAGGGGCCTTTTAGTCAACAATTATAAGAAGTTTTAAAAGTCACTTTTAAAAGGCTGTCATGGCAAAGCTGCTCAGCTATTTCTCTGTTCCTGAGGGACTGCCTGGTGGTGGCAGGAAGCAGGCACCGGCAGGAGGTAGGGAGGTGGGGAGCAGCCTTCATCCATCACGGTGCCACGACAGGCCCTGGCACCCGGGGGTCCTTGAAGTGCACATCTGCAGCCCGGCAGCACTGGCATGATTTATCGCAGGCAGGTTGTCGCCTTCACCTGGTTGGGTTTCTCCGTTTTCTGGCTGCTTCTCCTCTCACCGACCTCCACATATTTCTGTTCCTTGGGCCCCAGGCCTGGTCCATCCTGATCCCACACACAGGTGCCCACCGCTGCGACTTTGCTCACTGTCTCTCAACCAACAGCTTCCATGCCTGTGTCTCCAGCCCAGACCCAGAGACCAACTGCTTTCCAAGCATCTCCTCAAACTCAATGTCGAAGAATACATGTGCTTATTTCCTCCCAATCAGCTTCTTCCCAGCCTTCTGCACCTCAGCCAGTGGCACTACCATCTCCCCAGGCCACAGGCCTTGCCATCACCCTTCATTCCTCTCTCTCTCCACACCATGTCCCAAACCAGTTCCATCCATGAGACCAGTTCGCTTCACCTCCTAACCACGTCCTGAATCTGCCGCTCTACACCACCTCCGCTGCTTCAGCCTCCTGTAGCAGCCACCATCTCTCACCTGCACAACAGCCTAGCCTCCTTTCTGTCTGCCTCATGCAGCAGCTAGAGAGGCCATCCTGCAGCAAGCATAACCACCGCGGTGTGCCCGCCCCACTGCCAGCCAGGACCTTGACGCGAGAGTTCAGCCCAGGTGTCGTTAGGATAACCCACCTCCCTACCTCCCGCCGGTGCCTGCTTCCTGCCACCACCAGGCAGTCCCTCAGGAACAGGTTGTCTTCCAGGTTGTCTGGGGCTGAAGAGACAAGAGGAGGCATGGGGGAGCCAGACAGTACCCATTCCTCTGATCTTCTCCCCTGAGGGCTCTAGTGGGACAGAACCAAGTTCCTACTCCCAGGCGAGCTGGAGGTGGCAAGTGGAGACCCTCAGTCATTGCTCCTTCCAGCCAGCAGCCCTGTGCTCCCTGGTCAGAGCCTGGGCATGCAAACACACCTCCCCGCTCCCCACCCCTTTCACCTCATCAAAATCCAAAATCCAGCCCATCCTTCCTCTCTCAGCTTGCTGTGCCCTTCTCAAGGGAGCCTCCTGCCCCATGGACCAAGTCAGTCCTGAGCTGTCTGAACAACACCTGTGCCTCTCCTTCAGAGCCCACTGCTGCTAAGTAATATGTTAACCAACTGGATAATGTCTTTGTGTTGAACACCTGACTTCCCTGATGGTCTTTAGCATTTGTTCTCTGCCTAGAGGTACCACCATCCCAGCCCAAGCCTCTTCCTGTTCTATTTATTTCTGAAAATAGATTGCTGTACCTGCAACTTTTATTCCTTTGGGGAACCATTCCTTCTGCTCTCCTTGTGGTCCTGTGGGACTACCACTCACTGTTTCCCTCCTCTAGCCCCAGACTCTCGCCACAGAGGTGGGCAGCTGTGCCCAGCTGAAACAACTACAGTGCCACATCTCACCAAACACAGTAACTGGTATAGGCGTACACAACTTAGCAAGGCCTCTCATTTCCAGGTGCATATACACAGGTGTGGAGAGGAAGCTTGCTTTCCGCTGACTGCCAGGCTGAGGCCATGTAAGCCGGGAGCTGCTAGCAGCCATTTTCCCTGACTACATGAAGGAAGCTCACCTGCGGTAGGGGGAGAATTAGACTCACAAAGAACAATCAGGGCAGAACCAAGAGAAGGGGGAGAAAGACTATCATTTGTGTTGCTGGATCTGACCTTACCTGAAGGCAGGCACCCCTGAATGTCTCACTTTGTGAGTCAAACAAACTTTTCAGCTTGAGAGGTTTGCGTGTTGTGTACAATCAAGAGTACTGATGAATATAGCTTTCTTCCTGAGACACTCCCCAGTTTCACCCACATACCTGAACAAACTCATCTCCTCCAACTCCATGCCAAGTGTCTAAGATGTCTGAGATTACAGTCTGCGTGTAAGAGCTGACTAGGCAACAGTAAGGTAGGAGAAGGGAAATCACAGTTGGGCCCCACCTCTATACTTCAACCAAACCCCCAGGGATACACGTCCCGCTACAGGCTTTTGTTTCCCCACCTTAGGAAGCTTGGAACACAAAAGCCACAATTGTCATCTCCCCAAGTCCAAGAACACCTCCTGGAGTCCCAGACCAGCCCTCCTTCTAAATGGGAAAAAATCCCTGTAAACCCACTATCCGCCCCACCCTAGGTGGCAGAAACATGGGAGCAGAAACATGGTCTTTCTGGGTGGAGTAGGGATGCCCCTCTGAGTGGTACTCCCACCCACTCTTCATTTCTTCAATAATTGTGTGTTTAGTCCTTACCTTGTGCCAGGCACTGTGCTAGGCACTGGGGCTACAAAGACCCTCATGCCAAACTGTCTGTTGTCTACCTGGTATCAGTAGGCCTCCTTCTACACCCTCTTCCACATCCCAGGAGTCCTGTATCAGCAGGGCCCCAATTAGAGTATACCAATGAGAGGCACTCATGTGAGATTTGGAGGGCAGAAGAGAAAGATAAGCCCTGATTTTCAGGTGGAAGCTATGAGCCAATGAGTTGAGGTTCCACCAACGGCCTCCAGGTTTCCTCTGAGAATCTCCTGCTTCAAGGCTGGAGGCAGTTGAAATCATCAGCTAGCTTCCCATAAGATGCTTACATTTCCAAATCCTGAATGTAGCCTTTCTGAATTTTGCTTAACCCCACCCCATCTCCAACAATTGGATGAGCCTCTAAATCCCTATATTCAATCCCTTTCTGCTCAAAATGCCTGGAAAGGTTCCTGTTCTCCATGCTCTAAAGGACCTTGGCCTCATCCTGGATAAAGGCAACAAGACAAACTCTCCCCACAGTGGCCCAGAGGAAAAGTTGGTCTTTCCTGGCACTTTGGAGAAAAGCCTTGCCTGGTCACATTGTCCTCAGGGCCTGCCAGGATACCACACCGCTGACACAGTGCAGTACCCACTACACCATAGCAAGTCAGCACAGCCAATGACTGTATGGTTATTGAAAACCTGGCAAAGCCTTATAGGATCACACCAGGCAAGGATAAGTGAACTTAGCCTAGTAGGTATACTATGGCTGAAAACACACACACACAGAGTAAAACTGTATCTCTGACCCCTAAACATTGAAAGGGCAGGATAGAACAAACTATGAAATAGTCTGACTCCTTGTTGACTGATCTGCATGATACCCAGAAAGGGGTGCAAGGAAGTCATTTATGCCAGACCCAATCACCCACTGTCACCAGTGTGGAACCCTCCTTGGCTGGGGCTTTGACTCTCCTCCTGACTCTCAGAACTGCACATGTGGGGACCCTCTTCACAGCCCCTCAGGCAGCCTTCTCCTAATGCCACCTCTGTCTTAGCCCCAACCCCACTGCCTCCTTGGTTTCTTAATTCCTTCTGCTTGCCCCTCCCAGAATCCCTCTCTTGGCCTCCTTAGTCTTCAGACTCAGTACTCCTTCATCCACTTCACCCACCTCCCCTCATTTCACAGTCCATTTCCCCATCGAGCTTGACAGCCAGGCCCCTAGGGAGGCAATGAAGGTCCCACATTCAAAAATGCATCAGACAATCATGCCCCTACTCTGCCAGGGACTCTACCCTAGGCATAACCGCATGCGCTATTACGCAGAAAGGGCCTCCGCCTCCATTCCCTCCTTGAGCTGCATCACTCAAGAGTCCCTTGAGCTCTCCCAACTTGGCGTATGCCCCGCAAGGAAGCTGTGTGCCATGCTCCAGCCTCAGAGGGTGGAGAAGAAGGAGCAAAAAACCCAAACTCCCAAATGTGCGTATGGAAAGAAATGCGCAGCAATGTGACTATCGCATCCAGAGTGCTGAGATGATGGGGTTGTTTCCTAAGATTCCCTGTTATACATGATCCTTTCAGTAAAAAGAAGATAAACAAATAGAAAGAGATCACATGATCACTTAAATCTTCCTGAAGGTTTGTATGAGTGCTGAAATTAGCCCATGCAGCACTGTGGGAGAAGAATTTTTCCACACTCTCCTCTCCCAGATAGATGTTCCACCTCCAGGATGTCCTGTGCCCTGCTCTGCTCAGTTCTCCCAACAGGCCTGAGACTTCCACGATACTATTACTTGAGCGCCATTTTGAGTTTGAACTGTTTGGAGACTGTGGGTACAGCCCCTCACCAGCCCTCAGTTCCCTGCCAGACTTTTCAGCTCTGGGTCACTGCTCTGAATCTCAGTGTCATCAACTCTATGTGGCAGAATGTGCAAACTGAATTCACATCACAGTCAGGCTGGGGCCAGACCCCCAACCCCCAATCAGAAGGTTCCAGTTCACCAGTTGCCTGCACCCCCGTGTGTGGGATACCACCTAATGAAATTTGCTGGAATCACCCCAGCCAATATTGCTAACTTTTCTTTTATTTCCTATTCTGAAAAATCTGTCAAACTCATCATCTCTGGCCCACAAAACAAATTTATTTTTTGAGTCATGTAGGAAAAAATTGAAGTTGAAATGCTGTGAGGGTAGAGGCTTTTGTCTTGGTGTCAGGCATCTGTGAAATCTAATGGAGTCGTTCTTTGACAACATTATCTGTGTTTGGTTAATTTGGTGGAGTAGACAACGTCCTCCATTGAACAGAAAGAATAGAATGCACAGTCCTAGGAAAGCAGAGAGTTGGCCCATCGTAGATAATTTCCTTCCACTATTCATCCTGCAGATAGGCACTCAATTACAGAGGTGCTCATAGGTACATTTCCATTCATTCTTTTATCACCTTGCAAATGAAATAGTCATTTTTTAAATAGAATGAGCAGAGATGCATGTCAGTAAACAAAAGGGCAGGCTTCCTTATCACAGTATATTTTCTCCTGATTATTTGTTCTTCTATCTCACAGAAAGCTCTGCATCTAATTCACAGGTTTGGCCACCTCTTGCCAACTTTTTCTTATTAATGCAGCCCAAACTGGGTTGTTGATACACAGTAACAGGAGTAAACCCTTCCTGAGTTCGACGTTCAGGGGCCTTGGTCCAGGGCTGAGCGGATGGAGGATAGGAAGTGCCCCTGCCCCTGAGAATCCACTGAGTGCTGCTGGGTGGCTACTGGTACCAATTACTGGTATTAGCTTCTGGTACCAATTATGCTGCCCCATAACTGCTTATTTTCTGAAGCAGTACTTGGAGCAACCTGAATGGGGACACCCTGCCGTGCATAAATGGGAAGACAAGTACCCCAGACGATCCTCCAGGCAGATGCCACCTAAGGGAGCCCAGTCTTTGCAGAGCCCACCGAGTCAGGGTGATGCCCACAATCATGACTGAAAGGACTTTTGAGGATGCTCCAGGGAACATTTCAGATGTGGGCTGTCAATCACACCTACACTCTATGAATATGCATAAGTTTCATGGATATTCATAAGCATCCCAACAACCTCGAAGTTCCTCCTTACAACAATAGCACAATTCCTTTTGTTGTTAAACAGCCTCTTCACATTAAGTGGTCTGCTGGGTCAGAAGAGGAGGCTGGGAAGGAAATACACATCTCTCCTCTCTGTTCCTCAGTCTCCCAGCCAGCCAGGGCTAATATTTACTTACTGTAGCTAAAATGCTTCGTGCCTCAAGGACTAGCGGCTGCTTTCCAGATGCAAGCGTGACCCCTTGAGTGCCGCTCACCTCACCCAGCTCTATATAGGGAGACTGTGTTCAAACTGTATTTCTGTAAATAGAATTCTTCTTCAGAGAGTTTTTCCTTAAAACATTCTTTTATGACCAGCTTATATGGGGTCAAGGGGGCTCCTCACACTTTAAACGGAGGACAAATGGCATAATCAAAAAGGATGTTCTACAAACAGATGTTTAACAGCACAGGAGGGCACTCACATTTCAGGAAGCCTGTCATGCTGCTCTTCTCCCTTGGAACTCTGTTCCCTCTCTTTCCACCAGCTGAATTGTGCCTCTGATAGTGAGGATGCTCTGTAACCAGCAAAGAGCTGTAGGTATGTGGGCCGTTGAGGCAACAACCTGGAAACCAAGAGGTCTTTGGTAAACAGGATAGGGCAGGGAGAACGACAGGTTACCTCTTGAAGCTGAGATGGCCAGAGGGTCATGTCCTCTCACCGCAAAATCCAAATGGAACTAAGGGAGACCCAAGTCACACATCTAGACAGCTTACCTTATGAGTGAATCTTGTCCCTGATGGTAGAGACAGTGTCTTCTCCTCATGCTTAGGATGGTGCCTTCTGGGAGAACCTCCTTGATCTCCAGCCCGAGTCCTCCCTGCCCTAGACTTCCTGCGCTCAGCTTCCCGGGCACTCGGACACTGCCTTCTGCTGCCTTGGATTTTTTCCACCTTTGTCTCTACCCACCAGGCACTATGAACTCCTTGAAAAAGGAGGAGTTCGTCTGCACAACGTGAAATAAATCCTTGTTAGACTACACACAGAACTTCATGTTTCTAAGGCATGAAATATGAAATCCTCAACTGAGGCTTTATTTTGTAATATAGTCAAATATTTTATTTTTCCCCAGAATTTAAACTTCTATTAAAGTTGTCACTCCAAACTAGAATGCATCTTTAAGACATAGTACATCTCTAACAGAACACGACATGTGGCTTTTCTAAGTAGCCAGGGTGCTGAGAGTTCGTGGAGCCCTCGGGGCTAGACCCTGGGAGAACAGACAGAGGAGGGGAGCGTCCCAGGACAGAGCAGGCTCAAAGGAATGAAGCCATGTTGTTCAATCTGGGGCACATCTGGTGAAGCTCAATCTCCAGTCCTGATGGTCCAAGTCAATTAACTGCTACCAGATATGACTCTCGTCATCTTATCCTCCAGCCCACCCACGCTTGAGGGCTAGTGTGAAGCAGGAACCGAGGAGAACACCTGCAGCTGGAAGTCCAGATGTTAAGGGACTTCAGTGTGAACTTCGCAGTATTAAAAATAAAATCAAAAAATTAAAGAGAAAAGTTAAGTATGCTATCTTGGCTTGTTTCCTTCAGGATGACTTTGAAACCCTGATAGTGAAACTGAGCCTTCTGAAATGTTTTCCCTCGCATCTCCCCCAAAGTCAGTGAAAGAGGACATCCAGGAACAAGCCAGCTGGAATTGCACTCAGCTGCCCCTCTATGCTTCTGTGCTGGAGGAGAAGATGGAAAAACCCAGAGCCAGCCTGACAACCCAAACACCACAAGGGGCAAATGTATCCTTCACTCACTCCCCACCCCCCGCCCCTCACCCCACCCCTGCACACAAACAAAACACAACTGAACCTGGAAAATAGAACAGAAAAAGGAATTCAGTGAACCACCAGGACTGTTTTGGTCCATAGGACATGTGGTCACTAGCAGCTCAATCTGCTCACTTCAAGGGCAGTTCTTTTGGACAGGTTGTGTGAACTTGAGTATAAGGGCCACAGACGAGAGGGCCGTTTCCTAGTGGTAGGTATGATAAGATGACCTCAGGCCAGGTGCAGTGGTTCATGCCTGTAATCCTAGCACCTTGGGAGGCCAAGGTGGGCACATCACTTGAGGTTAGGAGTTCGAGACCAGCCTGGCCAACATGGTGAAACCCCGTCTCTACTAAAAATACAAAAAATTATCCAGGCATGGTGACGCATGCCTACTATAATCCCAGCTACTCAGGAGGCTGAGGCCGGAGAATTGCTTGAACCCAGGAAGTGGAGGTTGCAGTGAGCGGAGATTACACCACTGCACTCCAGCCTGGGTGACAGAGGGAGCCATGTCTCCAAAAAAAAAAAAAAAAAAAAGACCTCAGCGGGTAACATGGATGCTGAAGGTGGTGTGGCCAACAGAGGAGTGCAGGAGTATCTCATGCTACCCCCAAAGCGCTCAGTCTGGTGTGTCCTGGCATCCCCTCCTGGGCCTGCACCCTCCTTTCAGTAGAATTGGTCTCAACAAACAAGATCTAGTTTCAAAAGCTCCAAGAAATAAAGTCTCCCCCAAGTCAGGATAGCACCAAAAATGGAAAAAATAAAAAATAAAAGAAAAAGAAAAAAAGAACATTGTGTAGAAATAAATCCCAAACTACCATGTGCCAGATGAGACCAGTTCGCAGAGACAGAAGGAAGGAGTAGGGACCAGTGTGAGGACTATACCCGAAGATGCCAATGCCACGCATCCCACAGCTCTCAGTGGCTGCACGGAAAATGGAAGTTACGACTTTTGCCTCTGTGTGAGGTCTTCCCAGCCTGACAGTCCAGATCGGGAGGACATTACTGCCTTCCAACCAGTCCAGAGTCATTAATCGAGCACCTGCTATTTTCCAGGCCCCGTGCGGGGGTCTGGGAATATCAAGACTCACAAAAACAGACCGGGGAAGCCCTCAAGGTATTCTGGCTCAGCTGGGGATACATTCAACACACAATTACACAAAGAGGAGAAATGCACTGATAGGCGGGACAGGTGCTACAAGGCTGTAAGGCTCTTTCGAAGGGTACCACATGTGCCACAGACTCAGCTCATTCTTGAGAGCAGGGAGAGCCTGTGAATGACACCTAAGGACCTCCTCTGCCACGCAGGTCTTCTGGCTTTTGAGGATCTGACTCCCGGGGCCACCACTACTAGGGTTGCCCCTCTTACAAATGATACCCTGGGGCTCGCCCAGAACTTCCAGGCTCTCAGAATCCTCCAGTTCTTCTCACACAGCCTTCCCAGGAGCCTGTGTCCAGCTCTCCAGACATGATGGCTACAGGATTTGTATTTTGAAAATTCAGTTGCCTTTCCCATTGCCTCATGCCAGATTAATCAGCCTCAAACACCACCTTTATCTCATCATTCTGAAACTGCATTGTTGTCTGTGGTAATACCCAAGGTCCATTGTCTCATGCCAAGAAAATTAAGGACAGGGACACATACAAGGCGTGCGTTTAGGAGCAGGGGTTTAACAAGCAAAACAAAGAGAAAGGAGAATAGCTGTCTCTACTGCGAGAGAGAAAGGGGCCCCTGAGTGGGAATTCTGGCCCACGGTGGAGTGCACCAGATTTTATGGACAGACTTGAGGAGGTGGTGTCTGATTTACATAGGGCCCAAAGATTGGTTGGACCAGGTGTGACATTTGCATAAAATGTGGGGAAACTGACTGCCCCACCTAATCTTATTATGCAAATGGGGTCTTTGCCCGGCCAGCGCCATGTTGCCTGTTCCTCACTGTACATGAGACTGGCAAAGAGAAGGAAGATGGAGCCACCATTTTGAACATGCCTAGTCCCAGGTAGTCTTTCCTATTGGCACAACTGCTGGCATTCACCTGTGCAAGCTTCCAGCTTGCTTGTCTATACTTGGCAGCTCAATTTTACAGGCTCCTCTTTGTTAGAAAAGAAAATTATTTGGGGGCTGCTTTTCATTAAAAGGAAAATCTTACCAGGAGCTCCCATACCCTCACTATCTGCCTAAATAATTTCTTAAGTCCTATATCAATTCTACTCCTCAAAAGTGCATTATTTCCAAGCAGGTACTCGTGGGCCTGTCCAGCTCTATTTCCCTTATGTACCCAAACAAAACCTCTACTTTTGACGAAAAAGCAAAAGTTATTGAGTTCTGATATAGACACTAGCAAGCTGTCACACTTACCCTAGACCTCTTCATAATCCATTTCCTTTTCACCACTTCCCCCATGCACTTTGAGCTCACTTCCACCTCAAGGTTTGGTTTCACACCTAGCGGGCCCTCTCATATCTTTATTCTCCCTGCCCTTCAAGGCTTGCTCAGGACTTGCCTCTTCCATGCAGCCTTCCTAGATTACTCTCATAAGCGGGTGTCTAAAATCCTATCCTGAACAAAAGCTCCTTCTGCAGCTTCCTGGGTATACCCTGGGACTCAGCCAGCAGGATTGCTGCCTGAGGCATTCCCAAGAAGCGTGTCTTCCCCACCCAACCCTGAGCCCCCTCGGGCCTGGGAATTCCTCAAACACAAATCAGCAAAAGGCCAAAAACTAAGAGTTTATACCTGACACCACGCAGGGCTAAGGAGTTTTAGACTTTTTCAGGTTTGGCTTCTGTACTTTTAATCAAGTTTACCTTCACCTTTGCTGGCTTCTCTTCCTCTGCTCAGCCTCTAAATACGGGAAGGCCCTAAAGCCTGGGGTTTCCAGAACTCTGCCATTCCCCATCTACCCTCACACCCCTGGGGAGCCCATCCAGATGTGCAGTTGTAAATGCCACGTCGGTGCCCACGGCTTCCTTGTTTCTATCACAGGCCCAGATCTTTCCCCTGAGCTCTATCCTGGGTTGTAGACTCAAGATCCTCCTCCCCTGTCTTCACTTGGAAAGTCTCAACATGTCTGAAACTGCACTCTTAATAACCCTTTTTATTCCCACCTGTTGCAAAATTCATTTCCCCCACACAGGCCTCTTCATCTCAGTAAAGGATACCACCACTCGAGTATCCAGTTGCTCGGGATAAACATCTAGGCATCACCCATACGCCTCACTTTCCCTCACATTCCACAGCCGAATGATCAGCCACTCCAGACAGCTCTACCACCAAAATAAATTTTGAATTCAACCACCTCTTTCCACGTCCAGTGCGTCATCCTGGTTCACTCACTGCCATCTCTTGCCTGGGAGGACCCTCTTCAGTGGTCTTCCTGCTGCCAGGCTTGCATCTCTGTGGTCCATCCTCCACTAAGGGGCCAGAGTGGTCACGTCACTCCCAGATTGAAACACTACAGGGTTCCCAGAGTCTCAGACTAAAATCGGAACCCCTTACCATGACTACAAGGTCCCGCATGATTTGTCCCGTGACACTTCTCCATCCCCAGTTCCTACCACACCCTTCCTATGGGTCTTCCTTCTGGTTCTCAAACACACCAGGCTTGGTGAAGACTCAGGGCCTTTGCTCCAGCTGATCCCTCTACCTAAAGCATTGATTTTTCACATTTCTGCATGATGGGATTCTTCTTGTCATTCACTTCTCAAGTGTCACCTCCTCAGAGAGTCTTTCCTAGACAACCCGGTTTAAACCCACTCAACCCCACATCATTTTCTACTCCGTGTCTCCACTTTATTTTACATCCATGCAGCTATCACTGCCTAAAGGCATCTTGTTCATTTATTTACATATCCGTTTATTGTCTGTCTCCACTAGAGAATATAAGCTCCAGGGGAGTAGGAGCTTACCTGCCTCGTCCACCACTGCATCCTAGTGCTCAGGACAGTGCCTAGCACTTGGGAGGTGCTTAATACATTCATGATTGTTGAGTATTTTCCCAGCTCTATGACATGGGGGCTCGGCTGGTTCCTTCATGGTAGCACTTCTGCTTTGAACAAAGAAAAAACATAAACTGGGCCAAGGTTTCCGAAAGACAGTTCACTGGACGATAGCTCCCTTTGGGACATCGTGTTAACATTCTGTTGATTGGCTTTCCAGGAAGAACAGACTCTGGCAAAGGAAAGGCTAAGATGGGCCAATGAGTTTCTCAACCACACGCCCACACTCCTCTCCAGAAGTCAGCAGCGCCTCCTGGCCAGCGGAGGAGAGTCCACTCTCCTCCACACTGTCTTATAGAAATGCAAGCCACGCATGTAGCTTGGAATTGTCCTGTGGACACATTTTTAAAAAGAAAAAAAGAAACGTGAAATAAATCTCAATAATACATTTTAACCCAATATATCTAAAATATAATTTTTCATTGCTTCAGACAAATAATAAAATAGCATCATTTCAATCAACATAAAACTTTTATTGAATATTTCACTTTTCTTGGTACCAAGTCTTCAAACACCTGCGTGTCCTTTATACACATTGAACATCTCAATTTGGACTAGTCACATTTTAGAGACTCAGTAGTTACATGTGGCTAATGGCTGCTATATTGAACTGTGGGGACCTAAAAATAACCAAGCTTCACACATGTAGATTCGAGGAAAGCATAATGTCAAATGTAGGATGCATTTTGTTCTCATATGTTTAGTCTTTTTACACAATGCAGGTTTTCTTGCCATAAGACTAAAACACAAAAGCTGCATTGATTTTTCTTCTTTTCCCCTATGTTTCTGCAATACATTCCTTTGGCTTGCCTTAAATTTGCTGCATGTGTAAATAATGGGCACCAGCCCTTCCCTGCCAAGGAACAGAAGCAGTGTTTCCCCCCCCTCCCCATGACATTGCTACCATCAGGCTCCTATATTTCCTGGCTTTGAGTTCACCAAGAGACTATTATAGTTTATTAACTGACTTCAATAGGGATCTGTTTCTAATAGCAGAATTAATGAATCCTATAAACCAGTCACACAGGGTGAGAGCAACTCCATTGCAAAGATACAATATGCTTATTTGGAAATCTGAGCATGTGTAGGAATCATACACTTTCATATTAGCAAATCTCTCCCCTGACTCCTACAACTAGCTTATTGTACTGGGCTAAACACCATGCAACAGGGGCTGGGAAACCAGGGACTGCCACCAAAAAGGACGGCAACAGCCTGCTGAAGTGAGAACGCAAAACCTGACACTAATACTACTCAGGCTTGCCTCTTCGAGTGGATCCAATGTGGGAAGAGTGAGAAATTTAACTGAATTTGATGCAGTGAGTTTTTCCTGAGGGCTGGCTGGGTCTTCATACAAGGGTCTGGGGAGGAGAAAGGGAGGAATTGGGCAGGATGTGCATCTTCTGGTTGGAGGTTGCAGGGAAGCCATGTGGAAAGTGAAAAGCAGTCTTCCAGCGCTCACCATAACAAGCACGTTCCTGTCTTGGAAACTGAATTGGGCAGGAGTCCCTGGGTGTGGCTGGAGGGTGTTGGTGGATAAGCTGTATTCCATGCCAATGCCCCCTGGCACACCATAGCAGAGGGTGACACCGCCCAGCCCAGGAGCTAGGTCACACTAGAGAAAAGATGATGGAGAAAAACACAAGGGATGGCTGCAGACTTCCTTCTCCTCCTTTCTTTTGATGTTCTGGAGAGAAAAGGTTCAGTTGACTTAGTGGACCGAACAGTTAATCTTGCCCTCACAATAAAAATAAGGGCCAGAGAAGGCACAGACAGTGAAAAGCAGCATTAAAGGCAAGCAGTAAACCAAGCAACGATGTCGAGAGCGGAAGTCTGTCCAGTCAGCAAGCAGGGATCACAGGGAGGCCACCATCAGTGTCATTTTGAAACAAATTGCAGCAATGAGAAAGATAGTTTAAAATTATCTGGAAAATGGAGTAAGAAACCTCAGTGATGAGAAATAACTAGAGTATAGTAAGGGAAGTTCTAAACTGTGCCCTAAGTGTTTCTATTTTCTTAAATTTTGCTCCAGTTTGTTTCCCCTCATACTGCACACATGTATGTGAGCTACACGGCTTGTTCCAGGGGCTTCTCAAATCCAGCTCACATCAGAACCAAACCCAGGGCCTCACCACAGAACAACTGAATCCAAATCTCAGTGCGAGAGGTCTGGGTATCAATACGTGATTTTGAGGTGCAGCCAGGGTTGAAAACCACCACTCTAGGATGAGACTCGTGGCCTAAAAGGACAGAGATATGGATACTGATCATCTAATGGAGAAGATTCTAACAGGTCAGGCTGCTCTTGGAGTCATCAACATGGCGAAAGAGTAAGCTCCTGTAGCTGGAAGGGGTCTCACAGGGAGTGACTACAGCAGAGGAGATTCTTGAACTATTTGGCTAAAGTAGCTTCCAAATCTTAGATACCAAGAGAATTAAAAATCAAAGGCTTCCTGATGATTTTTCTGGGAAGGGTACAGTTTCCATTTCCTAACTCAGGACCTGAGATCTTGAGAATGCCTCCTGCCTGATTTATGTTTGAGAGGTGGCCTGAGAGATTCACCTTGGGTAGAAAGCCTGAGGCGTTCTGAACTATTTCCATGGTTTATGGGAGCAATGGAACAGAATGCTTGAAATACGACTGTCCTCAGAAATGTAAGATGTGGCGTTGTGGTAAGGGTAATTGGCTGGCTCATGTGCCAGGGTTGGTACACTGGAGATCAGAATTACCTGGGGGAATCTGGTTTTAAAATACACATCCCCAGGCCCTTCCTCCAAATCTACAAAAGCAGAATATTAGGGGTATGGTTTGGGACTCATATTTTTCAATATTTTCCCAGGTGTTTCTGCCACAAAGTCAGGTCTGAAAACATTTAGTGTATAGTCTTCTCTGATCCACAGGTGGGAAAGCTTAGGTGACTGGCCCACACAGCAATATCCTAAAAGCTCTGTCTTCTTGATACAAGTACCCAGAACTGTACGAAGGGCCCCAAAAGGAGGTCCAGACTCCTGTAGGGTTGACCAGGCAATCTCATGCATTATAGAGACCAAAAAAGACACCCCAGCCTGACATTTACAAAGACCTGGAGAATCATTTAAAGGAAAACATAATGACATACCTATTATACAATACAGAGGAAGACAAGAAAGACAGAGTTAAGCGGGCTCTGGGCAGCCAGGGAAGGTTCCTTAGACCTTACAGAACAAGTAGGATCTTCATTCATGGACAGGAGGCCTGAGCAAAGTAGCCAAAGACTAAGGGGCCGTACCGAGCACCTTGGAAGCTGACCTATCTGAAAGCGAGGACGCTTGTGAGGCAAGTGGGCTCCCTGCAGTGAGGGCACATGGTAGAGTGGAGGTCTTGCTCTCCGGGCTGCTGGAGCTACTCCAAATACATAGTTCCCAGCTCCAGGTCTCCAGGACCACCTGGGAAAAGGCAGGGCCTGCGAGTGTGGAGTCAGGTGGGCAGTCTACACTGCCCAGGTGACCTGCTTAGGATGCAGGTTGTCTCTGCTGATTCGGATCCTTCCAAAGTTTGCACAGTCTTGGTTTGCTCAGCACAACTCTTCCCTCCTAGAGATGAAAAGCCCAGGGAAAGCCATTTACAATGGAGATGCTGACCTGGCACTCCACAGGAGCCTGAAGGATGGCACATCGATCGGCTCCCAGGCCCTGCAACTCCCAGACAACCCCCGGGTGAGGCCAACACCACCAATCCCCACTGGACTGTCTAAGCAAGTAAGTGCTGAGAGGTTTGGCCGTCGAGCAGCAGATAAAACACTGTAGCTCTCCAAACCCCACGAGTGTCATTCTGAGGGGAAAATAACATTATAGGTTTGTGTTAGGTCATTGGCTAATTAGGTGAAATGAATAAGTATATTTTAAAAGCCACACTGCCAGCGACTCTTCAGACAGAGGCACCGACCCTTCCTCTCTTACTTGAGCTCTGGAGACTTGGGGAAAAAGCCATGGCACCAGGTGGCCCCAGGGAAGGCCTAGCCTCTGGTGCTTAGCTGAAGCTCTGAACCAAACTGGGAGGAAGTGACAGGGAGATCAGGGGTGTAAAGACTGCTGTACTCCAGGCAGCCCCCATTCAAGCCTCCCATGGCTCCTTGCTGCCCACAGATACCCAGGCCCAGGCCCACTGCCTCACTTGCCCTTCCCAGTGGCATCCCCAACACTCCTGGGCCAACCTGAGAAAGCAACACACACATCTAGAAACAAACCCTCATGTTGTGTTGAGGTTCACTATCCCGCTGTGTTAACCTTTTCACTTCTATTGTATCTTTTTAAATCCTTGCGACAGCCCTATGAAGCTGAGTCTATTATCATCCCCATTTTACAGATGCAAACACAGAGGCTCAGGTCACACTGCAAGTAAGGAGTGGAGCCAGGGTGTGCAAACCTTGTCTTGTCTGACTCCAAGGCCATGCACTTGTTATAACTAATGGGAGTTCCACTGTATCAGTCACAGTCCGGTCAGGGAAACAGAAACCATGCTAGGTCCTTCAAATAGAGGAGTTTTCGCACGGTGAATTGCTTACCAGGTGCTGTGACAGTAAGAAGGAAGATAGGGTGACCAAAGATTAGGTAATGCAGGAAGCCAATATCTCCCCAAGGGCTGGGAGTCACAAAGACAAGAGAAAACATGACCTAGACCTGAAGTCTAAGAGGACCGGCTTCTGTCCCAGGAGCTGAGAGCATGGAGGAAGGACCACAGCTGCCCCTGCCTCAGAGACACCCCTAGAAGAAGACAACGAGCAAGAGAACGAAGAAGAAGGAAGGCTCCTCTCTCTTCCAGCCCTCTGATCTCCCATGGGCAGAACTTGGCAGGGAGCCAACTGGAAAGGGAGCCCAGAAAATGCAGTTTGTAGGTGTTCTGGCCCAGAAACACAGGGTATGGAGGGGCAGGTGAAAGCTGGGACAGAGAATAAAGAAACAGCAAGACCTGGCACAGTACTAAGTGCTTTCCATACCCTAAGTCACATCGTCCTCCTAATAACCTATGATGCCAGCAAAAATAGTGACCCCATTTTAGAGATAAAGAAAATGAATCTTGAGAATACACATGACATGTTCAAGGTCATCCAGTAGAATCTGGATTCAAACCCATATCTGCCTGGCTCCTAAGCCCAGGGAACTGGGGGTAAACATGGCAACCTCGTCCAAGAGAACTTCCATGCGGCCCACCTGAATGACTCTCCTTCCACGTGGTGCAGTCCTGTCACCTCTTTAGGGAACATGAGCACTGGGATGAATCACATCTTACCTTCTCACAGCCTTCGGCATGCTCCAGGTCCCAGAAATTCTGACAGCAGCAGCAAGAGTCAACAACGGGCTGTGGATTAACAGCATTTATTCCGCAAGGAGCTGCCAGGACTGGGAACACACAGCATGGCCATGCAGGGGCTGTTGGCCAGAGAGGCAGCCCCATCACAGAGCCCAGCAGCAGGCCAGTACTGAAGGCCTGGGGCTTGCTGCTTTGGGTCACTCCCAACTTCATCCACATCCCAAACTCCACTAGCTCTGCGTGCTGCCTCTTTGCTGGATCCAGTTACTGGAGAGGGGAGCCGGCTGTGTCACTGGGGAACTTAACAAGGCTAATTCCACTAAAACCTCCATTAACTTTACTACTTCCGTGTAAGTGTTTCATTGTAAATAATGATTCCGCACCACAGAAACACACTGCCAGAATCTCCCGGCGGACATAAAATTAAATCCAGCCCTCACAGCCTACTCACGAAGTGCATTGTGATAGCTGCATAATCTTCCAAACCACAGAGGGCTACAAGCGCTTTCCACCAATTTCAGGGGAGGCTTGACTTTAATCTGCACTAACGAACAGATCTATGCACCCTGACACCTTCCTCTGCTTCACACCAAATCCCCTACTCAATTCAGATTCCTTTTCTAGGACGAATTGTACCACAGTTCTGAGCACAAAAGAACCTCACTCATCTCAGACAAGGACGTGGCTTAAAGTCCCCCACCCAGCCCTTCTCTTCCAACAAAGTCCAGCACAAGATATTTTAGAAGATATTATATATACACACACATACACACATACACGTATATATATGTATACATACACACACACCCACACACACATACACAATTTCCAGGAAGAACAGCAGAATTTCTAGACCCAAGGAGATCCGCCCAGCCCTCCACCCACATGCCCAACCCCCACACACATAGCTTCCCCAATCCTTTCTCAATGCTGGGTGGGAATCTACTGTTTCGCTGCCTCACGTTTGCATGGAGCACCTCCTTCCAACCCTGGAGAGAGACTGCACGAAGTTCAGCTAAAATAAGAACCACCTAGAACAAGAGAGTGAAGTCAACTTCACTTTGAAAATAAACAGGCATGCCCTCTGTCTCTCCCAGCCTGGGCAGGGGACAGGAACAGCTTTTGGGTGCAGGGCCCTTGGGAGGAAGCCTTTCCTTCTGAGTTTTTAGATACAGGTTTCAGGGATGCCCGGACCACCAAACCTCTGTCTGCTCCCTGCTCCCACCCTGCTCCTCCGCTCTGCTCAGTGGCTGAGAAGCACAGAGGTGTCATTGCTGAGCTCTCAGGAGCCTCTCTGACCTCCTGGAACCCACACAAGGCTCTTCACCCTCTCTGCGTAAGGACGCTCAGCCTGAGGGGCACATTGAACTGCAGGCTATAATTTAAGTGTCTGCTTGTGTGCTCTTCACTTGCTAAATTCATAGCACTGTTGGAGTCGCAGGCAGGTTTAGGTGACCCAAGAAATTCACAATACATCCACAGATCAAGATGAAACCGAGCTGCCCACGCGTTGTTCCAGATGAGACCTCCTGCTTCCACATTCAAACTTCCAATTCTGATGTTAAAGAAGAAAAGCAATAGTCAGTTTATCAAAAACTAAAATCCTGAATGAAGCCTTGCACATGAAGAATATTCAGGCTGAGGGACCTCCACATCAACAGAGGCTTGTCTGGTACCAGCATAACCTCCTCATTCCCTACTCCACTTACGTCTATTTTTCTCTGTGGATCATGTACATGGTCTTTCAATTTCGTGGCCAGCACCTCCTTGTTAATCAAATGACAGCAGGGCAGCCACCCACCCTGCCCTTGGAGATGGGCTGCTGCGTTTAATCCTCACCGCAGCCCCATCAGGGATTTGCTTCAGCTCCATTCTTCACATGAGGAGGTGGCCACTCATAGGCACACTGACGTGCTCAAGGTCACACAACTAGAGAAAATGGCAGAAGGAAGACTCAAACTTGGGTCTTCTTGCTCCAAATCCTCTTCCCAGCATGGCACAGCGCAGGTTCTGCAGTGCCTCGTGTCAGCAGGCCTGAGAGGTTGCATCGCAGAGGCCCGTGTCCTCCAGGGCCCCTTCCCACCAACACCTCCTCCCCCAGAAGTCCTTCCCCACAGAGCAGCACAGCTTGCCCGGGCCGGCTGGGACAGTCCAGCTGTCAGGCTGCATTTCTCTCCACTTATTTCTGCTTCCCTCATGACCTCAGTTTCAACAAGATGTGCCTTTAAATTAGATCCCAGAAGGAACTTCAAGGCAAATTCCCACATTTGTGACGTTTATGGAACTTGTCACTGTTTATGCTATTATAGTGCCATCAGCTGTGAGGGCACATTCTTCCTGGTCACAACATTGTTTTTCTTCCCTTTGGGAGGGAAGCACCCTTGAAACCAGAGGCTTGTCTGGTACCAGCATAACCTCCTCATTCCCTACTCCACTTACGTCTATTTTTCTCTGTGGATCATATACATGGTCTTTCAATTTCGTGTCTGTGATTTATACATTACAGTGTTTGCTATCCTCTGTACAACAGAGAGAAAATAGTTACTTTACAGGAAGAACAATATGACAAGCTCCCAACTCTACAACATTCGCCAAACCCAAAGCCAAGTGCAGCTTGAGCTTTTGTAAGTGCTGGAATTTAGGCTTCATGTTTCACTTTCTCTTATAGGCAACTAAAGAGCAGAAACCAACTCTTTGTGGCCAGCCCTGAGCTAGGGACCAAGGAGGAACCAAGACATGTAATATCTTATATCCCCTCCCTGGGGACTTCTCAACTTGTTGGAGGGAAAAAAGATTCATTAAACTATTAGAAAACAATGCAATGTATGTTTTTGATAGTGTGTTCTAATAAATAAGCTGCTATTTTCAGAAAACGGTGGTAATAGGAAATGTTTAAGATTTGAAGGGAAGTTATAAGAGAAAACATTGATTGTGTTGGAAAACTATACATTTTCTGAAAATTTGTTTTAATGGATCCCTTTAAAAGCTTAATACAAACTATCTCATAGGCTGTTGCCAAACTTTGAAAAGTCCACAAGGAGGTAAGGAAAGAAAGAAATTATTAAATTGTAAAAATACTGAATAATGGAAGAAGACCCTTACTTTAGAAAAAAATAACTTTTTTCTGGTTAGTCACAGAATTTCTTGAGGGTTTCATGCTAACATCATGCCTTCAGCAAAAGGTCATGATTTCTTTCTCATCTTGTTCTTGATAAGCCTGAGCTAAAGACAGACCCTCCCTGGAAATGAGCCATCAAGGACGAGAGAGACAGCAGCTGAATGTAGTAGGAGGGAGAATGAAGATGAAAAGTGAAAGCAAACAGGAGTAGGACATAGCTACAGTGACCACATGTCCTGGCTTCCTGGGACAATTCAATATACACCCATTGTTCCAGCATAATTATTAACAGTGTCCCTTTTCCTTACCAGAATAATCCTGATTGGGATAATAAGTAACATGGGCCACTCTAGAAACCGTGGCAACAAGAGTTCAGAGGCAGGAATTGTCAGTGTGTGCTCAGGGGTGAGAGGTGCTATGAAGACTCCAGCTCAAGTGGAGAGTTGAGCACATGAGGGGAAAGGGAAGAGGGCGCTGTGGAGGAGGTGCAGGGCTGGATCTAACAGGGCCCAGAAGCCAGCAGGGAGGAGCTCCTACTTCATCCTGTGAATCACTGAGGATTCTTGAGCAGGATAATTATGGCCCCAGGCAACAAGCTCAGAAAGGACAAGGAGTGAGATACCAGAGGCAAGGAGACTGGTCGGAAATTCAGTTGCCAGGAGTGGTGCAAGGAGGAGGAACACAAAAGGCAGGAGGATCAGACACCAAGGGTCTTACAGGAGCCCAGTGGGGGCACAGTGAGAAGGGAAGAGTGAAGACAAGTGACCGTGGGGGGTCACACTCAGGCACATTTCTCAATCAAACCTTCTGCACTTCCTGAGTGACGAAGATGACTTTCCTCCAAGACTCTGCATTGCAAGAACAAAGAGAAAAGCTGATATGACAAAATGCTTAGAATTATGTCTTTGATGTATGAACACTCCTCGCCCCCTGGACCCTGATAAACAGAGTTCACCCCAGATTCCCTTGATGGATCCAAAGTGCACATCTTTTAATAACAAGAGGTCTCTGAAGGTAGATTTCCTCTTCCATTTGTGGAGCTATTTCCATTTTTAGGGTCTTGGAGATGCTTCCGATTAATTGTTAAGTTAGCCTTTTGAGACCTCAATTTATATGCAGCATTGACCAGTGTCTGCAAATAATCTGAGCAGAGGAAGGAAGAGGTCCTTAGGAAATTAATGTAATCATTTCAGCTCATTATTTGAAGAGCACGTTCTCAGAGCCCAGAAACTTCATTCATTCATTCAAAATTACTCTAAAATCCATTTAAAATCAGGGGTCACATACAGCACCATTGTTTATTTCTTCATTACTGAGAGGGGAGAGTAGACTTTAAAACTGCAGAAATCTAAGGAAGGTGAGGGTGGAGCCGTGGGGAAATCACACCCCCACATGTAAGCGGGAGGTGGGGTTGAGGACATGGGCACGGAAACCGACCATGAACAATAGACAAGGTAAACAGGTAAAGCATATGGCACACTAGAAGGTGATCAAGCACCACAGCACTCAGGAGACAAACGTTCAAGGCAAGAAGTCAAGAACTTCTGGATGAGCAAGAACAAAACAGGCAAAGAAAGCAGGGTCAGGAGCTGGCCACCACCACGCTCCTGGGCCATTCGTAGGTCCCAATCGGCTCCTCTCAAAAGTAGCTTCAGCACCCCAGGAAATACACTGAAATGAAAACATCAGAACAGAGTGTCCCATAGCAGCCCTCCTAGTCCCCTGAGCAACAATCACATTCCACAGGAAAGGACTTCAGCACAGCCCCAAACCATGCCCCTGTACCCAGAATCTCTCCCCAGCCCTGCACTCTCCTCCTCTCCAGGGGCTGATTCAGGCCCCCTCGGACAGAGGGAGCGGTGAGGCCTTAGTCTGAAAGTCAATCTTAGGGGACTTGTCACACAGAGGAGAGATCTCACTAGAGGCCAGATCCCCAGGATATCAGAGACTCAAACACCCAGCAGGGCTGAGAATATCTCCCAGAGAGGCAGTATGGTGTCCCGGACAGAGTGCCCCTTCTCCCTCCCCACTCCTCCACCAAGCTAGAAACCAAGGGAGTCCTGCTGGGCCAGGAGCCTGCTGGGACACATGGACCAGTCCACTCTCTTGTCTCAAGTGCCTCTGTTGTAAAATGAGTAGGCTGATTGGGTGGTTTACTGACCAAGGTCAGCATACCCTGGAACTGGAGCATGGGGAAGTAAGTCCTCATGCCCCCTCCAAAGCCAGCCTGCCCCTGGGGAGAAAGGGCCAGATGGGAGGGCTGCAACTCCCCTCTGCAGAACAGCTCCCCTTTTCTTTGTCTTACATGTTGAATTTCCCCATAAGGTTTAATTTTTTAAAGAATGTTGCTACTAAATAGATGTTTGAAAGCTACTTTTAGTGTTCTGAGATAAATGCCTTTGAAGAGACAGGACAAAGAGCAAAGTGTTTTTCCCTCTGCCCCCACATCACCCAGGCACTCAAGACAAGGCTTCTGACACCAGACGCACGGGAGGGTTTTCTCATACACCACGCAATTCTGCAGGTGATTCTCTAGCAGACACCAGCTTCAATTCAATTCCGACACTGTCTACCTGGAGAGAGCGTCAGATCCCGCAGGACTGCTCCCACTCCAGATGCCAATCATAAGTAGTGGGTTGCCACCTATGCTTCTGATGGACCCATTATAAATGAGGGTTCCCACATCCCCCTCCTCAAGTTCAATTAATTTACTATAGCAGCTCACAGAACTCAGGGAAACACTTTACTTACATTTACCAGTTTAATCCAGGTGGAAGAGATCCACACAACAAGGCATGTGCCCCCGTCCCAAGGCTATCTAGGGGCCACCAGCCATCTCAGAAGCAGAAAAAAGACACCCATATCCCTCTAGAGATTCCAAGGGCTTCGGGAGCTCTGTGCCAAGAAAGGGGGATGAAGACCAAATGCATATTTCACAGTATCACAGTACCTGAATGTATTTCATCACCATTAAACAAGAGGTGATGCATGACTCAGCTCCATCAGAGAAGTAAGAAGACTCGGGGCAAAGAAGGCCCTGTGCCTTTCTCTGACGCACTGGAAGCACCTACTTGTGTGCCAGCTCCTCACCAGGACCCACGTTGCCAAAGCAACCAAGTTCGGCTTTTCCTGCCCAAAGCACACAGGCATCCTTGAGCAAGGGAGAGGTGGAGCCAGGCATGCACCGGGAAACCACCACATGCCATGCCCAGTGGCTGAGCCCTTTGACCTGCCAAGGTTGCTGAATCGTACTTGAGTCTAGGACTCCCACCAAGACACCCAACTCCACAGACAGACAAGTTAAGAAATCACAGGGTGAATCTCCTTCAGAGGGTGGCTGTGTGTAAAAACCGAGAGGGCAACACACCTTCCTGCCTGCCTTTTCTTGGCGTCCCTGGAATCATTCATTACAACCACAGGGCAAGAGTCTGGGGTGGCAGAGATGAAGAGGCTCAGTGGGCTGGCTCCACCTCCTCCCTTCACAGAGACACGAAGGTCACTCAGACACTTGGTGCCTTGCCCAGGAGTCAAAACCAGGCCTCGGGTCTCCCTACTCCCATGCCACCTTGAAGGACACACGCCCCAGAAACCACAGCTCACTCCTTTTTCAGGACTTCATAGTCAAGAAACAAGCCCAGCCAACCCTTTGCTCGAAAAGTCCCAAGGCTGAGATGCAGGTCTTTCAGGTGGGCACCAAACTTTGGTCTAGAATTTTGAACTCATTTCAAAGTGTTTCTCAAGATGGTTCTTGTCTAATTTCCATATTAGCACAAACTAATATCTCCTCATTGCAATTCCTCTGCCTCTGCAGCCATTTACCACTGCACTGACCTTTGCTTCTAGGTTAATTATCAATAGTTTTGTCTATTGAAGAAATTGAACTGAATTAGCTTAGTTTTAATCTCTCATCAACAATTCAAATGACCATTTCCCACAGATGAAAAATAAAATTGCCCAGGTGGGGTGGATGCAGCAGAGCCACCAACTCCTAATGAGGCTTCACCAGGCAGGGAGGGGCATGGCCCTCACCAGTAGGCATCAAAGCCCTTCCCCTGGCATCCCATGCTTGAGTGCCCTCAGTCTGGACTGGACACATGCCAGGGAGCACGGAGGATGTCCCAGGTTGGTCCGGCCCTGTCTGACAGCCCATTAGCTCCAGCTGTCAGTGACATCTGCCTGCTCTGATTACCGTCAGAGCTGCGGAGAAGCAGCGGCCCCCAGCATCGAGCTGTCTCCCCCTGCACTCAGCTGTCATCAAGCATTGTGCTTCCACCTCAAGGCACTCAGAACCCATCCCTGGCTGCTATTTATAACCTTCCTGTGAGGTCGTCTGCCAGTGAGGCTATAGAAGGGGTGTGCCATTTCAGGGCAAAAGGCCCCAAACACCACCAACTTCCTGCCACTGCCTCTAGGTGAGAAGCAGGCAACTTCTGAGCTGAGCAAAATCAATTCACAAAGTACATGCGGCATCAGGTCAGCTTCCACTGCGCTCCATGGCTGGGGACTCCAGGCTACACGAGGGGGACACTGAGACTAGGGTAGCTTGCGATGTCACCAGAGGCCTGGAGAGATGGATTGAGATGGCGCTACATGGCTCCATGCTCAGCCTGACAGGACTGCCTCTGATATCTAAAAAGATGCCACAGTGATTACAGAGGGACTGAAAATCGCAGCCTTTGACGTGTGCTGAGCCACCCATGTTAGGTTCCTGTGGCTGCCATAACAAAGGACACAAACTGGGTGGCTTATAACGACAGAAATGATTCTCCCACAGCTCCGAAGCCCAGAAGTCCAAAATCCTGCTGCACCAGACTCCCTCCAGGGACTCTAAGGGAGAAGCTGCCCTTGCCTCTTCCAGCTTCTGGTGGCCATCAGCGTTCCTTGACTTGCGGCTGTATCACTCCAACCTCTACCTCTGTGGCCACACTGCCTCCTCTTCCTGTGTCTTCTCTGTGCCTCAAATCCCCCTTGGCCTTTCTCTTACAAGGACACTTGGATGCAGGGCCCATCTAGGTAATCCAGGAGTATCACCCCATCTCAAGATCCTTAATTTAATTTCATCTGCAAAACTCTTTTTCCAAGTAAAGTCACACACACACGGGGCTCACCTTTTGGGGGCCCACCTATCCAGCCTATGGGAATAAAGCAAGAGTCTGGCGTTTAGAGTCAGGAAGCACTGGGTTTGAATCCCACCACTGCCACTGACTTAATAACTACAACTCTGTCTTTTCTTAGGATGTCACCAGCACCCAGTGTGATTCCAATAAAGGGGCCCAGCAGGGCAGGGATCTGAGAACAGGCCTTGCCCTCCTCCCCTCTCACCACAGAAGGCCCAATGGCACGCCCAGTGACAGTCCCGCCCCAGGCCCAGATGGGAGCAGGAACTTCGTGGGTCCGTGAAGACGGCCTGCAGAGGAGCCATTTGCTTTCCCCACTCAGGGAAGCAGCACTCTGTCACCTCTTATGATACTGCATCGTCCTCGGCTCTGGGACCTGGCTGCCTGCCTGCTTGTTTCTGCCTCAGCGCCCCCAGCAGCACCAATAGGTCTCCATCCAGGCTTTGTTTGCTTTTAATTACTAAGCCAACTAAGCAAGCCCCCAGCACAGACGCACCTGGCTGCCTCCGACAGGTAATGAATCGCTCAACCATGTTCAAGGACAGGCCTTCCTGACAGCAGCGGGGCGATCAACTGAACAAAGTCAGGGTGAGCTGGGAGGTCAGAGAATATTGACTAAGGAGTGTCGCAGACGCCTGCCTCCCCGACACTGCCCCTGAGCTCAGCTGATATTGATGCAGATACAGTCTTGGGACCACAACTTTCTGACCAGGAGGATTGATTTCTCTAGGAAAATGGCGAGTGGACACTGAGCAAATACTCTTATATATCAGCACCAACATGGAGATCCTTTAAACATCACTTTTCAGTGACCAAGCAACGAGTTTTTCTTAAGGCCAGAGAGAAGACATCCAAGTCTGTGAACTCCTCTAGTATGACTTTCCTCCTCAGGCTGAAAAGACCTGCAAAGCCATGGGTTTCTTCCATACCATCTCACCAAAAATTCTGTACATTGTACACAAGCTGGTCACACACCTCCCTGGAGCCATCCTCAAACAGGAGAGGGTCATCTTGGACGACCCAGGGTTGACAAAGGACAGAGCATGAGGCACAGGTACAACTGGGAGTCTTGCAGGTTGTAAGGATCAGGATTTGCCTCAAAACCTGAGAGGTCAGCCACACCTGGTGCGTCAATAGCTATCCTAGCCCCCTGGGCAGGAGAGAGCTGCCAAGAAATGCGCAACTCTTGGTATCTCCTGGGTCACAGAGCCATCGAGGGAATCCAGAGGGTTGGCCACCCCTACTCCTGTCCCTGGCAGCAACATGGAAACTCCACCCCGGCGGACACAGACCTGTGTGCTGGGAACATACGGTCAGTGTTCAGTTGCCCTCCTCTGCTGTGTGTTAAGCTGGGGAAGATTCCCTAGCGGAGGACAAGGGCCGGGAACAAGGCTGGCTTCATGTGAGCTGATGCGTCTGGCAGCTTCCTGGGGAACCAAAGACACCAGGGCTGTGAGGGGAAAGAGCAGGTGCGCTTTTGACCCCTGTCTCATAAAAATTCTAAGTACATACATGTAGGTATACATAGGCACAGGTGCCTAGTGGATCCTAAAGTTTGTGCATTAAAGTGTTCACAATGCTTCATCCTCAGACATGGGATTTTTCACTGTGCTTTGTCTCTATTTTCCAAATTTTCTACAATATACACCGTATTACTTTTATAATGTGAAAAAGTGCTTTTTTTTAAACTATACAAATGCAAAGAATTGGCACGCTTAATCTCAGATCACTACATCCATTCTGTAGGAACAAGTGCCCTATTTGTCAACTGTTCGTAACAGACTGTGCCTAATCAAATTCTAGAAAAAACCCAGCCACACCCTCGGCCAATTGTGCATCAGGCACTATGGGCACCGTGATCCTCCAGGCTCAAGGGGACACTGGACTGCTGGTTCCCTCCTCTGCAAACACTGAAGCCCCAACACCACTGTTTATCCCATTCAAGAATAACCAAAAATACAAAATAGATTTCATAAATCACTTTGTCTTTACAGTTCGCTCCTCAAGGACACGCATGCAGGCTTCTAGCAAAGACGATGCAAAATAATAAGACAGATGTAGTAACTAATACGAAGTGCTTGCTTCACTAAACAAAGAGCTTTTGATGCTGTAACTCAATTTGCGTTGGCATAATAGGATCTGAGTGGGGCTAAGAGGAGCCACATAACAGCAGGCAGGCAGCCTCACCAGCAGAGGGGAGCATGGAAACACATGGCAGAGGCCCCCTGGGGCCACGTGCTTCTCATCTGGGACCTCCAAAAGGCACCATTTCATCAGGTGATCCTCAGAGGGATTGCTCATGTTCCTCCAAGAAAAGGCTCAAACAGCTGGGCGCAGTGTCTCATGCCTGTAATCCCAGCACTTTGGGAGGCCAAAGTGGGAGGATCACCTGAGGTCAGGAGTTCAAGTCCAGCCTGGCCAACATGGTGAAACCCTGTTTCTACTAAAAATACAAAAAAAAAAAATTAGCCAGGTGTGGTAGCATGTGCCTGTAGTCCCAGCTACTCAGGAGCTGAGTCAGGAGAATCGCTTGAACCGGGAGGCGGAGGTTGCAGTGAGCTGAGATCGCGCCATTGCACTCCAGCCTGAGCAACAGAGTGAGACGCGGTCTCAAAAAACAAAAAAGAAAAGAAAAGAAATAAAAAGCTCAAACATTTCATGGTTGTTTATGGTACCAAAACCCAAACCAAACAGCCCTTCCTTCCCTGTGCCCTGCTCTCCCATTTATTTATTCAGCACCTGCTCTATATTGAGCACCTACTGAGTCCACCAAGGTGAGTAGGGAGAGGAATTAGATACAGCTGCCAACACTCAGGAGTTCACAAGCTGACAGATGCTTTCCTTGTGTTGTCTGGGGGAGAGAAAAGGTTCATGGTTTTGCTGCCCCTGCTGCCCCGAGAGTGGTAGAAAAGAGCCAGAACTGCTGGCTCCCAAAGGTCCCAGCCCGGGGAGAGATAGAAGAACCTCAGGCCAATTCTTCTTATGAAGTCTGTTCTCCTCAAAGAGGCCATTTCTAGAGACTTGCTGCTGGGACTGAGGAAGAAGTCCTTCCTAGAGACAGGGTCTCTGGGGTTTGCTCCAGGGAGACCGGTCAGCCTTCCTCCACCCTCATAGCTATAGTCCCACTGCCGAGAAGATGCTCTGGGTCTGGGAATCCAGTGATCTGCCCTGGCTCAAGACTCCCATGAGGCCTTAAACAAGACCCTAGCCCCCACTAAGGGATGGAATCCCCCCTGGTGACAGCCAAAGTTGTCCTGGATGAGGACGAGGAGTGGGCCCACCTCTGCCCTCAGACATGCTCTGAGGATGCTTCCCTGACATGCAGGCCCCAGTGACAAGATCAACAAGCATGTCCTCACATCAGTGGACAAATGGGCTACTGAGATAGTCATAGCCCTGACCCAGAACTGTGGGTGTTCATTTTGTGCTCAGACTTGGGTACCCAAGTCAAGGTAAAAGGATCAGAGGGGTGTGAGATCTGGAGCTGCCTCAATAATGAGCTAATCCCTGACTGAGCAGGCTTCTTGACCATAAATCTGGATGTACCTGTGTCAGAAGAGCCAGCCACTTGGCTCTCTGTACCCAGGGGTGCTGCCCAGCATGGCTAGAAGCAGCTTCCAGAGGCCCTGCCAGGGGCCGGGTCTGGAAGCACCACCGCATGGAGGAAGCGGGGGGCCACCATCGCCAACAAGAGCACAGGGCTGGGGCGAGGCCCTGCCTCACCGTACTCACTCTCCCTCCATCTCTGTCCAACCTTCCAGAGCCAGGGAAGGGACACAGAAGCACAAATGCTTTCTCAGCAAGCTTCTATGTGATTCTCACAGGCACAGAGACCGTCAGGACAGAAAATCATCCCCACTTCCCAGATGAACAAACCGAGCCTCAGGCAGGGCCGTGCTTGAAAGGACAGAGCTGGCACCCGTGCTGGCCTC
Organism: Colobus angolensis palliatus; assembly: GCF_000951035.1. Lineage (NCBI taxonomy): Eukaryota > Metazoa > Chordata > Mammalia > Primates > Cercopithecidae > Colobus > Colobus angolensis. Next base: position 2,746,814 of record NW_012116422.1, read on the forward strand.
CTGCCTCCAGTCCCAGCGATCCCTCCTCTGCGCTGCGCTGCCTCATTTAGGGGAGTCCTCATCAATTAGGTGAACACCCCAGACTGCAACACAGCCTGAAGCACCCGCCACCTGGCACTGGAGCGTCCTCTCTTCTCCCATCCATCTATTTAGAGGCCGGGCCTAGGAACTCAGAGAGATGGTCTCTGTTCTCTGCTTGGCCACTCACCAAGAACAGATCACCTCTGAGCCTCAGGTTCCCCATCTGTAAAGGGCATCCAGGGCCTCCCAGCTCTCCCCACTATAATTATAGGGGCATCTGGGAGATGTTCACTACCTGTCAGAGTGCTGAAAAACACAGGGCTGAGACCCTTAGCAGGTGGGGAATGCAAGTTATTTCTGCCCTGTTGTTGTAAAAGATACTGAAAATGAAACCGTGGTTCCACACAGCCCATGAGCCAAGGCTGTCCACCACAAAGTGGATGGATTTAAACCCCAGTGAGTTCTCTGAGTGCTCCTAGAGGAGGCAGCAAGAGAGCAGGACCCCATGGAAGGGTATGCCTGCAAGTCCCCTGGTCCGACCTCTCAAACAGCAAGGCACATCCAGGCTGCTGTACCTGTGCATATAGAGACCTTCCCTGAGCTACTAACTCCAAGAAGGACAAGGGCCCTACATCTTGACGTTACCAAATTCCTTTTAATGACTCTTAAGTGCTTCCTTACAATTTTCTATAAATCCACCAGCTCATCCCCACCCCAAAACTCCACATGCAACCTCATTAGGAGGCAGTAAGTGGTGGAAAATATTGATACTTCTGGCTAATGGCATTATTAATACCATTACCATTCATATCGCCTCGTAAACAACTCTTATAGGACATTTAGCATGGCTAAGTCCAAATGAAGATAATATTGTTGCTAATTATATCTCTATAAACTTACTTTATGGCAGGGAACAAGGGCTCTTATATCTCTGATTACTCAGTTGCCAGAACCATAAGGAAGTAGGAAAGACTGCATGAAGACATGCCCTCTGGGGATGATTCATTATGAGGAAGTGTGGTTTGCAAGAGCACAAGAGCTGTTTGGAGATTTTTAAAAAGAAAGGAATGCTAATTTGTGAGAGAGGGGACAGGGAGGAAACATCTCAGGGAGCCAGAACTGAGCAAGGCTGACTTTCTGGAACCGCTGGGCAGGATTCGCAAGCTGGCTCTCTTGGGTCCCTGTGTCCAGGGGTCAGAAAGTAGCCTAGGTAGGGCGTGCTTGAGCTGCTCATTTTGGTGATGAATACACGGTGGAGCTCCAGGGAAGGAAGCTGAGCAAGTGTCTTCATCTCATGAGAGGGTTCTAAATCCAGCAGCCCTACAATCACGTTTTGAAATGATTCGCGTTTTCTTATTTACTCAGTGGCTTACTTAGCACTTGTGGACTTAACTGGGGCTTGCCTGAAGCTGGTGGAGGGGTTTATGCTGTCTCAGGAAGCGGTGTCAGCCTTGCGATTTCGCCTCCTGCATTGTTTGGGAAACATTACTCCCAGATAAGAGTCCAAAGTGATTACTCTAAAGGAAGCTGTGAATAAGAAAATAAATGTTTTCCTTTTTCTCTTTCTAGCTGAGCTCAGACGATTTACAGTATTAAATGTCCCCTCGTATTCGGGAGAACTAGAATTGATTTTTTTTTTCTTAAAACTGCTCATTGGGTTGCTTATAAATTTCTGTAGCTGTTGTTATCAAGTTGTAAATTGCAGTTATGAGAATCACCACAGATCGATGGCAGTCATTCTGAGGGAGGACCAGGTCTGTGTGGACAAAGGCAATTCAGGCTTTTGACAGACATTTATAGTCCATTATCTTTAGTTCATATTTGATTAAGAATTGGTGAAATCTCAGCCAGATACTCGGTAGGAATTTACCTTCTCTCTGCCCATGGGCCAGTCCATACAGCTATTCACCAAGTATTTCCAGCTTTTCTCCCTACACACATTTCTCCATCTCTTTTGCAGTTAGGCAAGATCATTAAACTTGTTTTGGCCAACAAAATGTGAGTCTGAGTATCACATATTAGTGCCTGGTAGGTGGTTTAAAACAAGGGGCAGAGAACTTTTTTTATAAAAAGCCGGACATATATTAAGGCTTTGTGGGTCATATGGCCACTGTCACCAACTATCCAACTCTGCTACTGTGGCACCACCAAAGCAGCCACAGATAATATGTATCTAATGGTGTGGCTATATTCCTATAAAACTTTACTAATGGATACTGAAATTTGAATTTCATATAATTTTTGTGTCACAAAATCTTCTGGTTTTTTTAAACCATTTTAGAATGGTTTAAAAAAAAAGTTATAGAATGCACAAAAAATTGTGACAGGTCGGATTTGGTCTCAAGGCCATAATGTGCCAACCCCTGCCGTAAATAAAATCAGTGGATGATTTGTTATATCCCCTCTCCCTGCTGAGACAGCTCCACCATCCGTCCAGGTCCATGAGTGCCCATGAGGAGCAGAGCCCACAGTCAGTCCCCATTGGACATGGAGAGTGAGCAAGACAGACACCTTGATTGTTGGAGTCACTGAGATTTGGGAGGTTGTTACTGCAGCAAACCCACCCTCTGAAACAGTCTATGAGAGATTTTTTAAGATAATTAATGGACTAGACAAAATTGCAATATAAAGAGATTATTAAGGAATGATTTTTTGAAACATACTTTATTTTTTGTAGTATCCATTTTTATTAAAATCATAAATTATGCATAATATTAATCTGTTCATTAAAGCAGATCCTGAATATGCTGAAACTTGACAACATCTCCTACATCTATTTAGAATCACGGAGAAGTTTCAGAGTCATGACTTTTCTTTTCCTTTTCAAGGATATTTACATTCAGCCTGGGTTTTCTCCTCATCTGTCTCATCAGGGACACTGACGGTTTGGGAATCTCAGCCTCATACCAAACCTTTCCATCTTTAACCCAAGAGATGAGTAGGATTCCAGACAGAATTAACCATTCCAGACATGACATTTTAATAATAAATGAGACAGGAAGAGGCAGAAGCAGAAAGGTATGCCATTGACTTCAGGGATGCCCCTTGTCCTTTCTGGGTCTTTTTTCCTCCTGTAAAACTGGGAGTTGGAATAAATAATATTTGTAAGCTCTTTTAGTTTAAATATTCTAAGACTAGATATAATGTCCAACAATTTAAAACAAACCCTTTTGGATCTGACTACAAAAACAAACTAGAAAGAGCCTTTGGACCCACTCAATCTAGCTCTTTATCTAAGAGTCTTCTAAAGAAGTCAGATGTGTCCCTATTTTGATCCCACAGAATTAATCTAGAATGACCTGGAAACTGACCAAAGAAGAAACACAAATGAACAATGAACAATGAAAGTCTGAGAAATATTCAGTCTTGCTAGAGATTAGAGTAATACAGATTTAAAGATCAAGAACCATTTTCCATCTACTGGCTTTGCCAAGGTTCATAAGCAGGATCATATCCCATGTTGGTAAGAGGAGGGAGTCTAGAGACCCTGTGCTAATGGGGAAGTAAGTTGGCATGGTTTTTCCAGAGCAATATGTATTGAAAGCGATAAACACGGGCATCCCCTTTAACCAAGCAATAGCACTACATCTACTGTTTTTTGTTTTTTCAAAAAAATGGATAAGCACAAGACTTAGATAACACAACAAATAGATACAGCATCATTTCTAATGACAAAAAAAATTAGAAACAGTAAATGACTAAAGGTAAGGAATTATATAAGTTAAAAATGGTACCTTGATAAAGTGAAATACCATCCTGCCATTAAAGATAATGCTGCCATACATTATATAAGCCTAATTTTGCGGGGGGTGGGGGGAGTAAAAATTATAGACATATGTAGAAAAAGGACTGGAAAACGTATCAAGATGGAAATACCAAATATCAAAAATATCAAAGTACCAAAAATGGAAGTAGTTATCTTTAGAGGTGTTAATTTTCTGAATTCTACTTTTTATTTTCCATATTGTTATAGAATCAGAAAAAATAAGCATTAAATGGAAGTAAAAACTAAAAAGTATAAATCTATATATTTATTGATTTCAAAGGTGTTCTTAACACAATTGAAAAGTATTTTTTCTAAGTTAGCTATCAAATAACATGTATAGTTAGATCCTGTTTTGGAAAATGAGAAAAAGACTGAAAATATCTTTGTGATACTTATAATATATATGATACATATTTTATGAAGAATGCTTAAAAATTAAGTGATTTGTGGGGTAGGGTTATGAGTGAATTATTTTCTTCTTGTCTTTTTTTCTGATCATTCTACACTGAACATATATGTGTAAAAACAATAAAAAGGAAACAAAACTCTTTAAAAATAAGTGAATTAAGAAAGATCCAGATGCTTCAGGCAGGTTTGCTCTCAATGCTAAATAAGTCACTAGATCAGTCCCCTCCTCCTACACACACAAAAAGACAGCAACCTCCATGGTCTTCTATAACTTCCCCATGATTCTATATCACCACTGTGTGGATGAACCGGCTGCCTGGAAGAGGCAGGAGGGAACACTGAGAGCCCAGTACACTTAAGACTAGGGACATACTTTTGATTCTTGCTACTGACTCTCAAGGGTCCTGATTCTGATATTCTGTCTTTCCACTTTTGGGCATCTCACAGCCAATACCCGTCAGCCCATGTGTGTTTTGTGTGTGAGCCTCAATTTGCTGACTGATATAAAATATTAGGCAGTAAGAAAAATATGGTTCTGGAAGAGCACCAAATGGAGGTTTGGCATTCTTCAAAGTTCTTACCAGTTCCTGAAATTTGTTCAGGTAGTTAGACACCCAGGAAGCAGGGAACTTACTGTGTAACACTTGGATGTAGCAGTATACTTGATCTGTATCATATGAACCAGGAAAATCTCTCTTCATGAGTAATCTCTATTTATATATACTACAGAGATCTCCATGAGCACATAAGACCACAGGTAAAGCAAGCTCCAAGAAAATGCCTGCCCCGCTATTATTTTCCATTGATACTTGTTTTTATTTAATTTGTCATCTGCTAGTGCTAACTTCAAATAAAAGGTATCAGGACCCAGATATTTAAGAAAAAATATATGGGAGAAAACTTAAAGTTGAGAAAACTCTATTAACTTGAAAAGAAAATTTCCTACAATGATTATAAATAAGTCTATTTCTGCTTTTAGGTCTAACAATTTTTGCTTTCTATATTATGAAGCTATGTTATTAGGTGCCTATAAATTTGGATTTGTTATAGATTCCTAGTATGTTGACCCTTTATCATCATGAAATGATTACTTTTATCTCTAGTAACGATTTTTGCCTCTACACATTGTGCCTCTGATTAATATTTGCATAGTAAATGCACAGTAAAAGTTACTTTTTCTCCTTTCACTTTCAATTTTTTTGAATTCTTACACATAAAAATATGTCTCTACGAAACATAGTTTTGTTTTTATCTAGTCTAACAATCTTCATCCTGTAATTAGTCTATTTACATTTGATGTAATTACTGATATATTTGAGTTTATAATCTTATTGTTTAATTTCCACTTGTCCTGCTTGTTTTATGTTTTTCCTTCTTTCTTAACTTCTTCTGGATCAAGAATTTTCACTATCTCATTTTTCTTCACTCTTAGCTAGTTAGTTATGCATTGTTTTATAAATCTTATAGTGCATACCCTATATTGAGTACATTCTTGACTTGTTAAAGCCTAAAGTAAATTAGTATTTTGTATTATTTCTTGGACAAATTAAAAATTTTAATTTCATTTATCCCAAACCCACTGCCTTTTGTGCTTTGTTGTGTATTTTAATTGTATATTTATAACCCTAGAAGACATAGTCAGATTTTTACCCATACGTATACATATACACAGACATGTATGTGTGTGGATATATTTATACTTTTTGTTGCTCTTCATTCATTCCTCAATTTCCATGTTTCCATCTGGGATCAACATCTTTCTGTCTTCAGAAGTTCTTTTATTTTTTTTTTAGGGTGGATATAATAATTTCTCACAATTTTTGTCTAAAAATGTTTCTCTGAAATTTTTCACTGGATATAGAATTCTAAGTTGGAGATTATTTTGTTTCACTATGAGTGATATTTCAGTGCCTTCAAGTTTCTGCTGTTTCCTGGAAGTCAGTGTCATCCTCACTGTTGCTTTTAGAAGGAAATTTATCCTTTTTTCCTCTGAATTTTACAAGATTTCCTCTTGTTCCTTGATTTTCAGTCGTTTTATTGTGATGTGTCTAGGTGTACTCCTTTTAATTTTTTCTATGTGGGGTTCATAGTGCTTCTTGAATCTGTGGCTTGATGTTTTAGTATGTTTGGGGAAATTCTTGTCCATTATCTTTTCAAATATGGCTTCTACCCACCCTAAGACTCCAGTTACGCATGTTAGACCATCTCACCATCTCACGTATTTCTCTTATGCTCTTTCCTGTATTTCCTATCATTTATTTTTTCTGTCTTTTAAACTGGAAGTTTTCTACTGATCCTTCTTCCAGCTCACTAATCTGCTCCTCCACTGCACCTAATATGCTATTAAATCTCTCTATTGAAGCCTCAGTTATTGATTTCTCAATTCTCAAATTTCTATTTGATTATATAGTTTCCAATTCTCCACAGAAGTCTCAGTGTTGTTGCTCAGTTCTTGAACATATTAACCACAGTCATTTTAAAGCTCATGATGGATAACTCCAATTTCCAGATTTCCTGTAAGTCTATTCTCCTACAGGCACTGTCTCTTGGTTTTCGGTCAATTATTGTCTTTGTGCTCACCTAGTTATTTCTTTACTGGATTCCAGATGCTGTAGAGATAATCTGAGTTTCTGGATGATGTGGCCTCGTTCAAGAGAGGGTTCATGTTTGTTTCTGGTGGCAGTTAGAGTAGGAAGAGATGACCTTAATCCAGTAAATAACTGAGCTGATTTAATGATGGCCTTTGTGAGAGCTGGCTTATTTCAAAGTCAACTTTATTCTTATAAATTTCAACTCAAAGTTGGGGAGGTGTTTACCAGGACTTCCTATCTGATAGAACCACAATTTTCCCCTGAAGCCCCATGAAAATGCCAAAAGCTATGATCAACATCTCAGGCATTTCGAGCAACTTCCTGCTCAGCCTCTCAGCAGCTACATTCACGTCAGCAAACTTGGGTAAAAGTAGCACCAAGTATATGGCTCTCCCCTTGGGATTTCCCTTCTTTATTTTTATTTTATATATATATATTTTGAGATGGAGTCTCGCTCCGTCACCCAGGCTGGAGTGCAATGGCACAGTCTCGGCTCACTGCAGCCTCTGTCTTCCAGGTTCAAGTGATTCTCCTGCCTCAACCTCCCCAGTAGCTGGGATTACAGGCACCTGCCACCACACCCAGCTAATTTTTGTATTTTTAGTAAAGACAGGATTTCACCATGTTGGTAAAACTGGTCTCGAACTCCTGACATCAGGAGATTCACCCCACTCAGCCTCCCAAAGTGCTGGGCTTACAGGCGTGAGCCACCGCGCCTGGCCAGGATTTTTGTTCTTCCAAGAATCTTGGCCCTTTTAGCCAAGCTCTTGTCACCTTGATAGCTTTCCAAAGACTTCAACTCATGTTTTATTTAATTTTGTAGAGTTGTATTCCAATTACTATGGCAGCAAAACAAATTCCCCTAAAACTTAGTGGCTTGAAACAACGTCAGTCATTTATTATCTCCCACAGTTACCGTAGTCAGGAATTCAGGAGCAGCTCAACTGGACAATTCTAGCTTGGGGCCTCCCATGAGGTTGCAATCAGATGCTGGCTGAGCTGGATAATTCTGGCTGTGGCCTCCCATGAGGTTGCAATCAGATGCTGGCTTTGGCTGGGCTCATCTCAAAGGCTGCTTCACTCACATGTCTGGTACCTAGTCTGGGAAGACTCAAATTGTTAGCAATTGGGCTCCTCCAGTGTCTCTAACTATCTTTATGTACTCTCTCCCTATAACTTGCTACCACATGGAAGCTTCAGATTAGTTGGACTTTCACAAATTGGCTAAGGGCTACCAAAAGCATGTATCCCAGGGGAGAAAAGGAAAGGCAGGAGGTAACTTTTATGGCATAGTCTTGAAAGTCACACAGTTTCACTTCTACTGCATTCTGCTGGTCATGACAATTACAAAGGCCCGTCTGTGTTGAAGGGAAGAAACATAAAAGCCACCTCTCAGTGCAGGTGAGTCAATGTCTCCCTGTAAGGAGACATCACAGACATGGGCACCCAGCATGGGCGAGCTAGTGATGTGGCCATCTGGAAAATACAACTGCCACAATGGCTCCAGTTGTCCTTGAGAAGAGGTTGGTCTCAAACAAGTCAGTCTGCCATTTCCAGGAGTAGAAAATCCCCTCTCCGTTAACTTGCAGTTTTCTGTCATTGAGAAAAGACTGCCATGACTGTGTTCTAATGGAGATGCCGCTGTGTTGGAGCCCTTGTGTCAGCTCAGCTGAACCCATCTTCTCAGAGACCCAGTGAGAGCTTTGGCACCATTTTAGCAAAGCTTAGGCAGACATGGCCTGAGCCTCCTGCTGCCCCACTCAGACTCACTCCCAAGGCTGATTTCTAGAAGCCCAATAAAGAAAATCCACACCACTCCTCATGGTCCACTCTACCTTTGCTTTATTCCTGCAGATGAGTACTGCACAAAGAATATTCTGTAAAAATGCTGTTTGTACAAGATACGAATTTTGTTAAAAATTTTTTTCAGAGAATTTAACATATTCTTTCCTCCTCATCCAGATTCATAATGCATATTAGCATAAAGCCTCCGAAAAGTCCTGTAGCAAAGAAACTTTGTTTCATCCCCATTTTCATGAATTTATTTAATGACAGAAAGTGGGTTGAGGGGCTATCTTTTTATTAACAAGGCAGAAATTAACACCCCATGAGCATTGTACAGAACACGCAAACATTGAACTAGAGCATCCCTAGACTTCTGATCCCACACTGCTCTTGTGGGACTGTGGAGCTAAGTTGTTCATAGTAAAACACTGTGTCTCAAATTGCCTTATGGGAGTTAAGTCATGGCTGAGCGCCCCTTTGCTGAGTGTTATGCTTTTTTGGGTGTTCCACAGCAAAGATGGGCCATGTACCATTTTCTAAATTAGGCTGATGAACGCATCAACCTTTTCCACCTGCCAGTAACACAACAAGAAGTTTTTAAAAGGCTTTTGTTTACTGTCTGCCAATACACATGGGGCCATTAGCCAGTTGGCAGGTCTTGTGTGAGCTTCATTTCTGCCAGCTTACAGTGAGCTGCCCACTCTTTAGCTGAGAGCCACGATCAATGTCCCTTCAATGCTAAAGGGCTGCAGGGGTGAGAGGTGGGAGAGAGTAAGAAACAAGGAGAAAGGGACAAAACCTTCCTTCTACCCTCCACATTAGACAGCCCTCCCACTGAAAGCCTCATTACAGGCATTGCTGCCTGTCTGTTCTACCAATCTCTTGATAATTTAGATGTGTTTCCAATTGAGAGCTGTGTTGTGTAATAAAACAGAGACAATCGACTCTTCCTCCGTGTTGTAATAGCCTCTCTGTGTGTTTACTTGAGAACAAATGCTGTTATAATTTCTTTGGGGAATCAATATCTTCCAGTGCATATGCACAGCCCTATTGGAGGTTCAGACTGTGTAAGGAGAGAAGGGGAAATTTATTGCCTTGTAAATGCTGGCAGAAGGTAGTAGGTTTAGTGAGAGCTGTAATTAAACTTTTGCTGATAATAAAAAATGGAGGCAATAAACACTCAGATTTTCCAGTCCTCAGTCTCAGAATGATTGAACCATCACAGGGTCCTGGACTCTTGCTGGTCTCTGCACAATTAGCCTCTGAAGGTGAAGGTCCCAGGGCCCAAAGGCTGCCAGCTCCTGGGCCCTTGAGATGCCCTCCATGTGCTCACAGGCCCATCTGCTTTCTTCAACTTTAGCAGCAACAAAGTCAACCTTTATTTTACCAACTGCTTCTAAAGCTGACTATTCAAGTCAGAGCTACCAGGCTAAAAGTCTACACAGGATTTGAGAATGAGGAGTTCAACCTGGAGGCAAGGATCGTACTCCAAAAAGAACTGAAGTATAAGGGGAGGTAAATCACTCCCTTCTCAATCTTTCTGCAGGGGGACCCCTCCCCCGGAATTCACTCAAGTCTTCCAGAATAGCACACAAAGATTTTCCAAAGGTGATTGCTTGTTTCTCAGCTAAGCACTTGCTGTGCAGTTTTGTATGGGCTCTAGGTTTGATGGAGGCAGAGGAACTGCACGGTTGGGAAGGGGATGGATACCTCCTCATGCCCACAAGGTGGCAATGTCCACAAGGTACCACTGACACCTTGCCACTGGCTAAGGACATCTGTATTGTCTTTTCCAGCTGGGATGAAATCACAGTCACCTCTCTCCCTGCAATTCCTGGCTGTGTCCACAAGAGTGTCAGACTATGGACGAAGGAGGCAATTTCTCTGGCCCACTGAGATAAGGGCTTCTTCAAGGCTTCTTTGGCCCTGGGTATCAAAGTAAGATCAACAGGCCTGGGAAAATCAGAAAATATCCCCACTCACCAGCTCCACTACCACCATCACCCATAGATTAAGTTCCCAAAGGGGAAGAACTTTGTCTATAATCTCTGTAGCCATCCAGACAATAAATATCTACTGAGCACCTACTGTTTGCTATGCATGGTGTCACTGCACCCAGCACCAAACACTTGCAGAAAGAACAAACAAGTGAACAAACTGGCCTCCATATCCACCAGGAGGTTCCTCTGAGAACAATACAGGAGCCTGAGTTCTTCTAGAAATAATAAGATGCTCCATACTGAGCACCTGCTATGTACCAGATGGCCTACACAGCCCTTTACACATGTCCATTCTCTCTCTTTTGGTCTTTACAACCACTCCCCACTGTGAGGTGGAGATGGTGTTGTTGACAGCAGAGGACAGTAAGGCTCAGAGGGGCTAGCCGTGTGCCCAGAGCCAATGCCACCCAACACACAGCACAGGGCCGCTAGCCATGTGCCCAGAGCCAATGCCACCCAACACACAGCACAGGGCCACTAGCCATGTGCCCAGAGCCAATGCCACCCAACACACAGCACAGGGCCACTAGCCGTGTGCCCAGAGCCAATGCCACCCAACACACAGCACAGGGCCAGCGGGGAAGGCCCCAGGTGATGGTGCTCCAAAGCCCACATTCTTTCCCTTATGCCATGTTCCCTGTCAACAACGTCACATGAGCCCTTCACCTGCCATCACTTGCCTTCTCCTCGCAGGGTCTGCAGAGAGAGCAGGTGGAAGGTGCAAAAAGAAGCTCACCCCTGAGTACTTGAGAGAGACTAGCAAAAAAAGGGCTGAGCAGGGCTGCCAAGGAGCACCACGGGGAAGCAGCAAAGGGGTCTAGGGCTTACCTGTCCATAGGAGGCAGGCCTGGCTGGGACCGCTGGCTGCCGGCATTTCTGGATTCTGTGCCTTTCTCTCTTGTCTCATCTTCCACCCTGCTTCCCTCCTCTAAAATGTTCAAAGGACTAAGAGCCTGCAGGGAATCTCAGTCCAGTGCCCTTACCAGCCCAAATGCCTCCCACTGGGTGGCCCTTAGCCCTGGGGCTCCTCCAGCCAGTGCCAAGCATATGCAGCCCCTTTGCAAGGCTGGGCACATGTGGTGCAAAACCAGCTGGGCACCAGACATAATAGGGTACTGGTGAGGTGCAGAGGCTGGCTGGCCCCAGAACGCAAGACCCTCCCGGCGTACAGCCCTCTCCTGGGCAGCTTCCCCTAGAGAAACAAAGCTTCCAGCAGCGAGTCCCAAGTCCAGGATGGACCTGCACCGATTCTGATGCTGTGCCTTGCAATCTCTTTCTTCAGATGCCTAGCACTTGCACAAACTTCAAGTTGCTCATGTCCAAATGAGTGAGGGACTCACCCTGTCATGTCAGCTGCCCTGGATTCACCCACAGGGAGCAGCAGGCCCCAGGGGAGAGTCTGGAGAAAGTGTCCACATTTGCAACTTTCCAGCTCTGGGGCTTCTCCAAGATACCCAATGGCCCCAGATGAGAGCTTCAGAGCTCAGGCTGCGGTGGGGACCCTAGGCCGCTGATTATCCAATAACATTACCAGCAGGCATTAAATCTATCCTCAGTTAACCCAATGTCTTTAATAATAAAAAAGATTTTGCACTGGGGATAAATACTGTGTCTCATTTTCTCACTCTCACTGGTCTCCTGTCACTGTGCACTTATTAATACAATCGCTAATATACGGCTCCCAATCAGCCACTAAAATGCTGCTGTTATTCCTACTAATTTGACAATAAAATATGGCTGTGCCAGGCCATAAAAAGTAGGCTGCCATGTGACTGGGGGCTCTGTGGGAGGTAAGCCAGGGAGCCCAGGGCTCTAGACTGGCCACCGGGAACTGAGCCACCATGGCCACAGCCCTGCAGGCCCTGACTTCCAAGGACCCAGAGACCACCAGAAACTCAGAGGTGTTCCCTGCTATATTTCCATTACTATATAACAAATTACCACAAACTTAGCAGCTTAAAACAACACTCATTAATCATCTCACCGTTCTGTAGGTCAGAAGTCCAGGTGTGACTAAATTCTCTGCTCAGGGGCTCACCAGGCTGAAGTCAAGGTGTCAGCTGGGCCACATTCGTAGTGGGAGGCTTGATGAGGGCGGAATCCACTTCCAGGTGCATCTCAATCAGGCTCTTGGCAGATTTCTGTTCCTTGCAGCTGTAGGACTGAGGTCTGCTTTCTTGCTGGCTAGGGCTCACTCTCTGCTCCTAGAGGCTGTCTCAGGTCCTAGCTCCCCGGCTCCGCTACAATATGGTAGCTTCCTTCTGCAAAGCCAGTGGGAGAGTCTCCCTTCAGTCTTAAACTGCATAATCTAATCGGGGTGGGGTTAGGTGATATCCCCTCCTATTCACAGTCCCACCACGCTCAGGGGCAGGGGCATTGTGCAGGCCATGTACAGCAGGGGTGGGAATCTTGGAATCCTGCCATCTCGGAATCCTGCCCACCACACACAGATTGAAGATCCTCCACTTCCCCGTCTTTGTGTGTAGGCAGCCTTTCTGCTGATAACTGGACCTTGGTTCTAATCTCACTCCCCTTCCCCCACATACCAGAGAAGAATCCTAGAGCATCTGGCGGCTCTTCTCCCAGGCAAAGCCTCCACACCTGGCCAAGTGAAGAAAGCAGTGGGCTCAGGTACTGTGGATGTGCAAGGGATGGACTGAGGGGCTCAGGAGCAGTCCTTCCCCAGGCCACACAGCATGGAATAGGTATTTGCAAAAGCATTCTCTTCACCAAGTAGCAATAATTCACTTCCAATCCAAAGAAGGCCCTTCCTCAGACCTTCTTACGGCTTCTCCTAAAAAAATCTCCTCTTCGTAAAGCTCCCAACTACGGAGACAAAGCAAATCCCATTACCCACCAGGTTATTTCCTCACCCTGGTTCTGGGCACCCAGATTCCTGGACCCCACCCCCAGATCAGTGGACCCAGAGAAATGGGATCTGCCTTTGTAAAGCTCCCAGCCAGAGCTGCTGCCCAAGAGCCCTAAGGGAGAAGCAGGCCTGGGGCCTTGCCCTGATCCAGCTGCTTTCAATGAGCTCTTCAAGCCCAGAGAGGAAACAAAAACAAACTGGCTTTTAATTTGAAGAATCAAGTTTATATGAAAATCCACGCATCGCAATTAAAACACCATAACCCCAAATGACCCCGAGAGCCTTCCAGATAAAGTCCACCTTCTTCCAGCTCCCCATTCCCAGGCCTGTACAGGGGGCCCCTCACCCTGTCTCACCAGCCTTCTTCACTCCACCCAGGGCCCCTTACTCCTCCAGAGCCTTTACTCTTAGGTCCCCTCAGCTGGGAATAGTTTGGGAGGCCGAGGCAGGAGGATTGCTTGAGCCCAGGAGTTCGAGACCAGACAGCAACATGGTGAAACCCTGTCTCTTAAAAAAAAATAACAATAATTAATTAGCTAGGCATGGTGGTGCATGCCTGCAGTCCCAGCTACTCGGGAGGCTGAGGGTAGGAGGATTGCTTGGGCCCTGGAGGTCGAGGCTACAGTGAGCCATGATCACATCACTTGTACTCGAGCCTGGGTGACAAAATGAGACCCTGTCTCCAAACACAAAAAAAAAGGTCAGATTTTGCAAAATCTGCAAATGAGAGTCAGACTCAGGTGACCAGAATCAACCTCTTTAGAAATAGATTATTGGCAGGTGGAGACGTCACCTAAAACCCTTATCCCACCCCCTAAACTCAGGTGGCAGGGGACAAAGACTTGAGGCATGGCAACAGACTGTGACTTTAGAATAAAGGCGGCCACAACCATCGGCGTGACTATGAGCTGCTGGGCATCAGTGCCTCTCTCCTGGCAGCAAACCAGCCCCACACCAAAGCCTTGGGGCAAATCTCAGAGAACAGGCCAGGCAGAGGGCCCTGGCAGGGGGGTCAGATGAGGTCGTGTCCTGGGGATAGCTACACGCGGCAGTCCTGCCGCCCACCCCCTGTGTCTCCACACTTTCTCTGGCATCTGAGACCTGGAGACTCAGAACATGTTTGCATCTGTCAAGCCCAACAAGTCATTAATTACACCTTGGGGAAAGTCACAGAGGAGGGTGTGGATGGGCAAACACTGTTCAAACATGCTGAGGCAAACCTTGAGACTGTGTTTGATGCTGCTGGGGTTATTGTGGTAAGTCTCTGTTTTGGTTGACTACAAATCCCAAAACTTTCCAGTGTTCCTTTTGAAGGGTCTTTGAATTGAAAGATTCAAGCCTATACTGCTCCTACCTTCCCTGAGGGAGTTCCCTCAGTCACTGTGACCTCACCTATGGTCCTTGAGGCCTGAGGGGTCCTCCCCAAGGTCCCTCTCCCAGTCCTCAAGATGAAATTTCCACCCTCAGAGCTAATGCCAGGGGGTGGGAGGAGGATTAACCTTTGTCACAGCCCTCAGCCTGCTGCTGCTCTGACTCAGGATTCTAGGAAGGACTTTTGGGGTTCAGGAGTCTTGTTTGGTTTGTTTGGTTTTAAGATGGAGTTTCACTCTTGTTGCCCAGGCTAGAGTGCAGTGGTGGGATCTTGGCTCACTACAACCTCCACCTCTCGGGTTCAAGCAATTCTCCTGCCTCAGCCTCCCGAGTAGCTGGGATTATAGGCGCACACCACCACCCCCGGCTTTTTGTATTTTTAGTAGAAATGGGGTTTCATCATGTTAGCCAGGCTGGTCTCAAACTCTTGACCTCAGGTGATCCACCCACCTCAGCCTCCCAAAGTGCAGAGATTAGAGGCGTGAGCCACCACGCCCAGCCAGGACTCCTGTTTTACAAGTGGACTCAGGCTCACAGCAAGCAGGGTGCTATCTAGCTTCAGCTGAGCTCTGAGTTTCTCAAACTGTAGAATCATCTAGGAATCCTGTAAAAGTGCCAGTTTGGACTCAGCAGGTCTGGAGTAGCACCTGAAATTCAGCATTTCCCACATGCTCCCAGGTGACACCCATGCTGCTGGTTCACAGACCACACTTTGAGTAGCAAAGCTCAAGAGTAGCACTGCCCAGCAGAAACAGAAGCAGAGCCACATAAGTCATTTTAAAGTGTCTCCTAAACACATCAAAAAGTAATTGTCATAATGTATTTTATTTAACCCAATGTGCCTAAAAGAGTATTATGTCAACATATAATGAATATAAAAAAGTACTTACGAGATAGCTCACATTCTTTTCTTGTACTAAGTCTTCAAACTGCAGGGTGAATTTTACCCTTACAGCACATGTCAATCTGAACTAGCCACATTTTCACACTCAGTGGCCACATGTGACTAGTGGCTGCTGTTCTGGACAGTGCAGCTCCAGGGGATGGGAGAAAAGGAAAAGAATATGAGAGGAAAAAAGAAAAATCAAGGAGCCGCCACTGGGTGAGCCACCTTGGGACAATACAGAAAGAGCATAGTAATGAGTTCTAGACTCAGCCCTGCCTAAAGAGAGTCAGGTAAAGTCTGGACCTAGGCCTTTCCACCAATAAAATGGGTACAGCAATGCCTGCCCATCACTAGGCCCAGAATCTGGGCAAGACACTATTCCCAGCTTATGGGGCTTGTCAACATTGGATTCAGCAGAGCAGAAACCTAGAGTCTTCAGGCAATAATACCTGGCTCCCCAGGGTGGGGCCTGAGCCCTCCAGAGAGCTCCAACAGGAGAGTCTTGATGTTCACTGTTCACACAGAGCCTCCTGGGGGGCTGGGTAGGCTGGCAGGGGCTCTACCCCCACTCCCAAACCACCCTGAACCATCTGGCCCTATTTAGGAAGGGCACTTTGCTGTCCCTGTGAACTGAGGAAATGCAGGCAGATAGAAGTAGTGCTGCCCATGCATCTCACGCTGCCAGAGGAGCTATTTTCAGGTCCTTGCTGCTGAGTTCATCTTCACATCCTTTGCTCTTTTCCCTGCGCTTCAAGAGCTGAAGCACCAGAGAGGCCAGTCCTGGTGGGTATTTTGGTCTGGCCACTTCCTGGATCTCTGAGGCCCAGTAGGGATTTGGGGGAAGTGAACTTTGTAGAATTCAGGAGCAGGGTGGGGCACGAGGTTTGAACACCAGCCTATACTAGTGAAGCACTGAATGCCACATATAATCTTAGTTGCCTACGCTTTACAGACATCAAAGCTGTGGCAGGAGGAGGAAAAGGAGCAGGAGGACAAAGGTAAAGCCAGGCTAGGTGACAACATAACCCAGCAAATCCCTAAGCCAGGACCTGAGCTTTCCAATTCCTGGTCCTGTGATGCTGCTGCACCAGTGTATGCCAGGTGAGCCAACTGCCCACCTCTGGCTCCCCTTTGGGGCACCAATGGGCACAGCGCCTGGTCCAGCCTCCAGGGAGCCACACACACAGCTCAAGGGCCTGGTTCTCTGAGAGAGCAGTGAACCTCCCACCAATGCCCTGGACTCTTCCAGGCCCTGGTCAAGAGGCAGTCTTGTCTCAGTCAAACAACAGAGCCTGAGCCAGGGGTCCTCAGCGCCTGCCTGTCTCACGTCCCTGAAGGAGGTACCCACAAGTCCTCCAAACCCCAGCCAGGAACCAAGCAACCCCAGGCACTGGAGGGAGCTTTTAGGTTAAACAGAGGCAAAAAGAACCTGTGGACTCCTTCCGCACCAGCTGGAAAGGGAAGGTGGGTCTGATGGCTATGCCATCTCCCAGCAATCCCCAGAAGAGGGTCCCAGCAGGAGAGGTCACTGGCCCCTACATCACCCTTGATATGAGGGCACTCACTCATCTTCCTTTGGGCCTTGATGAAGTTAATAAAAATAAGTAATCCCCTACCCTGCCCGCTGAACCACCTCTTGGTCAAGCTCTCCTTGCTCGGTGATACAGTACGTACTATTTTTTCCCAAGCTATTTTGTCCCCCAACTGGTCCAAGGGTCTGAGGAAAAGAAACACTCCCAGTCTTCCCTCCCCAGCCTAAGACAACTTCATCATGTCAGGTGGGCCCTGGTGCCAGCGGCCCCTTGCTGTCACCTCCACAGTCCTTTGAGCTCCATGGGTCTGACCATGTGTGTCCTCATATCTCATAGCATTCCTCTCATGGTGCCAGGCCTGCACATGGCAGACCCAGTGCCCCCTGCTTCTCTCCTGGAGGAGGAAAGTGCCAGCAGGGTGACCTCTGCTCATCCTTCAGAGTTCAATTTAGACATCACCTCTTCCAGGAGGCCCTGCCCAGCTGATCCAGGTACCACTCCTCCAAGCTCCCACAGAACCCCATCCTTCCCCATTCCCAAGGGAAACTGGGAGGTAAACTGGGAGGTAACATGGCATCTTTGTTTGACCAGTGACTGGTATATGCAGTTGGTACTCCAAAAATTCTGGCTCATGGAATGAGCATGCTTCTTAACAAATCCAGCCAACCACATGGCCTGGGGCACTGACACACACAAATACTCAGACTCAGCAAACACACCCTCCTGAGCCAGGACCGCAAATATCCTGCTGAGAGCGCCTTTGAAGTTCAGAGAAATGCTGGGCACAGTTCCTCAGGCCAAGATGGGGACAGCTGAGTGGAGATAGGACCCCTGCCAGTGCCACTGCCTACCTGCTTCCCCCACCCCAAGAAACCTACACAGCACTTTCAGGAGGAAAAGCAGCCAACAAAGAAAGCAGCTACCTCCCTCGACAGCCAGACCCCCAGAGATTTTAAATGGAAATAAAATAATCTCACTTCGTCGCCCCAACCACAGATAGGCACAGTCAGGGAAGAACAGCCGGCTAACTGCTTCTTTGAAGAGGCGAAGACTCTTTTACCCAAAAGCTATTTGTCCTCCGTAAATGGAATTTTAGAAACAGTGCTGAAAGGGAGGCTATGGCCGCAAGAGCCTAAGCTTGTATTATACATTAGAAAGATATTTAGAAATAAAGCATGATTAAAAGGAAAGCTATAAATGACAGCCGAGAGCTCCAGACCCTCCGAGGCCTTCATGCAAATGTCTTGCTGCTCCGTCCGTCCCAGAAATCTGGGCCAAACTGTAACAATCTCTTTGATTTTTAAAGAACTGTTGTCACCCCAGCTGCTTTGAGGGGCTCTGTTCTGTCCCTGGTGGTGGGCTCAGATCTGAGGAGGGGAGGGTCTGAGCAGAGACCAAGTACTGGTGCCGGGGGGCCCCTTGGAGCTGCCGTCCCACAGAGGTCTGTGTGCATGCTGACTGACTCCCCTCCGCGGGCTCCCCTGAACATTACCTGGTCCAGGAGGCCTCCCTCATCCATCATAGGCTAGGTCGGTGTCCCCTTTTCACAACACTCAGGCTGTGCCACCTGTGCCACCAGGCTGTGTGTGGCTTCCATGGGGTAGGGAACCCTGCCCTGCTCTGGGCAGTCAGTGAGATTAACTAAAGAATGGTGTGTCCCGCACACACACACTAAGAGGCATGTCAGGAAAGAGGCCAAACCCCGGCCAGTAGACACCTGTGTAGTCAGCCTCACTTGGTCTTGTTAGTTACTGCTGTTATTATTAACAACATTCATCAGTGATGGCTGCAGTTCTAGCCTTTGGCTAATGCCTCCATTTATGCCTAGCATTCCATTATTGGAACGCTAAGCATGTGGGAGTTATTTATATCCTACTGCTCAAGGTCATCACCAAGGTCTGATTTTTCAAATTCAAAAAAATTACCACCTCAGGCATAAATGAGTTAATCACTGTTAAGACCCCCTTAGAACTATCATGGCTAAACTCTTCTGAATCTTCCCTTTTCAGAGAAAATGAGCTCACTTCCTGTTGTTTTTTAACTGAAGTCCATACTTTATTCAGATTTTAGTAGTTTTTGCCTGGTGTCCTTTTCTTGTTCCAGGATCTTCTCCAGGGCCCCAATTACCCTTAGTTGTCACATCTGCTTAGGCTTCTCTTGGCTGTGAGATTTTTTCTCATACTTTGCTGGGTTTTGATGACCTCAACCGTATTGAAGGGTACTGGTTGGGTATTTTATAGAATGATATCCTCTATCAGAATTTGTCTGATGTTTTCGTCATTATTAAACTGGGTTTATGGGTGGAAAACCACAGAGGTGAAGTGCCATTTTCATCATATCATACCTGGAGTACATACTATCAACATGATTTATCATTGTTAATGTCTATATTGGTCACCTGGCTGAAGTAGTGTTTGTCAAATTTCTCTAGATCTTTTAATTGAAATCTTTCCCACCTCTCTAAAGGCCACATCAAAAATCTCCTCCTTCTAGAAGTTACCCCAGATTACATGTGCACACACAGGCACACGTACTCTATTGGCTCCTCTCAGGACTTCGCACACCTCAAAGTATTTCAGATGTCTGTGAACTTTCCAATCTTATTTTGACTGCATGCTCTGTGAAGCAGTGACCTAATGCCCAGCAAGCATCTAGCATACAATGAAAAGTGACCACACATTTAGTGCTCACTGATAGTACCTCACAGGCACTATCTGGCTATAACCCAATGAGGAAAGAAGGTCTCTTGTTATTGCCATTTTACAGATGAAGAAGGATCTTGTACAGCAAGTAACCAGCGGAGCCAGGATCTGACTGTGTGGCTGTGCAATCGGTTCCTTCTTGGCTCTGCTCCACTCCTTGCCCCGTGGGTAGGTAAGCACTCTCAGGTTATCCTCCACAACTGGTTCAAGGACATGCTGCTGTAATGGAGGCAGAAACGTTTGGTGGACTGAGACTCTGGGGCCTCCAACAGCAGCACCAAGGAGTGAGGCTCCGTCCCACCTAGGCTCTGTCCCACTCCCAGCCCTGGCAAATATGGACCATGACACCAGCACACCCACAACCCTATAAATCCTCAAACAACCACAAGCTTTCTTTTTTTTAACGTCAGATGGGTAATATGCTCACGTCATAATGAGGCTTAAAGGAGGCACACCTCACATGAGTATGAAAACTCAATCATCACACTTAGGAAATACAAAAGATCAAGCCTTACCATTTTTGACATCCAGAGACGAGAGGCTGGGCTATGTACTTGCTAACATGCTGTGTCAGCGAGAAGTTGAATGATGTACGTGGAGCTGGAACATCTCTCATAAATTTTGTTTTATTAAATTTTAAACTTTAATAAAACAATGACACAATTCAAATAGCAGCTCTGGACTTCCTCATCCCCACCACCTACCATCGTGGGTTCTCCAAGAACCCTCCCACTGGCAGAGTCTTCAGAGTGTTCAAGGCTTTCCTATGGTGTTGGCATTGGACTCTGAGCCCTGGACCAGAAAACCAGAAGACAGGGGGCCTAATGGGAGTAGATGGCCTCAGAAGGCCCAGGTGGGCACACAGCTAGATATGACCCAGGCAATCAATATGAGAGGTTTCTGGTCTTCAAGACAGCAGAAAGAAAGAACCGGTATTGTTAGCTCTGATTAAGGATGAGGCTCTCTGTTGATTCCCCAGGGACCCAGATTTCACAGTGGAATTCAGAGCTAGGACCCCAAGTTTCCTAGAGTCAGACAGATGGTAAACCAGGCTCCAGAACAATCACCCACTTCTCTCCAACAGCTACACCAGAATAGCAAATCCTCCCTTCTGTGCCCCTTCTTCTGTCTTCCTTCAGATTCAAATAAAAGGTAGGGAACCAAGTAATCAGCATCCTCTCAGCCAGGATACTACTTCAAACTTCATTTCTCTGAATCATGCCACCACCACTCTGGCTCTGGTCTGGGGAGATCAGATGGCTATCCATGTGTCCCCATATCAGCCTCCTTCAGCAAAAAAGGAAGTAAGGAGGTCTCTATATCTGGGGGCAGGGCATAGCTGAACAAAAGACAGCAGAAACTTCTGCAGACTTAACATCCCTGTCTGACAGCTCTGAAGAGAGCAGTGGTTCTCCCAGCACAGTATTTGAGCTCTGAGAATGAACAGACTGCCTCCTCAAGTTGGGTCCCTGACCTCCATGTAGCCTAACTTGGAGACACCTCCCAGTAGGGGCCGATTGACACCTCATACAGCTGGGTGCCCCTCTGGGATGAAGGTTCCAGAGGAAGGATCAGACACCAATATTTGCTGTTCTGCAGCCTCCGCTGGTGATACCCAGGCAAACAGGGTCTAGAGTCGACCTCCAGCAAATTCCAACAGACCTACAGCTGAGGGACCTGACTGTTAGAAGGAAAACTAACAAACAGAAAGGAATAGCGTCAATATCAACAAAAAAGACATCCACACCAAAACCCCATCTGTAGGTCACCAACATCAAAGACCAAAGGTAGATAAAACCACAAAGACAGGGAGAAACCAGAGCAGAAAAGCTGAAAATTCTAAAAACCAGAGTGCCATTTCTCCTCCAAAGGATGGCAGCTCCTTGCCAGCAACAGAACAAAGCAGGATGGAGAATGACTTTGACGAGGTGACAGACGTAGGCTTCAGAAGGTCAGTAATAACAAACTCCTCCGAGCTAAAAGAGGATGTTTGAACCCATCTCAAGGAAGCTAAAAACCTTGAAAAAAGATTAGATGAATGGCTAACTAGAATAAACAGTGTAGAGAAGACCTTAAATGACCTGATGAAGCTGAAAACCATGGCACAAGAACTACGTGACTCATGTACAAGCTTCAGCAGCTGATTCGATCAAGTGGAAGAAAGGGTATCAGTGATTGAAGATCAGATTAATGAAATAAAGCAAGAAGAGATGTTTAGAGAAAAAAGAGTAAAAGGAAATGAATAAAGCCTCCAAGAAATATAGGATTATGTGAAAAGACCAAATCTATGTTTGTTTGGTGTACCTGAAAGTGATGGGGAGAATGGAACCAAGCTGGAAAATACTCTTCAGGATATTATCCAGGAGAACTTCCCCAACCTAGCAAGGCAGGCCAATATTCAAATTCAGGAAATACAGAGAACACCACAAAGATACTCCTCGAGAAGAGCAACCCCAAGACACATAATTGTCAGATTCACCAAAGTTGAAATGAAGGAAAAAATGTTAAGGGCAGCCAGAGAGAAACGTCAGGTTACCCATAAAGGGAAGTCCATCAGACTAACAGCGTATCTCTTGGCAGAAACCCTACAAGCCAGAAGAGAGCAGGGGTGAATAGTCAACATTCTTAAAGAAAAGAATTTTCAACCCAGAATTTCATATCCAGTCAAAGTAAGCTTCATAAGTGAAGGAAAAATAAAATCCTTTACAGACAAGCAAATGCTAAGAGATTTTGTCACCACCAGGCCTGCCTTACAAGAGCTCCTGAAGGAAGCACTAAACATGGAAAGTAACAACCAGTACTAGCCACTGCAAAAACATGCCAAATTGTAAAGACTATCAATGCTAGGAAGAAACTGTATCAACAGGCAAAATAACCAGCTATCATAATGACAGGATCAAATTCACACATAACAGTATTTACCTTAAATGTAAATGGGCCAAATGTCTCAATTAAAAAACACAGACTGGCAAATTGGATAGAGTCAAGACCCATCAGTGTGCTGTATTCAGGAGACCCATCTCACATGCAGAGACACATATAGGCTCAAAATAAAGGGATGGAGGAAGATCTACCAAGCAAATGGAAAGCAAAAAAAAAGCAGGAGTTGCAATCCTAGTCTCTGATAAAACAGACTTTAAACCAACAAAGATCAAAAGAGACAAAGAAGGGCATTACATAATGATAAAGGAAGTAAGGTGGTCTCCTGCACAGGAAGGGCAACGTGGCCCCCCAGTTCCCCCGTGACGCAGCAACAGCCTCAAGGACCCTGCTTCCTCATCCCCAGCCCACTTCTTGCCATTCACTGGAATGCATGCCTTCTAAAATCAGACTTCCTGCAGAAATGCTTTAGGAAAAAACATTACAAAACAAACTGGTGACTGCGAGTACAACACTGAGCTTCCTGGCACCCCGCCTGACATGCCCCAGTCCCTCCACCACACACTCATGATGAAACCCCTGGGAGGCCCCCATGGAAGTTCAGCCTACTTAGCTCAGCACCCTTCAAGCATCATTTCCAGCCATCATCACTTTTTTCCAGACGAGAAATCTTGTTGAAAGAATGGAAGAGAAGAGAGAAAGAGATCTGCTAGCCTCGGAACTAATCCATTGTCATTCCAGCCTCAGCTGATGGCCCTCCATCAGCTTTGTAAAGCTTTCACTACGAAGCAGCTTCTAAGTCCAGGCAAAGAAACCAGCCTATGGAATTCCATCAAGGATCCAGGAATCCTTGCAGCTGCCACTACAGACCCTCCCCGCTGGTGCTGGATTTCAAGGGCCTCCAGGATTGCTGACTTTCCATGCTGCAGCCGCTGCTTCCCTCACTTCCACACCAGGCCCATCAGGTTTTCTTCAATTCTTAATGCCCTTCAAGGATAAACGTGTTTCCTTAAAATGAAGAAATTTTTTCTCCCCCAAAGGTGAGAATGTTTCACACTAGGGAGAAGAATAGGAGAAACAGTTCAATTAGGTTTAAGGCATACACCCACCAAACCCACTCTTTTGTAATTGAAAGTAATGAAGTTTAATAAAAAACCAGCACAGCCCCTTCAGCGTCAGATTAGATAGCTGTCACTGAAACTCATTTGAGCGCTGTCTTTCAAGGTTCCTTCCGCAGGGCATTGCAATGAGCAAAAGCCAAGGAGAAGGAGGAGGGTTAATAGTTCTGACTCCCTTCTAATCAGCCTCAGCTGGGAGGGGATTCTGGGATTGGATGCCTGCTGCCTGCCAAAGCCCCTGGCCAAGACCTGTGGAGCCCACATCAGGGCTCAGCCTTCACAGTCACTTCATGCATTGACTAGGCTGGGAACACACAAATGTGCACACATACACACAGACACACACACACACACACACACACACACACACACACACCAGGCTTGCGGAGGCCAGACCACAGCGCCCATCCCTGCCAGCACCCTCTCTCACCCAGCAAGGGTCCTTCGATCAACTGCCAAGGAGCCCAGGGTCATCAACCCACCGGCAGAATGCTCACTCTGGCCAGGGGCATTTTCAAGAGAAAGATTCATAGATTCACCCCTTGAACTCTGACCCTCTTCTCCTAAATGTCATGGGGCCTCGTCACCAAAGCACAACTAAACGGAATCATCGAGCACCTTTCACCCAGAACAACTACTCCCCGTGACTTCCCTAGTCTTCTCTTCCATGTTATTACAAAAGTAATAGATGTTCATTATAGAAAATTCAAAAAATACAGAAAAGTCATAAGAAGAAAATGAGAATCTCTCATAATATCACCACTCAGAAATCACATTAACATTTTGGTTTATAGTCTTCCGCATATTTTTGTGTGCATATGAAGACAGGTTTTTGGTTTTGTGGGGTGTTTTTTCTAAAGCAAAAATGGAATCCGAACATTGGCTTCCTTATCTCTATTCCTATCAAAGTGCATTCTCTCTCACACAGACTCAGAATCTATGACTCCCGCACCCCAAAAACCCACCTCTGGGCACTCACGGAGCTTGTGGCACCTCCTTCATTTGTCCCTTTATCTGCATTCTCACTGCTTTGTGGCTGCATTCAGATCCCCCAGTGCCCTAAGGCCAGGCTCTCATTACCCTCCTCGCTGGTCTGCCCTCCTAGCCCAGGAGGAGGGAGAGGTTAATTGGTTTTGCCCACCAGCTGTCTGTGTTGTAAACACATCTGAGCAGAGTTCACAATCAATGCCCTCTCCAAGGAACGGATTGTGTCAGTCCCAGAGATTGGTCAGATGATGGTACATTCCAACCATGGACTACTATGCAGCCATGCATAAATGGTGCAGTGGGACAATGTTTAAGACTTGGAGAAATGTGAGAAAGCAGCATACACAACAATATTTACAGTAAAATCTCAATCTTGTTCAAAATTGTATACATTTATAAATACACACATATACCTATAATAATGAAGTGATATGCACTAAAAAATTAATACTAATCGGCAGATTATTGAAAATTTCTTCTTTGTGCTTCCCTGGATCTTCCAACATTTATATATTGAACATTTTTGCTTTGGGAAGTTTTTATTTTTAAAAACGTAAAAGCTTGGGAGGATTTAAAGAAAAAGCTGCTTAGAGCAATGGTTCTCAGATTTTATCCGCATCAGAATCACCTGGAGGATTCATTAAAACACAGATTGCTGGGCCCCATGCCTGGAGTTTCTAACTCAGTGGGTCTGGGTAGGAAAGCCTGAAAATTTGCATGTCTAACACGTTCCAGGTGTGGCTGATGCGGCTGGTCCAGATCCTTTGAAAACCACTGTCCTAGAAGCTCCCAGCAGATGGCATTTAGGAAGAAGGCAATACCACCATGTTGAATCAATGATGGGGAAATACCTCCTCACTCCTGCAGGAAGACATCAACCTTCTAGGGATACCTGAGCTTTGTCCCACATAGACAATGCACAATAGACACCACTTGTGTCCCTGAATTGTGTCCAGAGGACACTGATGGCCTCTCCTTTTCCCAGAATGGGCCCTTCAAGACCCATTCACCTTGAACTTTTTTGGACACTGCTCTGTCCTGCCACTGTGCCCTGGGGTCCAAAGAGATGCTACAGGAGAGATGAAGGGCGGGTCAAGGAAGCTGCCAAGCTGTGAGCTTCTAAGGACCCAGGAAAGCCCCACATAGAGATAGCCAAACACAGAAAACAGATGTCAACGCACGCTCCTCCCCATCAGGGAAGGACTCCTCATCCTGTGGCCCCATGTTGCCAGAACACTCTTCCTTAAATAGCAAACTCTCCTGAGCCCATGCCTTCATTCCTTACTTTCAGTTATCTGTCTTGTGCCTAGCTCGTCATCCTATCTAGCCGGACAGAGAAGAAACCAATTATGGCAGTGCAGGGAGGCCCATCCTAGAACCGAGGTGTACATGAGGGCCATTGGCACACCAAGGAGGGCCATTCAAATGGTCCAAGGACAGCAAAAGTGTTTAAATAACATTGGCTCAACAAAGCAAGACAGCAAAATGGTTAAGAAGGTGGGCTCTGAGCTCACCCAGGGCTGGATTCAAACCCCAGCTCTATCTTCTACTAGCTTAACCTCTCTGGACTACAGTTATCCCACCTGGAAAGTGGGTGGGTAAGCAGTTTCTAAGATGATCCCCAATGATCTCTGCCTGCTGTATTCACACCCCAGTGGAAACCCCTCCCCTTGAGTTGAGTGTGGCTGAATCTAGCCACTGGTTTCTAATAAATAGAGTATGGTAGAAATGATAGAATGTCACTCTTTTATTTTCTTTTGAGACCAGGTCTTGCTGTTGCCCAGACTAGAGTGCAGTGGCATGATCATAGCTCACTGCAGCCTCCAGCTCCTGGGTTCAAGCCATCCTCCTGCCTCAGCCTCCTGAGTAACTAGCACTACAGACATATGCCACCACACCCAGGTAATTTTTTATTTTTACATTTTTGGAGAGACAGGGTCTCACAATGTTGTTCAGGCCTCAAGCAATCCTCCCACCACGGCCTCCCAAAGCACTGGGATTACAGGCTTGCATCACTGTGCCTGGCCAGGATGTCACTTCTGAAATTGAGGGCTGTGGCTTTCACTTTGCATTCTTCCACTCTCATTCTCTTTCTCTTTCTCATCATTTGCTCTGGGGGAAACAAGCTGCCAGGCTGTGAGCAGCCCACTGGAGAAGCCCACGTGACAAACTGAACTGAAGATTCCAACCAATAGCCAAACCTGAGTTGGTAAGTGGGCCCTCCCCCAGTCAAGCTCTTAGGCGACTACAGCCCCAGTTGACACCTTGACAGCAGTCTCATGAGAGACCCTGAGCCAGAACCACCCAGCCAAGCTTCTCTTTGATTCCTGACCCACAGAAACTGAGAGATAATACATGTGTGTTGTCTTGAGCTGTTATTTGTTACACAGCAGTAGATAACTAATACAGTATAGATAGTAGTGGTACCTGACTGCAGGGTCGTAGTAAGGAGTGAATAGGCAAGTGCAGGTAGAGCTCCTAGCACACAGCATGGCACATAGTAAGTTCTTACAAATATTATTAATTACAATAGAGAATATCTGCTTCCCACAAGTGCCCCTAAAGGAGCGAGTCTGGTGGTGTCATTGTGGGCACATAGCAAGCTGCAGGTAGAGAGTCAAGGGTGCACGTATCCTTTCCCATTGCAGCTGTAACAAATTACCAAAAATGTACTGGCTTAAAATGATACAGATGTATTACTTTATAGCTGGGGAGGTCAAAAATCCAAAATGGATCATACAGAGCTAAAATCAAGGTGTGGGCAAAGATGTGTTCCTTCTGGAGTCTCTAACAAAAAATGTGTTCCTGGCCCTGTCCAGCTTCCCCAGGCTGCCCACATTCCTTGGGTCTTGGGGGCACCGCTCTGAACTCTGCTTGCATTGTCACATCTCCTTCTCTGACTCTGACACTCTTGCCTCTTCCCACCCCCCGCTTTTTTTTTTTTTTTTTTTTTGAGACAGAGTCTCACTCCATCACCCAGGCTGGAGTGCAGTGACACCATCTCGGCTCACTGCAACCTCCGCCTCCTGTGTTCAAGTGATTCTCCTGCCTCAGCCTCCCAAGTAGCTGGAACTACAGGCATATGCCATGATGCCAAGCTAATTTTTGTATTTTTAGTAGAGACAGGGTTTCACATGTGGCCAGCCTGGTCTCAAACTCCTGACCTCAAGTGATCCGCCCACCTCGGCCTCCCAAAATGCTGGGATTACAGGCGTGAGTCACCACACCCAGCTGCTTCTCTCTTAAAAAGACCCTTGTCATTTCATTGGACCCATCTGGATAATACAGGGTAAGTTTCCCATCTCAAGACTCTTCACTTGTTCACATCTACAAAGCCCCTGATGCTGTGTAAGGGAAGCTATGCACAGTTCTGGGGATGAAAACATGGACATTTTGGGGTACATGATTCAGCCTACCATAGCAGGATTCCTCCAGTCTCTGAGCCTTCTCTTCCCCAGTCAAGGCTGTTCTCTGTTCCTCCCACCAAAGAATTCCTTTCCAGGCCAGGCATAGTGGCTCATACCTGTGATCCCAGCACTTTAGGAGGCTGAGGGAGAAGGATTGCTTCAGCCCAGGAGTTTGAGACCAGCCCAGGCAAAAAGGCAAGAACTTGCCTATACAAATTTTTTTATATAATTAGCTGGGCATGGTGATACACACCTGTAGTCCCAGCTACTAGAGAAGCCAAGGCAGGAGGATCACTTGAGCTCAGGAGTTTGAGGCTGCAGTGAGCCATGATTATGCCATTGCACTCTAGCCTGAGTGACAAAGCAAATCCCAGCTCAAAAATAAAATGAAATAAAATAAAATAAAATAAATTGATCCGAAGGCCACCTCTCCTCTCAATGTTCTCCATGTCTCTGCCACCTGATTCTTTAAAAAATCAGGTTGAGATAGGAAATCTTGACACTGTATTCCCACAGGACTGAATTTAATAAGTGAAGATTTTGGTTCTCACACATTCTGCAACACTTCAGGAAAACAAACAACATATCCTCACCGCATCTCTAACACTGATAGCAGCATGAAAATTCCTACTTCCTGTTCCAGCAGCTACAAAGTTGCTCGCATGAGAAAAGGTGAATTATTCAGTGCGGTGTTTAACTAGCATTTAATATTTGATCAATTAGCAATCTTTGATCCATTTCCTAACAGTAGGATGTCCCTGGCTGCTGTCACAGGATGAACGAGGCTCGTTTCAGAAGGTGGCTGTGGGTGTGGGCCCACGTGTATGCAAGTGTGTGCACATGCATGTGCAAGGGGGAAGAGGTGTGCACACACACCTGTGACCTGTGCATGAAACACAGAAGCAGAAGCAGCCCGTATTGAGATTTGGGGACAGCAGAGCTTCACAAGTTAGCAGAGTAGATGTTTCCCTGGGAGTCCCCTGCCTCACCCAGCTGAGCACCCACAGGGCTACCTATGCCCAATCAGCTTGCATCACTGTCACCACCACCATGGCTTTGGCAGCACCATATGGGCACACAGCACAAAACTAGCATAGGGTCAAAGAAACAAGTGATCCAAACTTGGGGGGCTCAGTGAAACCTCTACTCCCAGATGTCCTGTAGGTCTGGACTCAGTACCACCAGTCCTTGCCTCCCACCTGCAGCCAAGCCAGGACTGTGGAGGAGTTTAAGACCTCATGTAAATGTTCTTTATTCCAACAAAGGGATTAATTAATCACCTTCAGATGGATTGCCCTCTACTTTGCCAATTGTCACTTGCAGGAAACTGGATACTTGCTTTGATCTTCAGTTTCTAAAATGAGAATGTTACCTACAAAGCCAGTCCCCGCCCAGAAAATGAGGTCTTTCCTTCTTTGGTGCCACAAAGCCAATACACATAATCAAAAGTGAGCATCAAGCAGTGCAGGCTTTATTTGATGGCTGTAGAACTGAGAAGCAGGAGGGGCCGGGTGCGGTGGCTCACCCCTGTAATCCCAGCACTTTGGGAGGCCAAGGCGGGTGGATCACAAGGTCAGCAGATCAAGACCATCCTGGCTAACACAGTGAAACCCCGTCTCTACCAAAAATACAAAAAAAATTAGCCAGGCGTAGTGGCAGGCGCCTGTAGTCCCAGCTACTCAGGAGGTGGAGGCAGGAGAATGGCGTGAACCCAGGAGGTGGAGTTTGCAGTGAGCTGAGTTCGTGCCACTGCACTCCAGCCTGGGGGACAGAGCAAGACTCCATCTCAAAAAAAAAAAAAAGAATTGAGAAGCAGGAGCTTGGCTTACAAATCAACTTCTTGACTAGTGAGGAGTGAAGGGGTTAAAATATAAACACCAGGTAACAAGAACGCTGCAAAAAGAGTAATGCTACTCCTGACTCATTAGGGAGAAGCCTGGGCATCACACAGACACACAGGCACACATATGCACATACATACATATATACACATACTCATGTACATATACACACATACACTTCAGGAATCTCTCCAGTCAAGCACAGCTCATCTTGGGAGCTAAGAGCCAGTAACTACTCTGAAAGAGACTGTCTCTCACAGGTACCTTCCTACCTTCAGCTCAAGGCTCCTAGATGGGGAAAGGGCTGTAGAGAGGAGGACTTCTGATGAAACATGGCCCAGGACCTGGCCACATTGTCAGAACCCTCCTACCACTTTCCCCTATTTCTGAGCAACAGTACAAGTCAAATGTGCTGCTTAACAAACCAAAAGTGGCACTTTTATATCAGAATGAGGCTTTATAAGTTTCTGTGCCTCTCCCACTGTGAAGCAATTTTGGCATATCCATTTATTTGTCCCAAACTGTGAAAAGAACTGGGGCTTTTGTTGGTTAGGTATTATTAAACACGACCATCATCACCTCCCATATATGTTATTGATTGAGATAAATGACACTATTTTTTACTTAAAAAAAAAAAAATCTGCACCTAATGAAGTCTCTTTGGTGCCAACATCTCAGCAGTAGAGATAAATGAGAAACAATTTCTTGGTATCCATTATTTTAAATTACAGACATCAACCCTGATGTCATTTTCAAGGTTTATTGAGTTTTCATAGACTATCATCAGCTTCGACATTCCACACATGTAATAGAAACCTGATCTCAGAGAGGTTTGATGGCCTCCTTTTAAAGCCTCAATGAGAATGAGCCTCATATCCTAGACTCCCCAAGAAACCTTCCAGAAACTTCCAGACTGTCTTGGGCAGACCAGGAGAGAGAAAGAGAGGGAGAAGAGAAATCTGCAGAAGGAAGAGAAGTGGAGGAGGGGAACAACCAGAGGGGGTCATTGCTTTCCTCAACTATCTCCAGAGCACAGAGGCTCATCCGTCCCTCTCCAGCCTCCCAGCTGAGCGGGGCATCACTTCTGGGTGCCTGGTTGCCCAGCTGACTTCTCCCAAGCCTCGCTTCCCTTTTGGATATAAATTCCATGGAAAACTAGACCCACCAGCTACTTGACTATAGCCTGGAGTAAACACTTAGTGAGAAGGCATTTTGACACCATAAACCCTCAGAGAGTCTTTCTCCATCCTCACTCCTGGGCAAGTCCCTCCAGACTCCTGCGACCTTCCTCCAGCTGCCACAACTGACCTGGCACATCCCACATTCCACACTGTGACCTCCAGGAGTCACTGATAGACCAGGAGAAGCTGGCACATAAGCTCATGGATCACCAAGGGAGGTGATCACAGAGAAGGTACTGCTATCCCTGTGCAGGGAAGCTGAAGCCCAGAGAGGCTAAGCTGACACAGTGTGGCCACACTGTAGGAACACTGGTGGCTTCCACAAACTGAATCACAAATAAATGGAAGGAGGTCAAGAAGTTCCAGGCCCACTTGCTCAGGAGCAACCTCTGTTCCTAACTATCTGAAAACCCCAGGCCGTCAGAGCCTGCAGAGGCTTCTGGTGTATGGATACGTCGGCATGTACACCCAGGCTCGTGTCTGTATGTAGGCACACATACGTGGGTGTGCACATTCATTTGACAGATGTTATTGAACACCCTGTGTGTGCCAGATCTTGGGAATTCAGCAGTAAACCAGATAATGCTGGTCCCCCCAGATTGTATCATCTAGAAGGAGAGACAAATAGTAAACAAATAAATTTAAAAGAAAAGTAGGTAGGAGTCCTAGTCAGAAAGTAATCGCACCACCAGACCTGCTACCTGGAGGGGGGACTATTGATTACGGTGTGTGTAAGGCAGTACTTAAGGAGGAAGCAGTGACCTCTAAGCCTGAGAGTCAAGGGAAGAGCAAAGCTTCTGGAACGCTGGGAGAGGAACTGCATGGAGGGAACCCCCTGATGGGGACCGAGGCCTTCCTCAAAGGGACACAGAGGTCAATATATAAACGTGCCCATCTCCCTTTCTTTCCACCCTCCAGCCTCTGGCCTGTGCCCACATTGAATAAATCCAATAAGATGCTGGAGGCAAGGGAGCCCCGTGGCATGGCCCATGCATGGGAGCTTCCCAGCCCAGAGCCGGTGGCAAGGGGTGCAGAGTTTGAAGGGATGAGTGGACAATCCAGATACAGAAAGACAAATTATTGCTGGGCAGCATGGGGCAGAGCAATAAGATGAATGGGAGGGAGGTCAGGAAGATCTTTCCAAAGAGTGACTTTTTTAAGGAGAGAGGATGAGGATGAGCTGAGGACCTTGGAGGCAGGCACGTGCTGTGTGAGGAGGCTCAGGGTAGGAGGGGGCTGGAGGTGGCAGCAGCAGCAGCTCCCACAGGCCAAGAAGAAGGTGGTAAGAGTCCAGGCTTCATTCTGAATGTAATTAGAGTCCACTGGCAGATTTGAGGAAGAAAGTGACAGTAAAGGGGTGACACCCACAAGATGTGAATGAGATAGGAGGCAAATGGCATCCAAATTTAGGCAGCTGGAAAGCAGATGGGTAAACGGTGACTGACACAGCCGACCAGGGAAAGCCAAGTCGAAGCCAGCAGGGGGGAAGTCTGGAAGCAGCTGATTTGCAACTAGTCAACGCCACCCGGGCTCTGGAACGAGAGGCCCACACGCCTGTGAGAGTTCGGAGAAGGTGGCACTGCACACTGAGGGGCTGCCAGAAATCGATGGAAGAAGCACTGGATCCCCGGCGCCCTCCTCGCCTTGTACAACTGAGAGCTGCACCCCACCCCCACCTCCCTACTTGTGTCTGGCAGGCTGGAAATTTGCTCTCAGGATAGGCTGGTCCCCAAGGGCTGCTCTCTGGGACCCCAGGCCCAGCTGAGCGAAAGATAAATGAAGTGGAAGTCTACTTACCAAATGGCAAGAGTCCCAGCCCCTCCCCTTGCCTGGTTCTGATAACATTAGAGACCCGGCTCACAGGAAGATTACAGCCTCAAGAAAAGAGACTTGTAGATACAGACACACAAGGGTCCCCCTTTCTGGTGGGTTGTCATGTCCACTCAGAACCTCAGAATGTGACCTTCTTTGAAAATAGAGTGTTTGCAGATATATTAATAGTTGAGGTAAAAACCAAGATGGGATCATATTGGGTTAGACTGGTCCCTAATCCAATGAGAATGTCCCTGTAAGAGACAAAAAATGGACAGAGAGAGACATTGGGAAGGCAGCCGTGTAAAGACAGAGGCAGAGACAGTAGTTGTGCTGCCATGACCCAAGGACACTAGGAGCCACCAGCAGCTGGAGGTGGCGGCCCTGACTGCAACTTCATTTCAGATTTCTGGCTTCCAGAACTGTTATAGTCATTTGTTGCAGCATTTTTAGGAAACTAAAGATATGATACCCCTCAAATCCGATTACCCTCTGCAGTGAAGCCCACTGCTAAACAGCACACGGCATGCACACACATCACACACACACACTCTTCCATTCCACGCTTTGGTGCCTCACTCTTAAATATGTGCATAGCTCTGCCGAGCTGTAATTTAATAGGATACTCAACATTTTCCCCAAGGGAGTGGGGCACAGAGTTCAGACAGCACTGAGGTCTTCTTCCTCCTTGCTGTGCGGCTGCCTGGCCTTGCTTCTCACCTGAGGAAGCAGAGAGAGCATGAGCCTCCATACGCAGCATATCCTCTCTCTCCTGCCTCCCTCCCATAGCAGCCAGGGCCAGCACTCCCCAGAGCCCAGCAAACCCTGGCAGCCTACCCACTGAATTGCCACCCCTTACTGGCCCACCTCCTAGAGCACAACCCCTGTCAGGATAAGCATACCCTGGCAGCTCTCTAGAAGATGCAGAGGGCATACCCTGGGGCCACAGGGATGTGAGGGACCCGTGGGGTCTGCAGTATCTGTCCTCACTTTCCTCTCTTGGCGTACACTGCCTGGGCCTAGAGACTGCCCAGTCCTAGACTCACACAGCCCCTGGAGGCCTGAGCTCCATCCCCGGCTGAGCGGGCGATAGGCCATAAGGCAGCCCCAGCCCTGCCAGAAATGCAGAAAGCCAACATTACACTCCCCAGTATTGCTTTTCCTTTCAGAATAAGGTGTGGTGTCCCTTTCAGCATCTGCAAGGTGAGAGGCCAGCCCTCCCTGGCTTCAAGCTTTAGGCTGGAGCCCCTTGTCCTCCAATCCTTTCTCCAACCAGCTCAGCGCTCCAGGTGGGGGAGCAGCTCCAACCTCAGAGGGCTCCATAGTTCTGCCCACAGGATGCCACCCCTTTCTGGGCATACCCTGCTCAGAATCCCCAAGCAGAGAGACAGAGGAGGAGCAAGTGCAGACACCTTGCTCTGGCCTCTCAGGCCCCCTGTGATCTGACCTCGAAGGCTCTTGCCCCTCTTCTTGCACCCCATGCAAGACAGCCTGGATCACTCCTAACATGGTTGTCTTTTCCTACCTCGGAGCCTTTGTCCTTGCCACTGCCTCAGCCCAGACTGCCTTTCCCCTTCCTGTTTATCAGCCCTGCCCATACTTGTAGTAAGAAGTGACTCAGCTCCAGCCCCCACTCATAGTCCCCAACACCCCTGTGATTTTTCTTCCATTCACTGAGATCAGGACTTGCTGAGGCCCAAGCTGTGTACTTGGTCTGGGGACGGACACAAAGACTTAAGGATGAGACTCCTGCAGTGGTGTTTGAACCGCATAATCCCACAAGCCAATTCTGTCTCCTCCACTGGACTGTGAGCTCCTTGGGGGAGTTCCCTCCCTGCTAAGCACACACGGCCACCCTCAGGAAAATGCAGCAGCCACTTTGTGATGCACTTGGTGAACACACAGGTAGAAACATGTCCACAGACTCCGGGACAGCCAGCACTACGGTCTGCAGAGACACAGCTGATCACATGCCCTACTTTGCAGATGGGAAACGGTCCTTTGAGAAAGGAGAAGAGGCTCCTGGGAGGAGAAAAGCCCAAAGTGCTCCTCCAAGGATAAAAAGGATGGAGAATGGAGCCTTGAACTTAGGTCCCTTGGGGCCCGGGAGCCTGGGTTCGCATCAAGTCAGGTTCTTCCCTGTCCTGCCCTGCCCTATCCTCAGACCCACAACAGACACCCTCATCTCATTCTTGCTCCCAGACTTTTCCCTTCTCCTCTTCATAACTTGCCCCACTTCTTTCAGAAGCCGTCTCCAGCTCATTCTGTCCCAGTTCAGGCAGATCTTGCCATCCGCTCGTCTTTACAGTAAGCTTTCCAGGGCCACAGTCCTGCCCTCAAGTACAGCTGGAGCTTGGGATCCTGTCCATGGCCTCAAAAGGTGGCCCAGGCTGGGGGGAGTGCTCGCTGGGTCGCTGGGTGACATTTAGCCCACCTCTCTGACCACTTGTCCTGTACGTTAAATATTAGTACCTCGGCTCATCCAGGATTACTGAGGCCTTTAGGTGTGCCAGGCACAGTGCTAGGTGCTAAGGGAACAGCAGAAACCCTGTCCTCATGGAGCCAAAGCCCGGTTTGGAAGATGGCCAGTGAGCAAATACACAGAGCTCAGGGTGAGAGCCGTGCCGGTACCACCCTGGGGAAGGTAGCACCATTTCCACACCACACTCTGTCCGCTCCCCCAGCTTCCTTGACATGGAAGAGAAGTTGCCTGAGACCTACAAACTACAACCCGTCCCAGCCCCATGCTCTTAGCCAACTCGGGCTCTGGCAGGTGTCGGGGGAGTAGGGAAGGGAGGGGGTATGTATGCGTGTGCACGTGTGTGTGTGTGTGCACGCGCGTGCATATGCATGCACGTGCCTGTGTGCATTTTCAAATACTTTCAACTTTGCAAAATAATGACATCTCTAACATAAAAACAGGGAGCCCATCAGCTGCAATCTGCCATTGTATTTTTACCAGGACCCTCGTTGACTGAGAGTGTAATCTGTAAGATAACATAAGTGCTAATAATATTTTCCAGGGAAGCATTTCTCACTGTTACGAACACAAAATGCTGTTAGGGGGTATATTTGTTAACGTTGATGAAACATAGATTACCCAGCTTCTGCAACAAGATGGGAACAGGCTGATTCTTTTCCCCTCTAAGCTGCTCAACTTCTGAAAAAAATTAGCATAATGTGCTGAACGTTCTATACAATTCTAAGTTAATCTTAAAAACTCCTTTGTGATTCCTCTCCCATTAAAGACTTTAAATATCTTTATTCTCTGTTAATAGAGCAATTCATCAATGTATTCCTCTCAAAGGTAAGTAATATAGAAATATTAGATGGGGGCGAGGGGTGACATGTTACATAAAAAGGAAGGTTCCATCAGAATAAATATGCTAATTAATACCGTACCACTTAGTAGGTGCTTAATAAATGGATATTATATTACTTGATTGATCGAAATTCCCTAACATTTATAAAATAAAGCTTTTCAATATCATGTCAAGATTTTTAAAATACGAAACGCTTAATCATCATTTCCTGTTTAATTTTAAAGCTGGGTAGATTCTCGAAGCCCTCACGCGCGACGGGCTTTCCTGCCCAGGGCTTGGATCTCAGACTTTGACAGAGCGCCACCTACTGCCCGAGCCTCACCACCTTTTTGCAGACCCGCTATTAATAAAATCGCCACAAGAAAAAGTTCTAGAAAAGAGTGCATTTTATTATCAAGCATTTAGCCAGTCCTTACTCTGTATGAGGCAGACCCTGGGGGAACAGACAAGACAAAACGCATCCCTGCTCCGAGATGTTCAATCTACAAGAGAAATGACCAGGGAGGTAGAGCTAAACGGGGTGACATCCACCACGGGGTAGGTTACAAGAGAGAAGCCCAGGTCAGCTACGGGCCCCCAACACTTCCCACCAGATGACTGGCCATAAGCAGGCAAAGCCTTCTTCCTCATCCACTCAGACCCCTTTCCACACCCAACACAGCTGCCAGGTCTCTCCTGGTGCCGACCTCTGTGAAGTAACGGTCCTTGACCAGGACAGTGACAATGGCTGGTCAATCAGGACTTGGGTGCTGGCCATTAAAGCTGTACTGTGTGCAGGAAGACTCACAAGGAGCAAACAAAGGCTTTGGCAGCTCTCAACTCAGGCCTGTTCTCTACATCGCAAACAGGTTGTATCCCCATGTTGGTCAGAGATACAATTAAGCTATTGATTCTCGTGCAAAATGGGCATTGATAAATCAATACGGAGCTGATGCTGTAGATAAACAGCGCGAGTCATCAGGAGGCACGGCATGTGTAAATGATTCGATACAGATTGGTATCTGGGGAAATTCTCCCTCAATATGGCCAAGAATGCCGAACGCTGTTAGGATGAACAGCAGCTGCTTTTGCCCTAATTTACTGCTGTTCTCTTATTTACTCAACAAGAAGAGACTAAGCACCTTCTGTGAGCTTGGCTGCATGCTAAGTCTGAGGACACAGGAACAACTGAGCCTCCCCATCACCATCCCCCATGAGCTCATGACCCAAGGCAGAGCTGGTAGAATTCTCCCTGCCCTCTGGAAGGTGGGAGACCTGAGTCAGGGTGGTCCCCTGCTGAGTACTTGCTATGTGCCAGGCCCTGGGCTGGACATGCTGTGGACAAACCTCTCAGTCTCCAGATGGGTCCTGAGATAGGAGTTCCTGGCCCAGTTTTACTACTGAGAAAACTGAGGCTTAGAGAGGTTAAGCGGTCACATAACTAATAAGTGGTAGAGTGGGGATTTGAACCCAGGCTGCTCAGTTCTAAAGCCTAGACTCTCCCCTTATCTGGTTTATACAACCAATATCTTAGATCTGATCATCAAACAGGCTATTTCCACAACCAAAAACCATTCTCCCATCACAGGCAGCCAAGCGGCATTGACCACATGAGAATGGGGACTCCTAAGAGCAGCCTTGCCTGACCTGGGAGGCCAAGGCCCCTAGCAGGTGGGTAGAGCAGGAATACAGTCACAGACACACGACCACTAACCGCATCTCCCTTGCTAACAGAACCCTGGTGCTGTCCAGGCCTCCATGCAGCAGGAAGGCTGGCCTGTATCCCAGCCCCGCGGCAGGATGTGAGGCTGGATTAACCTTAAACCAATTAGGTCAGTTGCATTCCTTTGCTGATGACTAGCTTAGGAATAAGCACATTACAAAATTCTGGCCAAGGAGACATTGCTCAGGAGAACAAGTCTGCTAGAGAAACTCCTGGGAATGGAATGATTTCTTAGCTCTTAGAGACACAAGAATCATTTTTCACCCACCATATTGGCAAGAACCCAAAAGGTTGAGAACACATGTTACCAGTGTGGGGAAACAGGCCACTCATACGTCGCCAATGGGAGTATAAACTGGTATCAATCTCCATCTCCCAAAAAAAATTCCCCTAAAATAGCAGTGAGTATCTTAAAGTGACAGAAACCCACAAGGACAAAGAATAGAGAACATGGTAGAAAACAAGTTATATCAACAAGACTTTGGATGTTGAAAAGCAGAGGCAAGAGCTAACTGACTCAGCAGATCAGAAGGAGCTGAAACCTAAGCCTCAGTTTGCATGAGTGAGCCCATTCAGAACCCAGAAAACCCAGGAATTGAGAGAGCACCAACTTCCTCAGAAAGCAGAGGCATAGGTGGGATTGAAAACAGGAGGAAATTAACACTCAACAATAAGAAAATTAACAACTCAACTGAAAAGTGGGCAAAAGACCTCAACAGACACCTCATTGAAGCTATACAGATGCCAAATAAGCATATTAAAAAAGATACCCTACATTATACGTCATTAGAAAATTACAAATTTGGCCAAACACTGTGATGACTTGGCTCTTGCCTGTAATCAGAGCACTTTGGGAGGCTGAGGCAGGAGGATCACTTGAAGCCAGGAGTTCATGATCAGCCTGGGTAACAGGGTGAAACCTCATCTCAAAAAAAATTTTTTTTTCAATTAACCTGTATTCCCATCTATTCTGGGGACTGAGGCAAAAGGATCATTTAAGCCCAGGAGGTCAAGGCTACAGTGAGCCCTGATTGTGCCACTGCACCCCAGCCTAGGTGACAGAGCTAGAACCGGTGGAAGAAAGGAAGGAAGGAAGGAAGGAAGGAAGGAAGGAAGGAAGGAAGGAAGGAAG
>NW_012116422.1:2786177-2873948 GCF_000951035.1 Colobus angolensis palliatus
AGGGAGGGAGGGAGGGAGGGAGGGAGGGAAGGAGGGAAGGAAGGAAGGAAATTCCAAGTTAAGGCAATGAGATACCACACACCTATTTGAATGGCCAAAATCCAGAACATTGACACCAATGCTGGTGAGGATGTGGAGTGCCAGGAACTCTCATTCGTTGCTGATGGGAATGCAAAGTGCTACAGCTACTTGGGAAGACAGCTTGGCAATTCTTACAAAACAAAACAAACAAACAAACAAAATTGTTTCACAAAAAAAGTCTTGAAATTAAAAATATGACAGCAGAAATGTTTTAATCAATAAAATGTTTGAAAAATAGAGAAAATCTCCATTAAAATTAGAGGGAAAGTAGAAAATAAGAAAGATAAGTAAATTCAAAGATAAATCTAAGAGGTCCATCACTCAACTAATGATTACAGAAAAAGAAAATAAAACAGAGAGAATGCAGTTATAAAAAATAATATAAGACATTGCTCCAGAACTAAAGGGACTGTATTTCAAGATTGTATTGATTATCTAAGTGCATGGCACCATGAATTAAACCTAAAAAAGAAAACAAACATATCCCAAGGAACATAATCATGAAATGCAGAACACAGAAATGGAGAAAAATCCTAAAAGCTTCCAAAGAAAATAAGCAGCTCAAATACAAACCTTGGAATCTGAAAGGCATCTGATGTCTCAACAACAATGGAAACTAGAAGACAATGGAATAATGCCTTCAAATTTCTGAGGGAAAATGATTTACAATCTAGAGTCGGCCATACTATCAATCAAATATGAGGCTAGAATAAAGACATTTCAGATAAACGAGGTCTCAAACACACTTACCACTTTTTCACCCATTCTCAGGAAGTTACCAGAAACATTTTCCCCCAAAGAACAGAAAGAACCAAGAAAAAGCATGATCCAAAAAGATGGAATCCAAGGTCCAGGGAATGCCCTGGTTGACGGTGACAAAGTTCTAGAATGAAAACCTGCTAGAGAACAGCAGTCTAGACAGAGGTGGGGCTGGGAGACTCTGCAGGGCTGTCTGAAAAATAAGCAAACAAATAAGACAAGCAGATTGCCTGAGGTGTTTGAAATATTCAGAGATTTTCAGTTCTGTCATAGAGTTTGAGAAATAATTTGTAATTGGTACCTATAAAACAAACAAATGAAAAGAAATGGGGCAATTATTAACTTCTGAGAAAATTAAAAGTTGTACAAGAAAGAAAAATATAATCATAGTACTACACGTGGCTCGCTGTGAATAATGGCTACATAGTCATAATAATGTAAACATTGAATATTGACTTAGCCCAAAATGAAGACTTAACATTCTCAGGAGGCCAGGGGAAGGGGAAGCTTGTGGGGGCCATGGGGGAGGTTGTACAGGTAATAACAATAAAAAAGCCTTCCCTTCCACAAAGGGAAGTCAATTGATCACCTCTAAAATGGAAAATAAAAAATAAAAAATAGCAGTTACATCAAGTTTCATAGAAATATAGAGAAAATACAAGAAAAACTCACTTAAACACTGCAAACAGGTGAAACCCAGGAGATGGGAGCAGGGGGTGAGGAGGCAGGGCACTACCATCTTTCACTACAAGCCCAGTAGTGAATACCTATGTACACAGAACCTGGATAGAATATTAAAGAAGAAAAAAAAAAACCACAAAGTGTTTGCTGATCTCCTGGCGTGCAGTCAGATCTGCATCCACTTTGGGGAGGCTGAGAAACAGCGAAGGACCCAGCTCCTGGCCTCTGGAACTTATAAGTCAGCTGAGAAGCAAGACAAGAAAGAACACAGGCTGTTTCAATGGTGCCCTGTTACAGTGCTATGGCAAATATCATGCCTCT
The DNA here is from genome assembly GCF_000951035.1 of Colobus angolensis palliatus. Taxonomy (NCBI): domain Eukaryota; kingdom Metazoa; phylum Chordata; class Mammalia; order Primates; family Cercopithecidae; genus Colobus; species Colobus angolensis. Next base: position 2,788,020 of record NW_012116422.1, read on the forward strand.
TTGCACATGTATGCAGGTATTTCTCTAGGCCAGAGATCTTGAAAGCTGAGTGGTTGGGACAATGGTGTACCTGGTTTAAATTTTAATTGCCCCCTGCAAAGGCTGTACAGCATACACTGCCACCAGGAAGGAGGCACAGTTCTCCCTCATCCTTGCTGACACTTGATAATAGCAATCTTTTTAATGATTGCCGAACTGCCAGGTGAAAAAAATTGCATTTTTTAAAATTTACACCTTCATTATTACTGGCATGTTCTATAGTAAATAAACAGGGAATAGCCTGCAACAGTTAAAAAGGGTAAGGTGTTGGCAGGAAAATATCTCCAAAATGTATTGTTATAGGACCAACAGGTTCCTGTGTTTGCTGCTCAGTAACAGACCAATATACTGAGACAGCAGGGTTTGTGGCAGAGAAAAGAGTTTAATGATCACAGAACACTGAGTGAGGAGATGGGAGAAGACCCTCAAATCCATCTCCCTGAGGAGTTCTGGGCTGGGGTTTTTAAGGGTTTTTATGGAGGGTGAGGGACTAGAAAATCATAGTCACTGATGGTCAGGGTAAGGGAGATTGAATCATCTGGATGTGGAAATTGCATACTCTGGTGAGTCAGCTCCTGTGGGGCCCTTCACACCAGCTGACATCAGTATTGAAAGAATATCTCAAATGGAAAACAATGTTTTATAGTGTTCAAGTTATTGTCTACAGAGCGGTTAAGAGGAACTACAATCTTGTGACAGGATCTACATGATTCTGAGGCAATTGGCACCAAACAACTATGAGGAAGCAGGAGGTCAGACAGCAAGCTGACCTCATGATCAATGCTGGGTGTGCTGCAAGCTTGGTTTACTGTCATTTCTCCCTCTCCTTTCTTTCCTTTTTTTTTTTTTTTTTTCCTTTGAGACAGAGGCTCACTCCATCACCCAGGCTGGAGTAAAGTAGCATGATCTCAGCTTGCTGCAAACTCCACCTCCCAGATTCAAGTGATTCTTTTGCCTCAGTCTCCCGAGTGTCTGAGATTACAGGCGCACATCACCGTGCCCAGCTAATTTTTTGTATTTTTAGTAGAGACGTGGTTTCACCATGTTAGCCAGGCTGGTCTTGAACTCCTGGCCTCAAGTGATCTGCCCTTGAGATTACGGTGTGAGCCCCTGAACCCCGCCCTCTCCCTTTTTTCTTAATTTTATAAGGTTTATAGGTACAATTTTATTGTTCAATGAAGCAAACAAGTTGCAAACAATATGTAGCAAATGATACTACTTATGTTCAGAAACATGAAAACCTGTGTGTGTAAATTCTTAGGAAGAGGTATGAAACAAGACAGAACAAAGCATAACTTTGGTCCTCTGTGAGAAGGAGAGAGAGTCAAACTGGTGGGTGAGAGGCAGTGTTCTCAAGAGAGACTTTCACCTTCTCCATAAGGATAGATGGAAGCAATTGTAGGGAAGGAAAATAATTTTCCTTCTACTTTTGTGAGTTCTTAGCTAGGACTGCTGTAACAAAAGACAGATCAGCAAGAGAAAAACAAATAAAAGCTTATCAATATGCATATTTCATATATACATGGGCAAAAAGTCAAGGAAAGAGTAACTCTCAAAGAGACGGTTTCAACTCTAGGGTATATAGCGTCTCAACAAAGAACAATACATTTTTAGAGAAGTGACAAGACAAAAGAAAAAAACCTTGAGTCTCTAAAGGAGGCAAATTGTGGGAAGGCAAATATATAGGAAACAAGTGGTAAAGATTAATTACTAAATTTTGGTACATAGATTCCTCTGGTGTGGTCTCCTGACTAATTAGGGTCTAAATTGTCTTTTGCCATCAACTTTTGTCCTTCCTGGTAGAGAGGGGAGGAGGGACACCTTTGTAAATGCATGTCCTGTGTTAGGCAAAGATGGGGAGGGCAGAGAAATTTGGGTGTAAATTCACGGGAAAAGGTATGAAACAAGACAGACCAAAGTATAACTGTGGGCTTCTGTGAGACGGGGAGTGAGAGGGAATATTCTCAAGGGAGACTTTCACTTTCATAAGGATAAATGGAAGCAATTGTAGGGGAGGAAAAATAATTTTCTTGTATCTGCTTCATCTCAATTGCCTTTAGCTCAAAATAATCCTTATGCCAAAGTGGCATTTTAGGGGGTGGCATATTCTGCGACCCTTTGCAACATAGCATAGGAATCAAATGCATGGGCTCTGGCCTGCCTGGGTTCTAAGTTCAGCTGTGTGTTCTCAGGCCAGGGTGTCCATGTTCTCGTGTATAAAAGAGGAATAATACCTACCTCATGGGATTATTTGGGGATTAAATGTAGTATACATACATATATTCAAACACATAAATGTCTAAAATTAGGACTGTATGTTAGCTTTTATCATCCATACTCTGATTTCTTATCAAGAATTATTTCATATACTAATCATGTAATCTTTTCATCTTAAAGAAGGAAAAGAAAAAAGTGAAACCAAGTTTGGACAAAATATGACAAAGAGCTCAACCAAGCCAAGAGTTCACACCCACAGTGCGAATCCAAAAGGAACCTGTTCAGCATGGCCACCGCCACCAGCTGCCAGAGAGGACCAAGGTGAAAGACCCAGCACCCTAGGGTGGGGGTCCAGAGCTTGGCCCTACCCCTTACCAGTTGGGTGACCTGGCCCACCCATTCCCTCTTGGAACCACAGCCTCCTAACCTGTACAATGTAGGGTGGGGAGGCAGGGCACAGTGAGAGTCTAAATGGTCTTAGGAGTGTGGCTGCCTGCCATGTCAGCACCTCCCCTTCTCAGCCTGCACCTCCTTCTCCACAGCAGCTCCACACCCACCTGGGTAACCTGAGCCTTGGGGTGCCAAGTTCAGAGCCTGCTGCGAGCACAGGTCCTGCTGTCAGGCATTTGAACCAGAGCAACTCCATCTTGAATAGGGGTTGGGTAAAAGAAGACTGAGACCTACTGGGCTGCATTCCCAAAAGGTTACGCATTCTTAGTTACAGGATGAGATAGGAGGTCAGCACAAGATGCAGGTCACAAAGACCCTGCTGATAAAACAGGATGTGGTCAAGAAGCTGACCAAACCAGGATGGCAATGAAAGTGACCTCTGGTCATCCTCACTGCTCATAAGCAGTTACACTGCATTAGCATGCTAAAAGACACTCTGACCAGTGCCGTGACAGTTTGCAAATGCCATGGCAATGTCCAGAAGTTACCTATATAGTCTAAAAGGGGAGAGACCCTCAGTTCCGGGAAATCCTGGCCCCCTTCCTGGAAAACTCATGAATAATCTACACTTTGTTTAGCATATGATCAGGATATAACTCTAAGTATACTCAGTCAAGCAGCCCATGCCGCTCTTCTGCCTATGGAGTAGCCATTCTTGTATTCCTTTATTTTCTTAATAAACTTGCTTTCCTGTTACTCCACGGACTCACCCCAAATTCTTTCTTACATGAGGTACAAGAACCCTCTCTTGGGGTCTGGACTGGGACCTGTTTCCGGTAACACTGCCAAAACAGGTCTTCCCAGAGCCCACAACTCTAGAGGCTCTGTGCCCTCCTGCAACCATCTGGAGGCCCCAAGTCTCTTACCTCCAGGCCCAGACACTGCCTCCCCTTCTCCTGCAAAAGCCAACCTGTCCACCCCAAATGTGGGAGGATGCAACAGTTTCAACAAGCCCCACATTCACAACAACGCTCTGTCGATCCCAGCATGACCCTGGGCCCTCAAAGCGACTTCTTCTCTGCCCACATCACACATAGTCTCTGCTCTGGGCCAACTGGGCAGCGGCCACCCCTTGACCATATATCCCTGCCACCAGCACCCACCTCACTGAGAACCAGGTTCCCTGTCCTGGCTGCAGCCAGAGTGGCATTTCAGAGCCCACAGGTGCCCACTTAGTCTCCCTCTCCTTAAAACACTCCATAGAAAGGCGCTTTTATCTTGCTTTGAAAGCTTTAAAAGTCTTTGCAGTGGTTTCCCCATGTTCTGGTCTCTTTCAGATGATAATAGTTTTAATTATAACAATCATTATAGCATAATACCTTCAATTTAGGCAATCAGCTCCATTTGGAATATTCAAATGGGAGGAGGGTGAGCTTGCGTTTTAGAAAGAAGCTCCTAGCTTTGGCAGGTGCCAGCTACAGCCCCGGGGGTGGGAAGCCAGCTCTGAGGGGAAATGCCTGGACCTCCCAGGAACAGACCTAGAGGGAACCCCCCATTCTAGCCCAGGAATCCTCAGGCCTCCATAGGAATAGCCCTGCAACCCTCAGAGACCTGTTGCAGCTCTCCACTGCCCAGAGAAGAAGGTGCTAATTCTTCAGTCCTCCAGGCTCATTTGCACAGCATTGCTGCACACACCATCCGGAGCAGGCCCAGCTGTCTGGTGTTTCCACACATGAGACACAACTTCCCCAGCCTGGTACTAGGCACCATGCTGGCAGGGTGACCAGTTGTCTGTCTCAATTTTAACTCTGAAAGTCCTGTTACAGTAGGTAGTCAGGCAGACATGAGCAGGACAGGAGATAGCCCCCAACATGCCCCCACCCCTGCCTCTGTTCTGCAACCAGAAATGTCAGATGACCATCAGATGGTAGTCAGGCAGCTGTTACACTGTCTCTCTAAAATAATAATTGCTCATAGCCGGCAACAGGGAAACGCAGTCTCCCAGTAGAAAAAAAACCCTGAAACTGGTGATCAGCAGCTTCCCAATAAGATCTCAGAAGTTGGGTGAGTGGGCTCAGCGTACACACTAAGAGGCAAAATGGCAGAGTTTAACTTGTCTATGACCTTCTAGGAACATTCCACTGGTAAGGGAAGAATGCCTCAAGTGAGCATGCGTACAACTCCAGTAAACACACTGTACATGCTCCCCTCCCAAGTAGTGGCAGGCCGTCGCACATGCGGACAGCCCACTTCAAGGGAAGAATCAGGGGAGAAGTAACACAAGACCCTGGAAGTATGACAACATAGAAAACCCCACGTCAGGTTAAACTACACACTTGACCTTGAAAGTCACCCCTTTCCCCCTCTTCCAAGTGTACTTTCCTTCCTGCTCTAAAGTTTTTTAATAAACTTTCACTCCTGCTCTAAAACTTGCCTCACTGTCTCACTCTGACTTATACCCTTTGGTCAAAGTCTTTCTTCTGAGGAGGCAAGAATTGAGGTTGCTGCAGAAACCTACAGATTCACCACAGTCAGAGTCCTACGTGCCAGGACATCCCTCAGTCCTCATACAAACCCAGATCCTTGGTCACCCCACGTGCTAGGCACTGGGTATCCAGTGGTAAACCAGGCTTGTTTCCTGATCTGACCAAGCTCTCGGTCTAGAAGGGAGTGAGAGCTTACAAAATATTAATAGGGATTGTTTTAGTGTCATGGGGCTGCCATAAAAAGTCACCACAAACTGGGTAACATAAAACTACAGACATTTATTATCTCACAGTTCAGGAGGCCAGAAGTTCAAACTCAAGGTGTTGGCAGGGTTGGCTGTTTTTGGAGACTCTGAGGGAGAATCCGCCCAGTGGCTCTCCCAGTCTCAGGTGGCAGCTGGCAATCCTTGGCATTCCTTGGCTTTTAGATGCATCACTCCAATCTCTGCCTCCACCCTCACAGGCCCTTCTCTATGTACTCTGTGTCTTCACCTCTTCATACAAGACCAGTCATTGGATTCAGGCCCACTCCAAACCCAGGATGATTTCTTCTCAAGATGGTTAGCTAATTACATCTGAAAAGACCCTATTTTAAATAAAGTCACATTCTGAGTTTCTGCATGGACGTGAATGTTGGGAGGATACTATTCAACCACTACAGGAATAAACTCAATAAATGCCAGCTGGGTTTGTAAAAATCCCATGGGACCTCCAAGGCTGGAGGGAGAGGAAAACGTTATTCATTCATTACCCAGATATTCCCTGAGCACCTACTACACACCAGGCACTGTTCTGCACTCTAGGGAAACATCAAGGAATGAAATCAGGAATCCTTGCACTTTTGGAGCTTCTGGGGAGTGGAAAAGGAAGGACTGGGAAAAAGTCCCAAAGGGTAGCCGGAATTTGGCAGACATAGAAGAATGAGGGGTTGTTCTGGGTCAAGAACAGCCCTTGGTGGGTTGAAAACTACGCGAGCCTGTGTTCTTAGACATAGGCACAGGAGAGACGGCTGCTGTTGGTAAGCCTCCCTCAGCCCAGCAATGACTTCAGACCAGACCCTGAGAACAGTGGCAGAGATAACAAGTGGCTGGGGGTGTCTTTGGGGCCACAGCTCTATCACTGCCCCAACTCTTGACAGGATGGTTGCCCATGTTTCCCTGCACATGTGAAGCGCCACACAAATGTAGCTAGTCCTCTAGCTCCATTCTTGCACAGATCCTTGCCCTGAGCCTTTCCTTCCCATGAAGGAACTCTAGAGGTACAGAGTTCTCTGTAGGAGAAGCCTGGACTTGGTCCCGAGAGCTGTTATCTGAACCTCAGCTCATGGAACCTCGTGAGGATCTAACAGAAGTGGGACCTTTTCCTAGGGTTGGGCCATTCTGCTGAGGCATTCAAGGCTTTAATGATCACTGTCCTGAGAGTCACAGAATCCAGCTCAATGCCTGCCTCCTCCAGGAAGCCCTCCTGGACTCACCCCTCTTGTAAACACCTATCATACTTTCTTATAGCTGGTGTGTTCACTTCCTCTCACCTCCTCAACTATACCATGGAGGTATTTCTATTTCCTTTCTTTTTTTTTTGAGACAGAGTCTCACTCTATCACCCAAGCTGGAGTGCAGTGGCACGATCTCGGCTCACTGCAAGCTCTGCCTCCCGGGTTCACAACAGTCTTCTGCCTCAGCCTCCCGAATAGCTGCGACTACAGGCGCCCGCCACCACGCCTGGCTAATTTTTTGTATTTTTAGTACAGACAGGGTTTCACCGTGTTAGCCAGGATGGTCTCAATCTCCTGACCTCGTGATCCACCCACCTTGGCCTCCCAAAGTGCTGGGATTACAGGCATGAGCCACCGTGCCTGGCTGGTATTTCTATTTTCTATGAAAAAGTATGTTGTACATTCCCAGCTCTCGACCCACTCTGGTCACTGAGACCCTGGCCTTCTCCTGGAGCTTGAGAAAATAACACACCAACCAAAATCTTCCCACCAGAGAATCCCACTCTAGGGCAGAATCAGACACTTCCTCAGTCTCCATCTCCTTCTGCTCTAAGTGTGTGACAGTCAGTCACCAAGTTATGCATTGTAGCCTTTTCCTTTTTAACACCAAGGAACCCTTCCTTCTGTGCTACAAACAGTCATTCCCTACTAAGAGTCAGTGGTCCTGGGACTCATAAACTGCAAGTCATTACTAACCAATGTGTGTCTTTCCTCCAGGCTATAATCTTTCCAATAAGCCATGGCTGGGCTGCAGTTCCCTCAAAGATTAATGTGCATGCCAATGCTAATGCATTCACCAATTGTCCTGTCTCAGAAGGCATCACACACACACACACACACAGCTCTAGGGCTGGCTGGTCTCTCACCCTTCCTGCACACCACACCACCTTGGAAGGTGATGTGGCCAGGCTCTTCCCTCCCTCTTCAAAGTCTGGAAATGGACTGTGCAAGCCAACAGAAGCTTGTGCTGTACCCAGACTGTCCTTGACTTCTATGCCCTCCCCATATACCAAATGTCAATTTCCCAAGCTGATGGGGACACAGAAGGGGGGCGGGTCTCATCCCCTCACGGAGGAATTTCCACAGAAAGAATGATCAGTCTTGCCATTTCCCTGCTCAGAACTCTGGCCCGGCCTCCTGCGGCTTTTAGGATAAGGACTCACAGTTCACCAGTCCCAGGGGCCCCCGTGAAGCTGAACTGCATCCCACTGGCCTGGCCTGCCAGCCTCAGCCCCAAGGAAGCCGTTAGCTCCCTCAAGGCACCCAGCTCTTTCATTCTTGTGGTTTGCCCCACTCCGGCTGGCCTCCCGGAACTCCCCTCTCCCTGCCGCCTGCACATGGCCATCTGCTTCCCAGGTCCAGTGTGGGCATGCCCTCCGCTGGCAAGGCTTCCCTGCCTCCTGAGTAATTCAAGTTTACTTTTTCTTCTGTAAGAGGCAATAGCATACAGTGGTGGACAGCAGGGGATCTGGAGTCAGACTTCCTGGTTCAAATCCCGGTCTGTTGCTCACTGGCTTGTGGACCGTGGACAAGCTGCTTAATCACTCTCTACCTGTATCCTCATCTTAAAGCAAAGCTAAATCCATAGAGTTGTTATGAAGATAAAAGGACAATGTCGTCCCCTCTAAATGTTTTGAATCGTGTGGGGCACGCAGCAAATAACCAGTGTCAGCTGTTGTTATCATTACCATCACTTCTAACCTCGCATCACTCTCCTTCTTTTGCCTGCCCAGACCTTCTCACGGGTGGTGGCTGCACAACTACTTGGTGGTGATTTGCTGACTGCTGGGATGTCAGCTCTAAGATGATCATAACCTGAAGCCTGGCATGGTGCCTGGCACGCACAGGTGCTCTCTAATTAACACCTGTTGATTAAAAATCATCATCACTGACTCTTCCTGACTTTAAGGGTCACTGTCCTGCTGGAAGAGGGCTATAGAGGAGAGAAGTGGTCGGGACAGATGCCGAGTGATGAGCTGAAGCCCCCACCGGGGACACAGATGGACAGGGCAGCCTGGGAGCCACTCTGCGGGCAGCTGGTGAAGCCAGTGCCTGATCAGGCTGCCCAGGCCTGGGGCCCAGCTCTGCCGCTCCTCCCTGTGTGGCCCTGGACAGGCTTTCTAAACTTTCTGACCCTTTGTTTCTCCACTCATAAAACTCCAGTGGGAGGCCAAGGCAGGAGGACTGCTTGAGCCCAGGAGTTTAAGGCCTGCCTGGGGCAACATAACAAGACCCTGTCTCTTAAAAATAAAAATAAAACACACACACACACACAAACTCTAGCAAGAAAGCTTCGGTATCTAGTTAAGGCAGCATCCTCTACAGGAAGAGCAAAGAAAGGCTGGCCCCTCTTTCTGCCTGCTTCTGGCGTGGCTCCTGGCTGTCCCCAGCATCTGCATTGCCATCTGTAGAGTATGTAAATCCACACAATTAATACTCTTCATAATCTTACCGCAACCATTTTTCTTCACGAATGTGTTCAGTTTCAGGAAATACGGCATGTTCTGGAGGCACATTTACATTTCATTATCGCTAAAAGCTTAACTACCGTAACTAATGCTAGATTAATAAGTAGCCTCGTCAAACAACTACTTCAAACTCTACCACACACACGGTCTCCCCAGTGGTGGAAGAGGGTGCTTTCAAACAGAGGCTGTGGCTGCGAAGGGGTCAGTCCAGGAAGTTAAGCAGGTATAATTTCTGGATCTCCCTTGAGAGACTTTATATTATTCTATCCGAGCAATTAAATCTCAGCCAAAGCTATCAATTTCCTGATAAGCCTGGGACTGAAAGGAAATCCAGGTGGAGTCCATGTGGGCCACCTGGAGTGTTCCTGATCCCCACACCAAGGGAGAACCCTGACTGGCCTGGACTGCAAGCACACCGAGCTGTGAGGCTGTGTGCGCTAAGCACCAGGACCAGACAATGCTCATGTGCAGCTGGAAACTCATGTACAGCCTTTAAAAGTAGAAAACAAGTCACCAAGTTGAGAGACATCAAAGTCAGACTCTGGCTGAAGGCACTGGAACTACCTCCCTAAAGGACAGCACATGAACCACCCCACTGAGGCAGCCGCAGGGAGCCCGCTCCCTCTGGCCCTTTACCAGCAATCCTGGCCCCCAGAAGTGCATGCTTTGTAAATTCCAAGCACAGCCATTTGGGCAGGTATTCATTATTATCGTATTTTCGTGACACAGGCGAGCGCAATGTCATAGTCAACTATCAGTGCAGGTAGGCAGTGGTGTCCAGAAATCTCTCCCTCCAGACTTTCATCCCACCTGTCACCTTCCTCAGAACCCCAGCGTTTTAGCTCATGCAATTGATTTGGGTTTGGCTGCTGCGATGTCTCTGGTTTGTGGAAGATGCTTCTCCCACAAGGATGTGTTCTGCTCTGAGAACTTGGTCACAGATACTGGATGATGCAGGGGCCTTCATCGAGGGGGCTGGGCTGCCCCTGCCCTCCAGTCACCTCTGCCCACTCTATGTGTCACTAGCTAGAGACTCCTTGCTCACCTCCCATAAATGCTCTGGGCCTACCCATGGCCTTCAGCGTAGCAGACCCAGCAGACCCAGGCCCAACTTGTAGGGAGTGGGCCCGCCCTCAGCTTCACAACTGGCAGCCAGGGAGGAAGCTTGCTCAAGGAAAGCCCATCCTGTGCTCCCTCTGCTCCAGGAGAAGAGATCGAGGCCCTCAAATTTCTGACTCTCTGACTGTCATCCATGTGAGACTACACAGAGGCTCAGAAGCTAAGCCTCCACTGTTTACCAACTCTCCTCTCCAGGACCGTCCTGGTTCTCCCTGGGCTCCAGAGAGCAGCGCTAGCACCCATTGTGACACGGGTTACTACTCACTCAGTGGTGCCTAGAGTCTGCATGCTCATCTCCCTGGCAAGTGCGGTGAAGCAGGGCAGGCCAGAGCACCTGTGGGATCTTGCCCCAGCTCCATGGGCTGACAACTCCAGCTCTGCACCAGGAATTATTTCGATCACTATTATCCTTCTTCCACGTATCCCACCAAAAACATCCATTTCTCAGGAAGCGTTAAGAGTCCTGGACGACACTTCATGGGGAGTCAGAATTCCCCATCATGCAAAGTGACTGACTAGCAGAGCCTGCTGCTGAAGGTCATGTGGACAGGGAGGCATGCATGGAACACAGGCGGTCTCATCCCCTCCCCCACACTGTGACCCTAGGGAAGCTCACCGGGGCAGGAGCCAGCCCTGCCGGCTAGCCTCCCCCTGCAGCTCCTCAGCCAGAAACAGGGAGGTTAATAAAACACAGGACGAGGGTCTCCCAAGGGACAACTCTTGGCTGCCTCTGAAGTTTACAAAAGCAGTGCTTCTGAGGCCTCAAAGGCTGCCTGCCACGGCTCCCTGTGAATTATTACACTGCAGGTTTTCAGGACATTCTGACTGCAATGCCTTGGGAATTAGGGTAATTGTATTTTATCTGTTTGCCAAGAGTTTTCAGTAAACTCCTTTAATGTACTTTAAAACTCACAGCCCCAAATAGCAATGTGTGCTTTCTAGCTTATGCACCAGGCACTAAATAAACACAGCGTGATATATGGGGCTGGAGAGGACAGTATTCATATATTTACACCCTTTACCAAAACACACATTCATCTTAATGACGTTACTTACCACATAGCCCAATAAATGGAGCCCTCTGAAGGTCATCGTCACAGGCGTTCCTCCAAGATGGCCTCCTCAGCTTGCAGAAGACTTGCCCCAAGGCAGTCCTTGTTCCAGGGATTCCCCAACATAGAAAATCAGATGTCCCCCCGCTTCCCTGTGAGTCAGAATCTGGGGCAGGAAAGCCACCCAAGGCCTCTCCTCTTCATCCCCCAGCCACAGGGCAGACAGCTGGTAGACACCGACTACCACCCCCTACACCAGACTTCACCAACAGGGCATCCTCAAATTGGCCCCAACTCCTTCTTCAACCAGGACAATGGGGAGGAGAAATAGGAGGAGGAAGATGAAGCAGAGGAGGCGGAGAAAGGAGGGAGGGAAAAGTAGGGGGAGCTGACAGGGGAGGAGGGTGCCTCAGTGTGAGGGGGAGGAGCTGGGAGGAGGCGAGGGCGATGGAGGACAGGCAGAGTGGACCTGGTCTTCGGGCCACACCCCCTATCCTCCAAAGTAAGGGTTCAATCGAGACCAGGTGTGGAAGAAACGCCACCCAAGGGAAAGGCCTTGGGCAATGGTGTGCGAGGCCAGAGGCTGGATCTGGGGTTCCATCCAGCCACCAGCCCCTAGGGGGAGCTTGACAAGGGTTTCCCCTTATGCCCCCTCAGTTAGTTTCCCCATCTAAAACAGAGGAAGTCAGACCCAGTGATCTCTTGGGGCAGCCTTCACCCTCACAGCCGCCATGGTCAGTCCAAACCACCACCGTCTCTCCCTCTGTGTGCCTCTGCCTTCCTGCAATGTATTCTCCACACAGGAGCTACAGCAGGCCTACTAAAATGAAAATCAGGTCATGTCATCCCGCTGCTTGGAACCCTCCAATGCCAACCTCTCAACCAAGACCTACTAAGGCCCTCCAGGATCTGGCCCCCAGCTCATACCCTCTCCCTCACTTCCCCCACTCCGGCCACACTAGCCTCCTCCCTGGCTGGACCTGGGAGCCACTGAAGCCCTGGGTCTTTGTATCTGCTGGTGCCTCACCTGGAATGTCCTTCCCCAAGATATCTCCAAGGCCTCCTTCCTCTCTGCCTTCAAGTCTTTCCTCAAGAGGACCCTTCTTTATAAAACCTTCCCTGGCCAGTCATCCTGTGGCCCTACCTTCCCTTCCTGCCACTTCTTCTCTCCTCGGCACTTATGATTTCCTCCTGTACCATACATTTTACTTACATTGTCTATTGTTTCTTCCTGTCTACTCTCTAAGAAGAATATAAGCTCTGTGAGGGCAGGGATTTCATCTGTTTTGTTCATTGCTGTATACCAGTGCCTAGAATACCTGGCACAGGGCAGGCACTCAATAAATACCTTCTGAATTTTTAAGGACCAAGTCCTTATCTAACCCATCCAGAAGCCTTGTTTTATATATACATACATGCATATATATACACACACATGCACACACACATATATATATTTACAGAACAAAGTTCCAATTTACCTTCAAACCTGAAATAGAATACAAATCCCACGTCAATTAAGTAGGACCTGGCCAGGCACAGTGGCTCACACCTGTAATCCCAGCACTTTGGGAGGCCAAGCCATGAGGATCACTTGAGCCCAGGACTTCAAGACAAGCCTGGGCAACATTGAAAGAACCCCGTCTCTACAAAAAAAAAAAAACAAAATTTAATAAATGAGCTGGTCATGATGGCACATGCCTGTCAGTCAGCCCCAGCTACAAGTAGCCAAGTTGAGAGACATCAAAGTCAGATCTTACATGGTCCTGGAGCCAGACTCTACAAAGTCTGGCTTTGGAGGTTAGTGTGTCCTGCACTTGGCTCTGGTCTCCTTGGTGAGAGCCAAGAGTACCCAGTGGTCGTTAGCTCCTGCCGCAGCATTAAGCTGATGAGGTAAGTGCTTCCACACTACCTGGCAGGTAACCGGTGCTCATCAGATGAGCTGCAGCCACAGTGAGCATTCTGCAGGAGGCTTGCTGGCTGACCCCTTAATGGTGTTCCTCATCTTTCTTCCTCCCTAAGTTTAGACCAGGATTCTGCAAGAGCCAGGATTTCTTCGAAATCCTGATTCCCATCCTGACCCTGCAAACATTAAGCCTGCTCTTCCCACAGCCTTCCATTTCAGAGAGGGCCCACGCCATCCTTCCAGTTGCTCAGGACAAAACCTAGGAGTCATGTTTCACTCCTTCCTCTCTCTCGAAGACCACATGCATGTCCAATCTGTCCGCATGTCCTGCCAGGTCTACCTTCAAAACATGTGCAGCAGTGGCTCATGCCTGTAATCCCAGCACTTTGGGAGGCCGAGGTGGGTGGATCACAAGGTCAGGAGATCGAGACCATCCTGGCTAACAAGGTAAAACCCCGTCTCTACTAAAAATACAAAAAATTAGCTGGGCGTGGTGGTGGGCGCCTGTAGTCCCAGCTACTTGGGAGGCTGAGGCGGGAGAATGGTGTGAACCCGGGAGGCGGAGCTTGCAGTGAGCCGAGATCGCGCCATTGCACTCCAGCCTGGGTGACAGAGCAAGACTCTGTCTCAGAAAAAAAAAACAAAGCAAAACATGTGCAGGATCTGATCACTTCCCTCCTCCTCCATCCTACAACCCTGGTCCAGGCCACCACCCTCTCTGGCCTTGGCCTTGGCCTCCTTCTGCTCACCACCATCTAGTCTGTTCTTATGATAAGCAGAATGATGCCCCCAAAGACGCCCCTCTGTTCATCCCTGTAACCCATGACTGCGATGCCTTACAGGGCTAAAGGGCCTTTGCAGATGGGGCTGAGGTTCACAACCTTGAGCTAGGGACAGCAGTCCAGATTACCCAAGTGGGCCCAGTCTAATCACCGGTGTCCTTAAAATCAGGGAACCTTTTCCAGCTGTGGTCACAAACATGACAATGGAAGGAGGAAGTCAGAGAGAACACAGCGTGAGGATCCAACAGCGTTGCTGGCTCTGAGAGGTAGGAGGCTCCATGCGAGGATCCCAGCAGGGCCTGTAGGAGGCAGGGGCAGCCCCAGCTGACGGTCAGCAAGGAAACGGGACCTCAGGCCCACAACCCATGGAACCAAACCCGGCCAATATCTGAAAGAGTGAGGAAAACTCACCCTCCTCTAGAGCCCCGAGAGGAACACAGCTCTGCTGACACCTTGATTTCAGTCAAGGTCAAGAGCTTTTCAGACTTCTGACTTAGCACTGTAAAGTAATAGATTTGTGTTTTCTTAAGCCACTAAATTTGTGGTAATTTGTTACAGCAACAGTTGGAAGCTAATCCAATTCCCCATCCAGCATCCTGGCAAAATGGAAATCAGATCATGTCACTTCTCTGCTCAAAACACTACAGTGGCTTTTAATCTGACCCAGGGTAAAAACCGAATTCCTTACAAAGGCTGGAAAGGCCTGTGGCTTGGGCCCTCCCCCTCCTGCCCTTCCCTCTCTCACTTCCCCGCTGACTCTCCTCAGCTCCTCCTGGATTTCTCCTTGCTGCTGCTCCAATGCACCAAGTGCATCTTTGCTCCAGGACATCTGCATAGGTTACTCCCTCTGCCTGGGACCTCTTCCCCTAGATGTCTGTGAGCCTCCTTCCCTCCCTTCAGTGTCTGCTCAATGTCATCTTTCAGAGGGGCCTTCTCTGACTCCTCCACATGCAAGTGCAAACCTCCCCCCACTCCAGGACACCCCATCTCTCTTCCTGCTTTATTTCTCTTCTTAGCACCTCATATATATGTATATTCACTTACTGTCTCTTCCTCTATCCCACCCCACCTCCATGAAGGCAGGAATTTTGATCTGTGTTTGTTACTTCGCTACGTTTGTTACTTCAGTGTGTATTTCCAGCCCCTAAAGCAATGCTTTGTGTGTACCCAGGGCCCTGGAATATTTGGTGAGGACTGCATGACCTTGCCCCTGTCTCATGGAGAAACAGTATTGTAAGGGAAGTGGGAGGCTGTCTATTCCCACGGCCCACATCCCCAGCAAGTTTGCCTCTGAACTCTTTCCACCCTGTGTGATGACCCACGAGGGCCCCAGAACCTGGCCCTCTGCCCACACCCACCCCAAGCAGTGGCCATGTGGGCAGGAAACAGCATGCACAAAGGCCTAAGGACTGGCCCAGCACTGCTTGCTGTCCCGGATCCCCTAACGAAAGGTAACAAAGGATGATATGTGATCTGCCCTTCCAGGTCCAGGGACCATCCCCTCCCTACTGTGGGCCCTCCCACACATCCACCTAGAACAGCTGGAGCTGTGCTGCCCAATACAGTAGCTACCAGCCACATGTGGCTTTTGAGCCTTGAACTGTGACTAATATAAACCGACATATGTGAGCATAAAATATACTCTGGATTTCAAAGACTTTGTACAAAATAAGAACGTAAATATAAACTCTCATTAATAGTTTTATATATTGATTACACATCGAATGAAAGCATTTTGGAAAAATCAGATTAAATAAAAAGCATTATTCAAATTAATGTTGCCATTCCTTTTCACTTTTTTCATGTGGCTACTAGAAAATGTAAAGTTGCATGTGTGGTTCACACTGTACTTGTGTAGGACACTGCTGATCTGGAGGGAAAAAGCCATTTGGGAAGCAATGCTGGGCACAGGTGGGAGGCTTTCCTCTGTGGTCCCCATGCTCCCTCCCCAGAGAGTCGCTTCTGCCTGTTCATCACAACAAATGAGAAAGCTGTATCCTCCTCTGAAGCCAGAAAGCACTGGCCTCAGTGGTTGCTAATGGAGTTCAAGTCCTCTGCAGCCTGGGCCTCAGACACTGGCTAGAAAGGTCAGCCATACCTGCTCCATGGGAGGCTCCTTTGCCAGATGTGGCCTTTGTGCCCAGAGGGCCCCAAACATGGCCATTCCCTTGGGTGAGTCTCCTGTGGAAAGCACTGAGGTCAAATAAGCGGCTGAGATGGGAGCCCTGCCTCTGCAGACTGGCATCTCTGTCCAAGTTGGAATCATACAGATTTGAAGCCCAATGTAGGCACCCCATTTTGGTTTCTGGCTGTATCTCCAGCACTCTGTGCCAGGGTCTCGGCCCATGAACACCAGGGGCATTGCTGTTGGAGGACATGGCCTGAGGTGTGGGCCGCAGCATCTGGAGAAGTGGCACTTTGTTTTTAAAAATAAGACGAATCCCGGGTTTCTGGCACTAATGACTCTCAGATCCTATCACTCTTAAAAATATCCTCCAAAGGCGGCTGTTGTCACTGCATTTTTAGCACATACTATTTCCAAGGCTGCAAACATTCTGGGGCCCTGCTGGAGTGGAGATTGCAGATGTGTGAGTCTGTGGAGGCAGCAGCAGCTGCGGAGGTGGAACCAGTCCCCTCTGAGGCTGGCAGGCTTAGGGACTGTGTTTAGCTGCTGAAGAGGAGGGGTGGATAGCAAGGTGGGGAGCCTGGCTCAGAGGCAGGGTCACCTGCCCTAGGAGAGTCACCTTGACCATCCAGACGCAGAGGCTCAGGAACCAGCCATCAGCCTCCCCCAGATCCACCTCTCACCTCATCCCATGTGCCCAGGTAGCTTAGAAGTCTCTTAGAGACACATCGAGGCAGATACTCAGTGGATCTGCAAATTCCAAATCTCCCAGTTTCCCACCCAGGATAAACAGGTTGGTGACAGAAGCCCAAAAAACCAAGGCTCACATTTACAACGTTTTTTGCTCTTTGGGAGATTCAGAGACATCCAGTTGGAATAACGAAGTTTTAGAAACTAACACAGGCGTCTCAGGATTAAATCACAGGACTCCCTTTACATTCTCCATGAGGCTGCACCGTTTCCAGAGTTTCCCAAAGTTTCAGAGCTGTCACAGGCAGCTTCTCTCCAAGTGTGAATTATCTGGTTTCTGTGTCCCTTGGGCCCTGATCACTGCCCAGCAATTCAGAGAAGAAAAACTGACATAGGTTTTTGCCATCTATTAAAAAAATAGACATAGAGGCCCTGGGTGTATCCCAAAGCCACCTGTGGGTGTCTGGGGTGGGGGGGTGGAGTGACAGTCTCTGTTTTGGATAATCTTTGGAGTAAATCCCTGACCAGTGGGCTGAGATGGAGAGGAGGCTTGCAGAGGAGCCATGGAAGCCATCCACCCACCCCTGCCCCTGGAATCGGCCGCATGGAATGGCCCTCAGGATCAGGATGGAGATGAGCCGAGCCCTTGCTCTGGCCTCTGGGACATCTCTTTGCCCTCTGAGGATGGCTGGGTCTGGGGTTCAAGTGCAGCTGGAATATGGGAGTCTTGCAGGTAAGCAGCCCTGATGGGGAGCACATCACTGAGTCAGCCCCCACCTCTGGCCTCAGACCCACCAATCTATTGGCCTTGAGGGCCGGCTGAACTTGATGGATGTCTTCTTTCCTCTGAGTGGATCTGGCTGGTATAGAGAAAGGACTCAAAGAACAGGGCTCATCAGAAAGGATCCAGGACTTGGCCTCCC
The DNA here is from genome assembly GCF_000951035.1 of Colobus angolensis palliatus. Classification (NCBI taxonomy): domain Eukaryota; kingdom Metazoa; phylum Chordata; class Mammalia; order Primates; family Cercopithecidae; genus Colobus; species Colobus angolensis. Next base: position 2,805,712 of record NW_012116422.1, read on the forward strand.
CTCCAGCCAACCCCTCCCAACTGAGCAGTGGAGGACAGTGGATGCTTAACAGCACAGACTCTAGAGTCAAAAATGCATGGGTACCGACTCCAGTTCTGCCATTTTGTGGCTTTGAGACCTTGGACCGATGACCTGACCTGACAAACGTGAATAATACCCAGTTTGTTAGGTGGCTGTGAGTCTCAGTGAGATGCTGCGAGGAAAGTTCTTAGCCTCTCCAGAGGGCACTACTGGGGGCAGACCCAGGGCAGGCATGGAGAGGCTGCCTCCACAGGTGCACAGGGTAAGCCTGTGTGGCCCAGGAGCAAGACTTCTTCTTGCAATGGAAGCTGCTGTTTCGCCCATGTATCTAACACTTCGAGGTCCACTCACCCCGGTGCTCCTCCCAGAACATACCCCATGCAGGGTCGTCCCACCACCCTCTGCAATGAGCCAGCCAGATGAAGCTGCTAAGTCTGGGGGAGGGAGCCACTCTGCCTCCTTGGGCCTCAGAATCAGAGCACGGAGCCCCCAGGATTGGCGACTTGTTTCTGAGTTCCTCACCCCTCCCCACGGTGCTTGGTTATGGACTTTCAGGGCCTTCCCATCATGACCAGTGATGACCAGATAAATAAACTTGGCTAAGTTCAAGATTCTAGTCCAGAGAAGCTCGCGGAGGACTTGGACCCATGGCTTCCATTAATAGAGCATATTTCAGCAAAGGGCTCTTAAATTGTGAAGGCTCCAGGGCAGGAGCTATGGAGTGATGGATGCACTCACTCTAATGGCTCGACAGCAGCTGGAAATCAAAGTGAGGGGAGAACGTGTGCTGGTTGGAAGAAGGCCTTCTGCAGCCAGGGCACTGGCTGCTTCCAGGCTTGGCTGTCCCTTTGGGTATTAAGAGTTGAGTGACCTCTGAGGGCTGTACCAATGCCCACCCAGAACGCCAAGGGATCCCTGGCCTGCGAGTCAAGCCACCCACCACCAGCTCACCACAGGAGCTCAGACTGGGTCTTCACCACACTGTGCCTTAGTTCCTTCATCTGTCCTGTGAGCTGGCTGAGCTGGATGGTCTCTATCTGGAGGCCCTCTCTCTTATGTTAGAGGTCACAGCTTCTCAAAGTTAGAGGCATGAGGCATCAGATCACAAGGCACTGCCTCCAAAGAGGAAAACTGGGTGTCTTATCCCAGAGGGACGTAATTTTCCAGGGACTTCTCAGTCATGATGAGAGCAGAGGGTTTGGGGATCCAGCCCACTCAGGAGTTTGAAAACAAAGAACTTCGAGAACAAAGAACTATCAGAGCCGCTTTTAGTCTCCCCAAGGGCAGAGACAGTGGTTCAGCCAAGAAGGGACTTGGGGCTTGAGAATGCTAGAAAGAGAAAGTTAAGATTGCCTGTGGCGCTAACCCCACCTTGGTCCAAATTACTTCTGACCCATGGAACAGGACCAGGGACACCGCCTCTTGACTTCTGATTGCGAGAAAACAACATTTCTCTAAACGTTGTGCAGCAGCATCCCTCAAGACCCTAAGACAGTGGCTGCGCAGCACAAAGTCCTCGTGTTCTTTGCTCACCTCTTGCCTCTCTTCCTTTCTGCCTCCCTTGTGTGTTTTCCTGTCTCTGCTTTTCTCCAGTGTTCACCGTCTCTTTATGGACACTGACAGAGTGTTCCCTCTCTGCATCATTTCTGGCAGGAAATGCATGAGCTGACCTCTTTGCTAAAAAAAGATCAACTGCTGATGGAATTTCCTCGGGCTCCAGGGTCTGTGAGTGCAAAGCTAGGGAAGTATGTCCCCCTCAGGGTCCCCAGGGCTTACCCCTGTGCCTGCACCCAACACCTCCACAATAAATAATTCTTGAAAAACTTTAAGAATAAATTCTAAAACAAAATCTGCACATCTATCTTCCTAGGGAACTGCTAATAAAAACCCTAACAAACCCTAGCTCTAAGTAGTGAAAGCTAAAATATGACCCTGATATTGTCTATACCAAAAAAATGAAGCAAGAGTCACATTACAACAGATAATGTTGATTTGGTAGCAAAGAGAATTGTGAGATACACAAAGTTACAGCAGAATATTTTCAAAAAATGAAACAATAATGACAGTCAACAGAAATAGGCAGTTCAAATACTATGACTACAAAATAGATGCAAGAAAGATGGACATCTCTATGCCCCTAACTGTACGTTCTACTCTCTAAGGCACAGATCAAACAGACCAAGAACAGAGAAACTATAAGCCTAACGAATGTGGCAAATGTGGTCTGATAGCCAACATATGGAGGGAACGCATATTCATTCCCTATGGCTGCCACGACAAAGTGTCATAATTGGGAGGCTTAAAACAACAGAAATGTATTCTGTTGAGTATAAGAGAAAATTACTCTGTTGAGTATTCTGTACTCTCCAGAGAGTACAGCTCTGGGAGCCAGAAGTCTGAAAGCAAAGAGTCAGAAGGGCCATGCTCCCTCTGAGACCCTGGGTGGAATCCTTCCTCACTTCTCTTTGGCTTCTCATGGTTAATCCTTGCTGGCTTTTAACTGCATTACTTTAATGTCTGCCTCTGACATCACATGGCATTCCCCACATCTGTCTGTGTGCAGTTTTCCCTCTTCCTATAAGCACATCAGTCATATCAGATTAGGGTCACCCTAATGGCCTCATCTTAACTTGATTATACTTGCAAAGGCCCCATTTTCAAATAAGACCACATTCACAGATGCCCGGGGCTAGGACTTCAACATATATTTCTGGGACATGATTCAACCCACCACAGAACCCAATGACAAAGCAAGAAGATGCATTTTCTTTGCAAATGTGCTAGTGGCACCAGGTACTAATGACTTGGACTCTGCAGATCTTCTTCCACATCCACATATTTATTCATATAAATGAAATCAATATTCTCCACAAATCTTACAAATCTCATTTGTATTATTTGTTGCAGTTTATATTTTATTTCTGGTTTTATTAGTTTATGTTTTGGTTCTTTGATCAGTTGCACTAATGGCTTTGTAGATTATTTCAAAGGCCTAATTATTGGTTTTGTCCATCAATACTCATTTTTTCCATCCTATTTATTCGTTTTTTCCATCCTATTTATTATTGCCTGCTTTCCTAATTTTCTTGACCTCTTTCTCACATCTCTAAGACCTTTATGGTAGAGACTTAGTTTACTGTGTGTGTAGGTGTGTGTGTGTTTAATCTTTCCTACAGACATACGGATTTAAAGTAATACAATTTTTCTTTTGGCAATATCCCATATGTTTTGATACGTTACACTTTTTTTAATTATGATTTTTGTTCTGGATTTTCTTCTTGGCTTAGGCATCTTTTAAGGCAATTCTTTTTAATGTCCATTAGTGAAGCACCCCAAAATTACATTACTTTCTGTTTATTTCTAACCTTCTTGTGCTACGGTTGGGAATGTGTTAAGTGGAATTTTACCCACAGTCCAGCATGCTCTAGGGGAAGTGGCACTGTTTGGGGTTCCAGGTGTGATGGCTGACTCAGCTGCTGTGAGTGCTGCCTCAACTCCTGATCTCTTCTGCCCCTTCTCCTTCTTACAACAGTTTTTCTGCTTCCAACCTGTGTTTCTCTTGCCTTCCCAGTGTACATCTGCCTGCTGAACTGACCCTACAAAACTAGAGTCCTCTCAGCCAGGGATGAGCTAGGGGAGGAGGTGAGAGAGGAAAAGAATGTGCTTCCATCCTGGTCACACTTGTGACAGGGGCCCTGCTCTCCCTATGTGAAGCCAGTGGCTGGGTGCAGATCTGTGAAGTCAACAGCAGAGTTCTGGGGGTGTTCTGGGGGCCTTTGATGCCAGGCAGATAAGGATGTAGCCAGGCCTTGGCTCCTTCCCTATCGCCAGTGACATCCAGGAGGCAAAGCCACCCTCCTCGAAACACCCCCTCCAGCCCTCTGAAGTGGCACCCCCTACTGCCTGATCAGGTCTTTCCTTCCTGAGGTCTCCCCGGCTCAGCCCCAACCAGCTACCATCACTGCATTCACTCGAGTGAAAAGGCCATCACTGCGTTCACTCCAGAGACTGGCTCTGAGCTTGTCTCGCTTCCCTCGCCACCACCCCCACATTCTCAGAGGCAGGAGAAGGCATGCACCTTCCCTGTGCCAGTCCCACTGCTTAGAATATTCTGACTTTGTTTGGCCCTTTCTTACTCACTTTTCAGGTCTCAGCTTAAGAGCTGAGATGTGAGCACATGCTAAGTGCCAGTCACTATGCTGAGTAATTTACGTATATTAATTCATTAAATCCTCATAATAACCATATGACATAGATAGATGTTATTGCCATTTCATAGATAAGAGACTGAGGTTCAGAAAGGTTAGCTGCTCATCCACAGTCCCTCAATTTGCAGAACTCGGGCTTACATCTGGGGCCACCTTACTCCAGAGTCCCCACTCTCCATCACTGACTCTGGAAGGCCTTCTCTGACCCCTGCCCTCTGCTCCTACTCTACCCCATGATGGCCTGTGCCTCCTCTGGTCCCACAGCCCCGTGGCTGCGCTGATGGGTAATTGCTTGTTTGCCTTCCTGCCTTCGCCTTTAAGACAAGGAGCTTTTTGAAGGCAGAAATGAAGGGCAGCTTGTCTGCTGCTCTATTACCAGCACTTAGGAAAGGGCTTAAAGGTCATTAAGTGTTCACTAAGTGGATTAATGGATAAATGGGTAGATGGGTGAATGGATGGGTGGATGGGTGGGTGGATGGATGGATGCATGGGTGGATGCAGGGCTGGATGAGTGAATAGATGGATGGGTGGATAAATGGGTAGATAGATGGATGAATAGGTAGATGAATGGCAAATACTGGGGACATGGAGAGTGCTAAGACACTGTACCTGCCCTTGGGGAACACTTGGTCTAGAAAAGTCAAGCCAAGGATAAGGATGCAGGTGACTAGGTATAGATGGAACATGTGACGGCCTGGTAGTATCAGTCTGCCAGCATCTGGTTCATGGGGCGCATGCTCAGTGAAACTTCCTCAGACAAAAGCTCTCATAGGTGGGACATAAGGGCTGCCAAAGGTTTTGAACTCAATGCTACTACGAACGCCCTTCCTCCATGCATGCCTTACAGGATTAGGTGTGGTCTCTAAGCTGGAATGCCACGTGTAGATTCTGCTCTAAACCTGAGAAATAAAAGTATTGAGATTATTGAGATAACTATTGAGATTACCTCCTTCCAGATTAGTTTTCTAAACTCTGAAACAGGATCACATTCAGTTAAGGGGACGTGGGCCCTGATGAACTTTGATGCTGCGAGTGAAGTGAAAGCATTCCAGTTGCAGCCACAGCAAAGCAACAGTACGGAGTGGGAAGCGGATCCACGCCCAGCAGCCATGGGGGCCTGGCGGAGAAAGGCAGAGGTTATAGGGTTGGAAAGCTAGTTTGGGGCCTGTTGATCATTTCCAGAAAAAGGAGCTCGAACTTGGTTCTGTAAGCAGGGAAGGAACACTGATGTCACCAGAGCAGGGCTTGGCGTGCTTGCAGCAGTGCCTTAGAAAGACATCTTTCTAAGGCACTCAGGAGGGCGATGTGTGCAGGAGGGCACCTGAGTGGAAAGGGGAGTGTGTCAGGACATGGCTTCTCACGGGCTCTGGCTGGACACAGGGAAGGTGTGGAGGATCAGGTGCCCTTAGCTTGGCAAGACTCAGGAATTGAGTCCCAGGAGCCGCTGCCACTCCAGGACAAGTTTGTGGAAGCCCAGCTGTGAGAAGTAGGTGGGGTGTGGGGAGGGGAATGGAGTGGGAATGGTGGAATGGTCTGAAAATTACAAGCTATCAGAGAAGTTTTCTGCCTAGTTACACTTTAGCGGTTTGGATCTCCAACACTAATTTGAATATTAATCATTATGAAAAAAACATACACATGCAAATATTTTTCCTTTTAAACACCTGTCATCACCATCCTGATAAAGGGCTCACTCAGCAGCCCTGCTTGCATCCAGAAGCTCAGCCCAGCCATCCCCTTTTCTGCACAGTCTCACCGACTCCTCCCTCCATCAAAGCCTCATGTAGCACTCTGACCCCTCTTCCCTGGCCAGGTCTGGTCTCCCCACTCTATCCTCAAGCTCCCCCAAAGGAGGGGACCACTCTGCCCTTCCGCTGCCTCCCCCAGGACATTCTGCACCCACTCGGCCAGCACCAGGTGCTTCGGTGGCTGATCTTGCAGCTAAGTTTGCCAAGTGTCTCTAAGGATGTCATCCGGCCACCTCCTCCAAGCATGCTTCAGGGCATACAGGCTGGGCCTGAGGGTCCCACCAAGAGAAGAAGACTGAGGGAAAACCGGAGACAACAAGGAGTTTCTGAACTCCCAGGCAGCGAGTAGTGGGCAGTACCAGACAAGATGCTCATTTGTGAGCCTCTGGGGGAGTCAGTTAGAGGGTAGGCAGTGTGCACACCCCCTATCTCCAGGTCTTATTGCCTGCCTGGCCAGCACTGCAGGGAAAGCTCTGCAATCAGGGGCAGCTGAGATGTTCCTGGAAACCAGTGAGAATCGCACTAGGTGCAATGGTCATGATAATGGCAGTGGTGGGAGTTGATGTTGACTGGGCCCTCCCTGCATGCCAGGCACTGTGCCACCTACTTTCAGGGCCTCACTTCATGTAACCCACGCCACAGTGCCAAGAGATGAGTGTTATCATTATCATCACTTTACCTTTGAGAAAACTGAAGTCTGGAAAGGTCATGCCTCTTGCCCAGTGGCGGCACCAGGATTGACCCTCTTCTGAACGAAGCACCTGCCTTATTAACCTCCTGTGCTGTGGTGCCCTTGGCCACACCCACCCCCGCTCTCCCCGGCATCTCAGCTTTGTCCCTGTACCCCGGCCTCTGCTCTTCTCTCCTATCCTTCTCGCAGCCCTCCCTGGTACTTTCTTTCTCCCCTCCCGTGAGAAGGACCTCAGATCCCATCCTGACCTCAGCCAGTAGCCCCAGCTGTGGATCCCACATCCACCTCAGAGGCCCCAGCCTGGCTGCTCCCATCTGCAGCCTTAAGCTGTGCTCCAGTTGGAATCCACATGTGGACAGGGCCCCCTTCCCCTAAGTAGGAATGTGTCACTGAGCCATGCCTTCCACAGGCATTTGGTGAGCACGTGCTGTGGCCAGCATGGTGCCAGGCACAGGTGGAAATCCCACCAGACCACACCCCCTTTCCCCTGGCCTGTGGTTCTCAGGCTGCTCTCTGATGGGGCCTATGGGCACCCTGACACTCTGTCTTCACCAGTGAACCTCCTCAGACATATGATTACACCAGAGCCAGCTCCGTGCCCAGAGTCAGAAGTTTTACTGCCACTGGCACAGGTGACCTCTTGTCCCAGCCAGAGATCTCCTGGGGATGCAAGAGACTGAGGTCAAAGGCAGGTGCCTGGCCATGGTGAGTGATTGCTCCATAAATGAGGGACCACATAAGTTCTCAAATGCAAGAATGAGTATCAGGGAGAAAGGTCAGAATTGCCTTTTCTAGGGTATTTATTGAGGAGGAATGCAGAGAATTCCCTTCTTGAAGGAGACAGGCACAGAGTAAGCCTTATATCTCCGCAGCACTCTGTGATTTGCAAAGTTTTGCACATCCGTTGTTTCGTTCTCATCTCTCACAAAAACCCAGGGGATGAGTCAGTCCTGGGAATATTGTGCTGAATTTACAGATGAAGAAACTGGCACTCAGAGATGGGAAGCAAACTCCCTAATATAACACAATTAGTAAGGGGCAGAGACAGGGCCTTCCCTTCCCCAGCACCACTACAAAAAAAAAAAAAAAATCAGGTGAATTTCTTAGGCCCTGCCTTCCTGAAGAGGGTATATGGCTGTGGGGGGAGGGGGTCTTTCTATGTCTAACTGCCACATGGCAGAGCTGGCTGCTTCACATGCAGAGAAAGGACACTTGTCTGCATTTCTGAGCTGGAGGGGTCATTGCTCAGGGCTTGTCAAGCAACCACATGCATCTCTAATCCAGATCTGGGAGGGGGAGACTAATTGCCATTTGTGACCAACCAACTCTCAGCAGTGACCAAGCTCCTCCGTGACAAATTATGGTGCCTATTACTCCCTTGGCCCCGAGGCCGCCTTCGTCTCTTGAAGTAAATTTCTGAGTGCTATGGTGGTGGGCACTAGGGCCCCTGCTGCGTGGCCGGCACCTCCCCTCCAAGCCCCATGGGATAGAGAAGCTAATTTATTCGGATGTGTGACAGCTAACAGGCTTATCTAACTACAGTAAAATCATTTTCTGAATTATTCATGTGATATTTGAAATCATGATTGTAGGAACAAATTAGCTACCCAAAAACTGGGAATGAAGGCTGCCTCGTTAATAATGCATTGGGCAGGACAGGCAGGGTAGCAGGAGCTCGGAGGACTTGGCTCTGAGCATACTGATCAAGGGAGCTTCATTTCCAGCGGGCCCTTCCGGGACAGGCATCACACAGTCTCCAGCAAGAGTGTGTGAGTCTGGGCCACTCCACACATGTTTCCTCTTTGAGGATGGATGTGTTTGGCCCTCCCGGGGTCCCTGATTTTCTCCTCTGGTGTCCCCAAGGCTCACCTTCATCTGGCCAGGAGTGCTCCATCTGCCCCTCTGACCCTCAGCCTGCCCGGGTCATGAATGAGCTGACTTCCCATCACAGAGGTGAGGGAGACTTGACACTGGTCTCTGAGGGTGTCTGGTTGGGAGACCTAGCACCTTCGCCAATGAGCAATTGGATATCCTTCTGTCATCCTAGGAAATCTGCCTGCGGATCATGGAATACACAAGACCCCAGAAGTCACAGGCGACTCAGGCCAGTTCTCATAGTGGTTGTGGTGAAGCAAACATAACACCACCAGCCAGTCTCTGTGACTTTTTATAATCAGGGGTGGGAGGCAAGAGTCCAAACTTCCTCATCTGTGTCAGATCTGGTTTCTCAGGCTGTGTACCTAAGGACTTAGACAGGCGGCTGTGGTACATCAGGGCTTCACAGCTCTGCCAGGCCTGATGAGAAAACCTGGGCAAGTCAACAGCCTCTCTGGGCCTCAATTTCCCTCTGGCAAATGAGATTAGTAGGACCTGATGTCATAGGATCATTTTAGAAGGAAATACGTGAGAGCCCAGTTGGGAAAACTCTTCAGAAAGTATCAGTGTGTCACAATGTGTCATCAATGTGGTAAATCGGTGTTGCCAATTCATTTATTCACCTAATTACATCTAGTTGTTCCACAATAATTAGATGATTATAACAGTAATATCTGTCATAATCTCTTTAGCAACATCTCTAATGCCAAGTTCTGACCCTTTGAGACCTGGAGATCCCTCTGGGCTCATGTCCTAGGTCTCCCAGGCAGTCCTGGACTGGCAGCATTTGGGAGGGCTTGTCCCTCCAGAGAGGCTGCCTCCTGGAGGTTGGTTTAGCAGGTTGGATGTTTCCATAAACAGAGGTAAGTGCATCCTCAGAAATAATTAGGGAAGTGACAGGTCCAGCTCTAACATGAAATTGCTAAGGGCCAGGCGCGGTGGCTCACACCTACAATCCCAGCACTTTGGGAGGCTGGGACGGGTGGATCACTTGAGGTCAGGAGTTGGAGACCAGCCTGGCCAACATGGTGAAACCCTGTCTCTACTAAAAATACAAAAATTAGTTGAGTGTGGTGGCAGGTGCCTGTAATCCCAGCTACTCAGGAGGCTGAGGCAGGAGAATCGCTTGAACCCAGGAGGCAGAGGTTGCAGTGAGCTGAGATCACACCACTGCACTCCAGCCTGGGCGACAGAGGGAAGCTCAGTCTCAAAAAAAAATAAAAACAAAAAGAAGTTGCTAGGACCCCAATAAAACCTGCACTCATGAGTAAAGCTAGAGCCCTGGCAACCCCTCCCAGGATAACATCAGAGCAAACCGGCTCCACAACTGTGACAAGAGTGCAGGGGTTAAGATGTGGAAGAAGAGGAGGCACCACGTGCTGACCGAGGCATTCAGACTACAGCAGGGCCTGCAGCTTCCAGATCTGACAGTGGCCTTCCAGAGGGCCCCAGGGGACAGAGGCATTTTGTGCTGCCTGGAGCGACTTCATCTTATCACTGTCCCCTACCCACCATGTTCAGGAGCATCCCCCAAGGCTTCTGCCAGATGGTAGCTCCTATGAGCCCAATGGCCACCTCCTGGAGCCTCGTCAGGCCAGACCCAGCCACAGTGAGCGCGTTAGACACCCACAGACCTGACAGCAGTGCCATCTGCCAACATAAGAAAGGGTGAGAAGTCGCGATCCACCAGGAGGCCACAGGCAGAAAAGAGCAATTTAAATGCTCAGGCCCAGCTTCTCAATACATCAAGTAGGATGGTGCCCCCACTGCCAAAGCACGCAATTTCCTCATTTTTTGTGCAGGCAAACAAATACATTCTTTAAAACATTAATGGCAAGAATGTATATAATAAGCAGATTTTAGCTACTCTTGTCACCACTATAAGAAACTATGTGAGATTTGTTAATCTGCTTCACTATAGATCTGTTAATCTGCTTCACTACAGTAACCATTTCACTACCTGCATGTATCCCATAGCATCGTGTTGTAAACCTCATATATATGCAATAAAATTTATTTTTTAAATATGCATATTATTACCTGGGAAAAAAAGTATATTTGAAATCCACAGGGACGGGCAGTGATAGTGTGGGCATTTGCCACCAAGGTGACTGAGAGACAGAATGTAGTCACCTTGTCAGCTCTGCCAGCCTCAATCAGACAGGTGATGCTGAACTGTACTGTGACCTCAAAGTAGCTACATAAACCTTGGGGGCTTAAGAAGGTTGCTAGAAAAAGAAAGAATTGTTCTTGAATTCAACCCAGCAAGGGCTTGCTGCACTCCTACTGTGCACCCGGGTCGCTGGAAGCAGAGATGGAAAGGGAGGGGGTCAGGAGGAGACAGCCCCTCTCCACAGCCCTTGCAGACTCCGATAGAAGCCAGATGCAGCTACGGTCAGGTGATCTCAAGCAGGTTTCCTCAGCTGACCTTCTCTGCTCCAGGGTCTCTCTCCTGATCTGTCCTAACTTCTGCCACCTAGCTTACTCCTCCTCATCTTCAGAGCTCAGCTCCCTCGTCACTTCCTCCGCGGAGCCTTTCCTGACTTTGATGACTGAGTCGACTTCCACACTATGCTCTCCCAGCACCTCGTGTGTGCCTGTCTCTTGGCATTTACCACCACTATAAATTCACATGTGCTCAGGTGATGAACAGAGGCCGAGCTCCACCAGAGAAGGCTTCACATCTGCCTCACAGAACATACTCAGGATACACTTGCTGAACAAATGAGTGAAGAGCAAGTGAATATTTCTCGGGTTCTGGACCCCAGAGAGGCACCCAAGTGAAAGATTTCCAAACGGACTACAGATAATAAGAACAAGGGCAGCTGGGTGAGGTGGCTCATGCCTGTAATGCCAGCACTTTAGGAAGCTGAGGTGGGCAGACCACTTGAGGTCAGGAGTTCCAGGCCAGCCTGGCCAACATGGTAAAAACCCATCTCTACTACAAATACAAAATTAGCTGGGCGTGGTGGCACATGCCACCCAGCTACTCGGGAGCTACTTGGGAAGCTGAGGCAGGAGAACCGTTTGTACCCGGGAGGCAGAGGTGGCAGTGTGTGGAGATGGCACCACTGCACTTCAGCCTGGGTGACAGAGCAAGACTCCGTCTCAAAAAAGAAATAAAGCGAGCAAAGGCAAAGGAGCCACCTCCTACGGGGCCCTCAGTTCTGGGCACAGAGACAAACACCTGGGAAAACCTCGTGCCTCACCCCAGGGGACTGACCGCGTGGGGATGGAGACAGGAAGAAAACCAAGAGGTCTCCGGTTCAGGTGCCCAGTGAGCCTGTGCCATAGACAGTCCTGCTGGGTGGACCAGGAGCCAAGCAGGCTGCAGCATTCATCCCAGAAACATACTGGTAGGGGCTTCAGGCTTTAGGAAGAGTGACCAGCCAAAACCCGTGAGCTGTCTGCAATTTAAAAACAGAATAAGGGCCTGGACCTTACCCCTGACAACTTAGCATCCATCCATGAGGTATAAAGTAGGTCACTCCCTCCCTGGTGCAGAGGTGCTGTGTATTTTTATAACTAGGTTTGAACATCATCAGGTGATGAGCTTATAACATTGTTGTCCCTTAGGGCATGGCCTCAATTTATGAGCCTTATTTTTAACTGGAGTGGAACAGGATGGATCAAACGCTACTAATGTGCTAAGATCCCCTGGGCCTCGTGTATGGTGCGGAGTGATCACTCCAGGTGGGTGGTCTGGCCATGCGAGGCAGGGCAGTGCCTAATGACTCATGCCTGCTGGGTACCTGTGCATCCTCAGGACCTTTCTGTGGGGCATTCTCAGCTCCGAGTCCACCTCCCCCTGCTCCTCTTCCCTTCAGGGCTTTATCATCTCTAGGTGCCTTCACTGGCTTGAGAAGCAACCTGGGCCACAAGGGATGAGAGGCCTCGCCCATGGTCACCTGGTGCCTTGGTCAGGACTGGAGTCCAGCCCTAACCCGGGGTCTACTACTCAGGGTTTCTGATCCTACAGAGGCACTGGGGCCTCCAGCAAGGGGACCATGCAGCCTGAGATACATCAGCATTCTGAGGCTGCAGTCAGCTCCTCCCATGTGGCCAAGCCAGACCTTACGGCAGAGCACCGCATCATTCAGGGGCGATAAGAACAAGGACAGCAGGGCCCCATCCTGCTGGGATCTCAGCGCCAGACACAGGGGAGGGAGGAAATGCAAACGCCCAGAAGGCCTTATTTCACTCTCCAGTGACCACGTGCACCATAACCTGTTTTGCTCTCCTCCTGGGCCCTCAGTTGCAAGGCATTTCCCAGCTGCCCTTGTAGCTAGAGGTGGCCATATACCTGGGCTCTGACCCGTGGGATGTGGGCAGAAGTGATGGGCTTGCCAGCCTGGCCCATCCAAACCTTCCACGGGAGATTCACCCTGCTGCTTTCCATTCTGGCTGGAATGGAGATGACCCCTTAGTGATGGGGGCGGGTCGTTAAAGTCAGACGGGTCATGACACAGAAGAGGACCCAGGTCCCCAAATGACTGCCTGGAGGAGAGCTACCTGACCAGGGTCACTCCTACTGGACTGGGTGTAAAAAGGAAAGACACTGCATAGTGTTACTGAGCTCAGCACAGAGATGGCAAGGGTTTTCCCTCTCAGCAGCAAGTATTTGCCCTGATAGACCCCAGGGACTGTGACTAGTAGTGCCTGGTCTCCTTTCCCAGCTCAGCTGTCTCCTGAGCCAGCACTTTAAGTCACATGTCCTTCACAGAGTGATAGTTGAGGATCAGGGACCTGGCGAGGGTCAGACATCAGCCACACAGAAAAGGAACAGACGCCCTCGTGGGCTCTGTCCTGGCCAGAACCTTCCCATGGGTAAAGACACTTTGGCTCCAGGTTGGGCCTCCCAGGCTCATGCATATTTCATGGCAATGGGAGGGGGGCGGTCCTAGTGGAGACTACCTGCCCCTCTAGAAATCTGGCTCCCCATGCAGCATACCCCGAAGGGCCTCTTAGAGTCCTCACCTATCAAAAAACAAACCAGCCCAGAGAGCTGCTAATAGTGTTACTGGGAGAACTGAGTGATATGACAAAGGAGGAGGTGGTCTGAAAAGTCAGATAAGGAAGAGTCTTTTTCCCTGAAGGAATCTCTGTCCTGGAGGAATGGATCTCACTGTGGCTTCTACCTTGGTGATGATGTTGACTCACTGTAAGCAGTGATCAGCCTGAAATGTGTCTAAAGCAGTTATCCCATTGCTCAGAGCAGCTCATGGCTCTTCTGTGAAGGAGAGTGTGAGCACTAGCTGTGGGACCTCAGCCTTGGCCTCTCTGACTTCAGCCACAAAGGGGGAAGAGGATTAGTGAGGATTAAATGAAGTGCTGCATGAAAGGTGCTTTGCACACAACAAGCACTTACTAAATGTTAGCTGACATGCTTAGAAGGAAGCGGAGAAGAGGGCGGGAGCAGAAGACCCTGGCTGAGGCTGTGGAAGTCCCTGGGCCTCTGTACTCTTCCCTCTTCCAAGCCACAGGGGCAGACTGCCGAGACCAAGCCCGCAGCCTGAGGCTCAAGAGCTAAATCTTGGCAGACAAAATGACTGTCCAGCCCCTGAGTCACAGCTCTGAGCAGCCATGTCCACATCGGGGAGCCTGCCTGCAGAGGGCTCCCTGTGACTCCAACCTGCAGAAAGGGCCTAGCAGGGTCCAGCCAGGCAGATGGACTAGAGACCCTGCTCTGTGGGAGGCGAGATCCAGCCACAGGAGCTCCAGAAGCCTACTGTGCTGAGGGGCAAGCATCTGGAAGACCGAGATGGCAGGCCCTGAGCCTGAAGCAGGTGCAGCCTGCACTCACAGGACCCAGAGGAAAGCCCAGAGGCTTTCCACCTTCCCCCAGAGGCCACGGCCTCACATAATCTCTGCAAATAGGCCACGGGCCCTTAGCAGCATGCTAAACAGAGGGAGGCTGGGCCAACAGGAGAGGCACCAAGAGCCTCTTCAGAGGCTACCCTGGGAGCTGCACCAGAGGGACCACCATCTCCCTTAACTCCGCTCTCACTCAGTCCCAGCGTGGGCCACCCAGGGCCAAGGGTTACTACCCTGAACTGTTATTCTAGCTGCTCCTTTGTCCCTAGGCTCTCGTTACGCCTGAAGAACATCTTCATTTTGTGCAAAGAGCCTGACCCTCCCTACCCCCCGTTCCCATGCCTCCCACTCTCTTCTCCCATTTTAGTTCAACTCAAGAAATGTTTCATTCTCCACCTAAACTCTAAACCAGTTGATGCATATGACACTAAAGCAGGTAGGGGACCAAAAGGTCACCTTTATTTCTAAACAGCCTGAATTGGAGACCATGACTTGTGTCTCAGGGCAAATGCCTTTCTCCTCTTCTACCTCAAAATGAGGGAGACTGTCCCATCGAGTCAGGTGAGGACACGCCATGGGACTGAGAACAGTTAGGAGCACACACTGTTGAGAAGCAGCCCGGCTCCCAGGACCAGGAGGAAAGAGATGGGCAGGCGTACATGCCCCTTCCTGTCCCACACCTGTTCAGCCAGAAACAGCCAGGGTAGAGCAAGAGGCCAGGAGCGATTGGGAAAGCAGAGGTGTGGGAAGTGCTGTTCCCCTAATATCATGGCATAGACAAAGACAAACAAGCCCGGGGGATGAGGCACAGAGTAGGGGTGGCTAAGAACACAGGCTTTGGCCGGGTGCAGTGGCTCACGCCTGTAATCGCAGCACTTTGGGAAGCTGAGGCGGGTTGATCATCTGAGGTCAGGAGTTCGACACCAGACTGGCCAACATGGCGAAACCCCGTCTCTACTACAAATACAAAAAATTAGCCAGGTATGGTGGTGGGCGCCTGTAATCCCAGCTACTCAGGAGGCTGAGGCAGAATTGCTTGAACCCAGGAAGTGGAGGCTGCAATGAGCCAAGATCACGCCATTGCACTCCAGGCTGGGCCACAAGAGTGAAACTCCGCCTCAAAAAAGTAAAAAAGAACACAGGCTTTCTGAGTCAGGCCTGTGTTCCACTCTTGGCTTCACTAGCTGTGTGACGCTAAGTCTCTTAGGCTTTCTGAGCCTCAGCTTCCTCCTCTGTAAAATAAGGATAGCCACACACCTGCCTCATAGGGAGACTGAAAAATCAAAAAGATAATCCACATCAGGCCTTAACCCAATGCCCTGCATGTGATGGTGGTGGCTGTTGTGGCCACTGAAATTATCTGAGCCTCTCCTTCAAGGCCTCGCAGTGCAGGAGACAGATGGCCACAGACAGGACATCACCACACAGGAGCAGAGCTGGGCAGCTCAACCCATGCCCAGCTGGACCCATGTGGGAGGTGCCATGACAGAGGGTTGGGTCTGGAGGCAGCAGCGTGGGGCAGGCATTTGGGAGAAGGCATTATTTCAGCTGGGCCTTGAATGGTAGATGGGAGCCAGGGGTGTGGTTGGGGCAGTGATGGAGGTTGGAGAAAGATGAGGGGGAATTCCAGGCAGTAAACAGCATGGGTGAAATGGGGACAGGTTGAAATTAAGGCTGATTAAGGGCCTAGGAAGCAGCTGCTGGCAAAAGACGGGTTCATGTTGGGTGGGGTTGGGTGGGATAGAGAAAGCTATGGGAGAAGAGGTGAGAAGGTTCTGGCCCACCTTGAGATAGGTCCCCACTGGGATTCTGAACCCAGAGGGAGCCAGTGATGGAGTGGAGACATTCATTCAGTACATGCCAAGCTCTCACCACCTTAGCGCTGACACACAGTGAACAAACAGATGAAAACCCTGCTTGGTGGCATCTACACTCCAGTGGGACAGACAACAATGAGCAAACCTAAGAGAACAAAACACGAATCACGTCAGTTACCAATGGAAAAAGCAAGTAGGGAAGGGGAGTAGGCGGTGTGGAGAAAGGCTCACAGACAGGGTGACAGCTGAGTAAAGGCACGGTCAAATCTGCATGCTCAGGAGTCTGCTTAGGTGATGATGTAGTGAATGAATAGGAGACGGGGCAGCTGGACGACTGGGGTTGCACTTAGGGGCTAGGGAAATGGTCGGGGTTGGTGATCCCTGCCCCCTGCAGGCTGAGCCCGGTGGCTCCCCAAGCTCACAGTAGCAGGGTGGGTGGGTTCTATGCCTTCTTCATTTTTAGACACGCTCCCTGAGCCAAGCTGTGAGGGTTACTTCTAGCAGGCCTGGAATTCATCTGGGCTGTGTTACTAAAATAAGGGCTGTACCTACACAGTGCTGAGC
This sequence comes from Colobus angolensis palliatus, assembly GCF_000951035.1. Lineage (NCBI taxonomy): Eukaryota > Metazoa > Chordata > Mammalia > Primates > Cercopithecidae > Colobus > Colobus angolensis. The sequence continues at coordinate 2,822,450 of NW_012116422.1, forward strand.
CCTGGTCAGGTTGAGAAACTTACCGATTAACAGTGTTGCTTTCCAGCCAGCCATGGAGTTGCAGGGCAGTTTGTATCAGCGTGATGCATTGTTTATTGATAACTCTAGATTGATGACACACCTGGTCTCAATAAGGCCCCCAAAGGGCACTTCCATTGGGGTGGTACCCTGATAAGAAATATGCCTAGGTGACCAGCAGGATATCAGAAGCCCCGGTCAAGACTGCATTTCAGGTTTCCCAGTTCTGAGGCATTCCGTTCACATGTCAGTTGTTCTTGATTCAAGAAATTGCAGCCAGGATGCCCTTTCACAGTGAGGACAATCAGGCCTGTGTTCCACTCTTGGCTGTGCAAAGAGCCTGACCCTCCCTACCCCCCGTTCCCATGCCTCACACTCTCTTCTCCCATTTTAGTTCAACTCAGGAAATGTTTCATTCTCCACCTAAACTCTAAACCAGTTGATAAATACGACACTAAAGCAGGTAGGGGACCAAAAGGTCACCTTTATTTCTAAACAGCCTGAATTGGAGACCATGACTTTGATTTTTCAGTCTCCCTTTGAGGCAGGTGTGTGGCTATCCTTATTTTACAGAGGAGGAAGCTGAGGCTCAGAAAGCCTAAGAGACTTAGTGTCACACAGCTAGTGAAGCCAAGAGTGGAACACAGGCCTGACTCAGAAATTAGCCAGGTATGGTGGAACAATACCTGAGGCCAGAGTTCACATCTGGCCTCTTCAGACTGGGGTGAGGCACTGGCAGTGATACAATTCCTGACTGTAATACTATTGCTGTCTTATTTCCTCTGCTTGCAATAAACCATAGATTTGTAAGCACTGTCATTTGGGTCCTGTGTGTCTCCTTTAGCCATCGAACCCTGTCTAATTGCCACCCTCAGTGCTTTCTCTAGCACTCTTCCTGTTTTAACTGCTGGGCAGGGTTTCTCTGCCTTTCTAAATTAAATCTTAGAACCAGGCCACCATTGCAGCCTCTTTCAAATTTGTCTTTCGCTCTGTGCTCCAGAACCGCCCATTGCTGGTGAGATGGGGCTCACTCAAAATTTAGAAATGTTTCCAAATTCTGGGGGGCAAAAAAGTTTTCCTGAATTAAAACTTGTGGTAGTGGAAACTTGAATTTCAAATCAGATTCTCTAACTGAATTGAAGCCTATGCAATTAAGCAAATGAATGACTAATGAAATGATTATAAAGCACTTTGCAGAAATGTTATGTAAATGCAAGCGGAAAATAACAAATGTGATGACAGTCGCATTGCCATTGCTTCTGATTTGGGAGAGTGCAGTTCCGAGTCCTCCTGCAGGGACGCCAGGCGCTGGTATTCAAAAACACCTCATTGTCTTGACAGCTCTGAAGCTGGGCCCTTTGGGAAAAGTTGGGTATCCTGACTGCGGGGCTTGGGAGTGGTCTGTAAGCCCAGGCGTCCACTGTGTCCTAATCGGCAGGCAATTGGGATGGCCTCAGGCTAGGCTGCTGGGACAAGTTCTGCAGCATGTCAGGAAATGGTCCTTCCAGGACCCCCCTTCCCCAGCAAAGTGACCTGTGGTGACAATTAGGACTCAATGTCTAAAGAAGACACACAGGACCAAAATGACAGTGATTACAAATCTATGGTTTATTGCAAGAAGAGGATATAATGCAGCAATAGCAGTTGTATCACTGCCAGAATTGTGTCACTGCCAGAGTGCCTCACCGCAGTCTGAAGGGGCCAGGCATGAACTCCAATTGTCCTCCCTGTGAAAGAGCATCCTGGCTGCAATTTCTTGAATCAAGAACCACCAACATGTGCACGCAATGCCTCGGAACTGGGAAACCTGAAATGCATAGATTCAACCTCTTACGAAGCTCAAGAATATCTGCTCACATACCTGCGCAGGGAGGAGCAAGGACTCTGCCCCCCACTCTGTCCTAGACTGGTCCATGTTCATTACAGAAATGGCTGTGGCCCATGGACTGCAGGGGCAGACAACACTGGGGAACTAGAACTCACTGTGGGCAGCCAGACAGAATAATGGACCAGGCGCAGTCGTCCCGGTGGCTTTAACCAGAAAAGGCTTCCAGGGGAGGTAGAGGTCAAGGAGGGCCTGTTAGAGCCCAAGCCAGCTAAGCTTCTTGGAGGGACACTTCTAGGGGACAGAGGAGTGACAGTGGAAGACTTCACAGAAAGGGTCAAGCATCGCCCTGCCCACACTGCTTGTTTCAAAGTGCAAAGATCCCATGGCTGCAGTTAAATGCCCCCCATGGTTGGGATGCTGCCTGTTCCTGTTCTCCACAGTTCCGGGCTGGCGATCCAACTCTGCCATGTAAGATGAAATGTGGCTCCACATGGCCAGGTCTGTACACTGTCAGATACAAAGCCACTCTGGAGGCTACCCCATCTTACTTCCTTCCACTCTGAAATTATTCGTGCTAGAGGGTACCTTGGAGCAGTCATTTCATAGACCAACTATGCCCAGTTAAGCAGTATGGAACTGCTGTTCCAAAACTAAACTCTGCACCCAAAATTTATCAATAAAACGTAGGCAGGGTGTGGTGGCTCACGTCTGTAACCCCAGCACTTTGGGAGGCCGAGGCAGGCAGATCACTTGAGGTCAGGAGTTTGAGACCAGTCTGGCTAACATGGTAAAACTCTGTTTCTACTAAAAATACAAAAAATTAGCCAGGTATGGTGGCGCACGCCTATAATCCCAGCTACTAGGGAGGCTGAGACAGGAGAATTGCTTGAACCCAGGAGGCAGAGGTTTCAGTGAGCCGAGATTGTGCCATTGCACTCCAGCTCGGGCAATAAGAGCGGAACTTCGTCTCAAAAAAAAAAAAAAAAAAGTATTGTAAGGCCAGGCGTGGTATCTCACGTCTGTAATCCTAGCACTTTGGGAGATCAAGGCAGGAGAATCTCTTGAGCCCACGAGTTCGAGACCAGCCTGGGCAACATAGTGAAACCTTGTCTCCCCAAAAAGTTTTTTAAAATTAGCTGAGTATAGTGGCGTGTGCCTGTCATCCCAGCTACTCAGGTTGCTGATGTGGGAAGGTCGCTTAAGCCCGGGAGGTCGAGACTGCAGTGAGCCATGATGGTGCCACCGTACTCCAGCCTGGGCAACATAGCAAGATCTTGTCTCAAAAAATAAAAAATGTAATTGTAATTAAGTTTACTTTCCAAAGAAGAAAAACACTCCAAATCCAAACAACACAGGTAGACTCAAAGGCTTCTTCACAAAGATGCTTGGGCTAATGAGAAGCCCCTTTTCTTAAGAAAAGTTTTTGCTCAGAGGGGATCCTGGCCTTGCCGTTGGAGCCGTTATAAATCGTCCATGGGCATGAAAATGGAGATGGTCTTTGGAGGCCCGGGGAGAGATAAGGAGAGTAACAGATGCCGCAGAGGCCATGCTTGGCTGCAGGTTGCAGAGATCTCCATCCCGATTGGAACAGTAATTGCTTCATTGGGTCATTGCTTTGAAAAATAATGTGGTGGGGGAGCAGAGGCAGCCTGCTGCGAATTCCAAACAGGAACATCCTGAACTGCTGCACAGACAGGGAACTCCGCAGCAGGAGCACCTGGAGCCAGGAGTCCACTCACCCCAGCAGGAAGGCTCTCCAAGAAGAATTCCCCACTCCTGACCTGGAATGTGGAGATGGGAATGGCCAGACAGGCCCTGGACCTGGTGAAGGATGTCAGGACACTACAGCGTCACTGCTCCTGGTGGCAGCCACCATCTCTGGAGCCACCCCTCAGGAAGAGTTAGGATTCAGCACGTACAGCAGCTACCTCAGAGTACTTAATGCCAATCCCTGGGCAAATAAATTCTATACTAAATTCCATTCTGTCCTCACCACAGTGGGAGGTGGACATTACTATCCTCATCTGACAGACAAGTCTCAGTCCTGGCTGAACCTTGGACAAGATCTACGTTTGGGATTCTTTTTGGTGATGGATGATGTCTAGCCCCAGACACCCTCCCAAGCCTAAGCTCCCCTGTCCTGTTCTGACATCCCCATCCCACCAGGAACCCAAACTTGTGACCATCATGCCAGGAGGACTTCCTGCAGGTTTTAGTATAGTCTGAGCGACCTCTAGAAGTCCTTGGACCTGAGCTAAATCCTGTAGTTTTGTCTGGTTAATAAATTAACAATTGGTAATGATAACAGTTAGCCAACATTGTTAGTTATATGCCAGCCACTAAGGTAAGCATTATCTTATATGGCCCTCATAATCTCTCTTTAAGGCAGAGTTATAATCCCCACTTTATAGATGGCGAAACTGAGGATTAAGCAGGGAAGTCATCTGTGGGGAGGCAGAGTCTGGAATCCAAGGAGTTCGATTCCAGGGTCCACGCTTTTAACTCCTGTGTGGTTTTATTTTTTGCTCAGTTTCAGAAAACCCAGTTCACAGAAATGTGATACTTTAAGGACAAATTATTCACATCACAAAAGGATCTTTGGCTTTGGGAAAGGATTCACCTGGACTTTGAGCACAACTTGCTTCATGCATTTAAAATGTGACCTGACTTAGGATTTTTGGTGTCCTGCCCATGACCTGATGGGAAACTATATTTGTCCCTGGGCTTCCTTAGCTGATGTCCTTCTTCCCCTACAGGGAAGGAGGTCAAATCCAATCCTAGGCCTGGAAATGCTTGGCCAGGGCCTGCTGGTGCCCAAGCCCCTCTCAGGCTGGGCTTTGGCTTCTTGGGGCCAGGCCTTGGGTATAGAGGCCACTGCCCACATTCAGGCCCAGACAAGCTTGGTGACCTTGCATGGGCCACTCAGAGCCTCTTGCTCTGCCGCACATTACCCTGGTCATGCTGAGTCACTCTTGCCGAGGCTCCCGGGTGTATCTAATAAACGATGTAAAGCACTTAGAGACAAAGTGCTCAACTGCTGGGGCCATAAATTACCAGGGATGGATTCCTGAGTGTTATGAGGATGCGCTTAAGCTTGTTCTCAGTAATGAATAATTATCCTCTTAGTCCTGCAGCCACATCCAAACATCTTCACCCCACAGGACTAGAGGAGTCACTGACCCTGACTGCTGGGCTTCTCCAAAGGTCATGGGCAACAACCAAATGCAAAGCTTGGTCCCTGATGGACACCAGTCTGAAGAACTTTTCTATAAGGCACGTTTGGGTAAATTTGAACACAGACAAGGTATTAGATGGTGTTAGGAAACTGTTAACTTTGTTAGGTATAATCATACCATTATGATTAAACAGAAGTTTTTTTTTTTTTTTAAGATGCAATCTCACTTTGTTGCCCAGGCTGGAGTGCAATGGCACAATCTCAGCTCACTGCAGCCTCTGCCTCCCGGGATCAAGCAATTCTCGTGCCTCATCTTCCCGAGTAGCTGAGATTATAGGCATGCACCACCACACCCAGCTAATTTTTGTATATTTAGTAGAGATGGGGTTTCACCATGTTGGCCAGGTTGGTTCTGAACTCCTGACCTCAAGTGATCCACTCGCCTCGGCCTTCCAAAGTGCTGGGATTACAGGTGTGTGAGCCACCACGCCTGGCCAGGAGTATCTTACTTTTTTAGAAGTGCATGTTGAAATAGGGGTAAAATAATACCTGTCATTTAATTTTAACTACTTTAGGGAAAAAAAGATGAAGCAAATACTGCAAGATATATATAGTAGCTTAATCTAGGGATAGGCATGAGTGCTCACTACATCATTTGCTCTGCTTTTCTATTTATGTTTATATGTAATTAAGTTTAAAATCAAAACCAGCAAAGCATGATGATTTCAGAGACCTGTTCCGGCTAAAGCACAATTCCCTCACAAGCAACAGGCAGAGAGAGATGAGCCAGTTTCAGAGAAAGTGTATCTCGGCAGGGGCCGGAAGCACGGGGCTCACCCTGGTGCCCAGATCAGGGAGAGATCTGTTTCTAGAACTATCCTCCCTTGTCCAACCCCAGTCACCACAAAATTTAAAATCTAATCCAAGACTAGTCACATTACTTCTGCTCACTTTTCTACTCTTGATATCACAGGACAGTAATCCCTCCTTCTGCAGACTATTAATGTAAGCCAAGAAGTAGCTACTAACCACATATTCATTTATTCATTTGTCACAGTTTTGTTTAGTGTTCCCTATATTCCAGGCCAGGTGAGGACTGAGAAAAGGCAGTTTAGTTAAGGTCCATTTGTACTACTGTAACAAAAACACCTAAATATGTATAAAGACTCAAACACAAATAAATAGTGGTTTATTTGTTGCTTATAAATCAGTTTAAAAGCCAGGGTCCCAGGTGGGTGGACAGCTGTTCTCCACTCAGTGATTCCGGGACCCAGGATCTTTCTATCCTGTGACTCCGCCATCTCCCAGGACCTGTGGTCATCAGCCAGCTGATGAAAGGGAAAGAACTTGACCTAGAAGCAGCATGTGTATCACCTTTGTTCATATTCTATTGTTAAAATCTGGTCTCACACCCATGCTGAGATGCATAGGGATAAGGGTGTGAGAATAGAGGCTGGCTGGAAAATGCAGTTCCTGGACAGACTTTCCATCTACAGCTCTTTGCCATGGTCAGAAGAGAAAGGATTTTGGTAGGGAGTCAGCCATCTCTGCCACACATGGCTTAGGCCCTCTAGAAGTTTACAGACTAGTGACAGAGTCACTGCAGTTTAGAGCAAGGTAATTTGTCCACTAGGGCAGATAGAAGCAAGTCTAGTAGGACCCCCAACTCTGTGTCTGGCCCTATGCTCAGATGTGCTGCAGGGGAGACCAAGGAACTTCTAGGAACCTGCAGACTTGTTGGGACTCTAATGCATAAAATCAACAGGGACCAGCCCGAAGCAGGGGGGTCAACACTGAACAGTCCCTAAAGCAAAGACGAGAGTGTACATTTTTTGAAGAGAGGAATTGTATCTCTGTGTTAACCACTGAGTCCTTAGTGCTCAGCGTGGGAACTAGCATAGAGCCAAACCTTAAAAGCTCCCTGCCCACTCAAGCTGTCTGGGAAGATGGGACAGAGCAGGGGAAAGTGGCAGCCCTGAGTGTTCTGTGGCCTTCCTTAGAAGGAGTATCAGGGAGTGGAGGGTTACTAGATTATAAGGGAACTAGCTTAAATCAAGGCCTGGGGATGGGGGTGAATATATGGAACACTAGGAACAACAGGGATCTCCCTGGTCAGAAGGTAGCAGGGGTGTTTCGAGGACCAGGGAAGGGGCCTAGCTCTTTTCCTTCCTGACACTTATCACTGTTAATTTTATATTTATTTCCATGCCTACTTCTTTAGAATCTCCTCCTGCTCTAGACTGTGAGCTCCCTGAGGGCAGCAGCCTGCCTGTCCTGTGCACCACTGTGTTCCCAGGGTCCTGAGTAGGCCCTGGCCCACCTAGGTGCTCACTGAACAAACACACGAGAGAATGAATGTAAGGCCAGCTGGTGGGACAGTGAGCGTCTGCCTGCACAATGAGGCTGCCCAGGGAGGAAGGTACCCCCTACGTGTGTATCTACTCTGCTTGGAGCTTGATTTCATTTCCAGCCTGAACTTTTGTTTGCTCAATAATTCAGTATTTGCTATATTCCACCAAGGGACCTCAAGAGGCATAAAGGTTTTCCTTCTCCAATAAAAACAAACTTGCATTTGTCTTAAATTACCTCAGTTACCTCATGGTGAACCCCACCTTGGTACCCCAACACTCTCCCCCACCTCCAAGCCCCTCTAGAAGCAGCAACATGCTATGGTTCCCCTCCATGTCTCCAGAGAAAATATGAGGACTTCCCTGACATTGACTGAGGGAAAAGGGTGAGCAAGAAAACCTGGGGTTCCTCCAGGGCCTCTGCTGCTGCCAGGTCTCCTTTAAGAGACATTTAGGCCCAGCTGTGAGCTACCCATCTGCTTTCTCAGCCCCCAGAAAGCAAATGCTGGAACTTTGATGTGTTTGAGAATCATTTTTTACCTTGATTAGAAAATACACATTTGAACAGCATCAAACATTAATGAGACTTGCAGGGGGGTCGCTTAAAAACAAACTTATTACTATGTTTCATAAAAGCGTGACTGAGCCCTCTCCTCAACTGTCTGACTATGTTGCTCCCAGTCTTCTGGGCCAGTCAATGAGGAGTGTGCCCGGCGGCCACATTCTGCAAGGCCAGCCTCTGGACGAGCCCCTCCTGATGGCTTTGCTGCTGGGCCAGGGACTTACACGCTCTTTCCACTCTGACAATGGACTTTCTTTGCTGTCCATTTATCCTCATATTGATTTTGCTATAAACCCACATGGCACTCCCTCCCAGGCCAGAAGGAGAAACCTCCATTGATTATATTGGAATAAGGTTTGTTGTAAAGAAGCGAAACGCCTGAAACATCGAAATGAAGTCAGCTCTTTGAGGGTCCATAAATCACCCAGGATAATGCTGCAAATGAACAGGGTTCCTTAAACACGCGGAAAATACGACCCCATAAAGCAGTTCTGACAAGAAATCACAGCCCCTCTCTCTCTGTAGCTGCCATTTGAAAAGCACCATCAATAATGGTTATTGCTGTTTGGTAAGCAAAATAGGGAAGTTGTATCAGTCTCCTTTAGAAAGTTCCCTCAAAGTCACTTTGCCCAAATGGCAGCGTGGCGTTTTTTGCGCAGTAAATACATCCCAATTATGAGCGTGTCATGTTAGCTTTTACAGTTCACTAATCACAAACTTTTTGTATGTCATTGCCAACCGGCATCTTTCCCTAATCGGAATTTATGGCTCTGTTGGGTGTTAGTGGAGATAAGGAGGGTCACAGCAGTTTCGTTTTTCCAGAGCTGGAGGCCTCGGCCAGGACTGGGGCCCAAGGTCACGCCCCCTGCCCTCCTCCGGTCTGAAGGCCAGGGTCCTGTGCATCTCAGGGACAGAGGGTGGGGGCTTCTGTGGAAAGCTCTCCTCTAGATTCCCTGCATCCCTGTGGCCTAGGCCACAAAGCTGGACTTAGGTCCCCTGCCCTGGCTAATCTCTGAGGACTCCCCCTTCTCAAAAGTGTTAAACCACTAAGCGAGCAAAAACACTCGGCGAAGCCTGGAGTCAGACCCGTCTCCACAAGGGATTCCCTCTGGCTCCTCTGAGCCTCTCTCCCCTCGGTCAGACCTGGGCAGCCACCAGGGTGGGTTTGCCTCAAGTCCCCATTCTCATCCCCTCAGGACTCACCAATCACACCCTGCAGCAGATGCCCTCACCAAATCAGGTGGTGCTCTCTGGGCTGCCCAGCATCACACTCAGCATTCAGACTCCCCTGGCCTTTTCAGCCACCACAGGCATCTCCTTGGCCTTGTGGTTTGGCCTACAGGCCTGCCCTATGGGGGCTACCCACAGCCAGGCAGTTTCAGAACTAGCAGGGGCGTGTGCAGCTGTGATGGGCACCAGTCCACACCAGCTCTTTGGCATTGCCTTAGAGTTGTCCCCAGGCCCCTCCAGTTATGTGGCCCGGGGGTGCAGACCAGGTAATAGCAGACACAGTCAAGTATGGGGGGCCCTTCCACCTGGGGCAGGGGGCTGTCAGGCTGGAGCAGCAGCCTCTCATGGAAAGCAGTCCCACAGACTCCTGGCACAGGGCTCCAAGCAGGCCACCCTGAATCTGAGGGCTGTGTCAACTATTCTGTGACCCTGGTTAACACCACCGCACTACAGCACCAGCCGGCAGGACACAGGGCTGCACTGGATTAAGACTTTAGAGGATCCAATGGTAATTTCAAATAAAAACAACAGCAAACCAGTTGTGAGTGTGAGCAGTCAACACCGTTCTGATTTCCCCCACGGCAATGGCTTTGATGCTTTTTCAGTCAATTTTTTTTCCTGGAGCCTGTGTAGGTTTTCTGGGTCTGCCATAACGAAGCGCAGTAGCTCCCCCTCATTCACAGTTTCACTTTCCAAGGTGTCAGTTACCCACGGTCAACCACAGCCTGAAAATGTTAAATGGAAAATTCCAGAAATGAAAAAGTCTGAAGTTTTCAGTTGCGCACCATTCTGAGAAGCATGACGAAATCTTACACTGTCCTGCTCCATCCCACCTTGGATGTGAATTATCCCTTTGTCCCGGGATAATTCAGAGCAGGGCAGTGTACACTACTCACCTTTTACTGTCTAGGAAAAAGCAGTGGATGTAGGATTTGGTACTATGCATGGTTTCAGGCCTCCACTGGGGGTCATGGAACATATCCCCTGCAGATAAGGGGGGACAACTGTACCACCAACTAGATGGCTTAAAACAACAGAAATTTAGCTCTCACCATTCTGGAGGCCAGAAGTCCAAAATCAAGGTGTCGCCAGGACATGCCCCCTCCGAAGGCTCTACGGGCGAGCCTTCCTTGCTTCTTCCAGCTCCTGGCAGCTCAGGGGTTCCTTGGCTTGTGGCTGCATCCCACAAATCTCTGCCTCCATCTTCATCTGCCCTTCTCCTCGGTGGCTGCATCTTCTCCCCTTCTGTTTCTTATAAGGATAATTGTCATTGGATAGGGCTATAGGGCTCACCTGGGTAGCCCAGGAGGCTCTTATCAAGATCTTGACCGTAATTACATTCACAGGTTCCAGAAGATGGGCATGTCTTCTGAGGGGACCTCGTTCAGTCACCACAAAGCCTGTGCTTTGCTGGTACCTAACACATGCTTGGTTCAACCATTCAGGTTGATGATTTGTGACTGCCCAAAGGACATCTCTAATGTCATGACCACCATCACCAGAGACACTACCTTCAAACAGTGAACAATATGGTGTAGAAGATGTCCCCAAAACACCTGTTCTATAAGAAGTAGGTAGGTATGTGCTCTATGCCCAGCCTGTGCAGAGACAACAGAAAAAAAAAAAAAAAAAAAGTAGGGCTCCTTGGAAAAACAATTGAGTCTGATTCTAGAGAAAGGGAAGTACAGGTGTACCTGGAGTATCCCAGGCCAGAAAGCAAGGGAAAAATCAAAGAGCAGGGAGTCATGTCTAAAAGACACATGTGCCAACAGAAAGGGGGTCCCATGGGCCAAACGTGGGACAACTACCACATCAAAAAGAATAATGATAAGCATGGAGAGTCTAACATATTTAGTGGAAAAAATAAATCTCTGAAACCACAGCAATTCTCCACAAAAGGAGACCAGGGAAGGAAGAAAGGAGAAAAAAAGAAAAATATCTTTTTATCAGAGAATGGCAACCAATAAATGTAGAAGAAAGGATCAAATTAGAAAACTGAGTCCATTAGGAATCATGAATAGATGTTAAGCCCACTGGGAAAAAGGATGCTGGGGAATAGGATCTCAGTGTACCACCCACAGATGACTTCACATTTATGCAGAGGAAAATGTGACTTTAGCATGAAGAGATGTGGTGGTCACAATGCCAGGGTAAGGGTAAGGGTAAGGGTAAAGGTGTGGGTGTCAGAGTTGGAGCCCAGTCTGGAGCTGGGATACAGGCAGGACAGGTCAGGTGTGGGACAGGGGCTAGTCATGGATCAGAGATGGGACTCGGATATGTTCTGGAACAGAGCCAAGGCCACAGGCGCCCGGCAGGGACAATACTCACAGCCTCAAGCCCCACACCACAGCACTGGGCCCCGGCTGGCAGAGCTCTGACTCAGCTGCCACCTGGTTTGCTCCTAGTGTTTCTTGCAAGGCTGCAGCATTTCTTTAAAGAGTAATGGGGCCTGGCACGGGGGCTCACGCCTGTAATCCCAGCACTTTGGGAGGCCGAGGTGGGTGGATCACCTGAGGTCGGAAGTTTGAGACCAGCCTGACCAACATGCAGAAACGCCGTCTCTACTGAAAAAAAAATACAAAAAAAATAGCCAGGCGTGGTGGTGCATGCCTGTAATCCCAGCTACTCGGGAGGCTGAGGCAGGAGAATCCCAGCTACTCGGGAGGCAGAGGCTGCAGTGAGCTGAGATCGCACCACTACACTTCAGCCTGGGCAACAAGAGCGAACTCTGTCTAAAAAAAAAAAAAGAAAGAAAGAAAGAAAAAGAGTAACGGGTATTTCCTACCAGGCCTAGACACTGAGGCAGCTCATTGAGGGGCTAGGAGTATTCATCATCTCTGATCTGCAGGGCAGCGAAATGACTCTTTGCAGTGCGATTTTCCTTAAGAAGGCCCAGGGGCAAGTGTCCTGTTCTGAGCCGGGAGGGAAGCAACTGAGGGGTGTGGGGCCGGGATATGTATAACCGCCACTGCCCCGCCACTGACCATGCCCCCTTCCCTCTCAGGCCCACAGCACGCCTTCTCCTGGCTCTCCTCCAGGGAAGACCTCACCTCGGCTCCTTCCCTGCTCCATCCTCCTGGTCACAGACTCTCCCCTGCTGGGCATGAAAGCAGCCATCTGTCCTTCTTTGGCCTCTGAGATGCTCAGGTGCAGGCAGTGTGAGGTCTGTGTCAAGAGTGACACAGGAGGTACAAATGCAGGTAGTCGGCTGTAGTCAGGTACTGTTTTTTCTGCCTCTTTTAACATTGTCTCAGGGCTTGTGACCAGCTCTGCTTCTTCCAGCCCTGGGGCATACAGAGCTGGAGCTTTCAGTAATTACCCTGAATCCTCCCAGCCTCAGACAAAGGGAGCCGCTGCTATGATAAATGGGTCTGGATGGTGATCATTTGTGACTTGTATTAATATTTACAACAATAACATTTTTCATGGGTAGAATTTTTTTGTCACCGCAGGAAATGAAATGCAAATTAACAACTGTAAAGATTATAACATAATGAAATAGGACATAAATGATAAAGAACTAATGAATTAAGTGGCTTCAAAGCATGGAGGGAAAATGTCCTTCAAAAGCAAACATGTAGATAGAGCAGGAGATTAATAATATGGGGAGAGGCTTCGGGAGCTCAGGCCTGGATTTTCCCCTTCCCAGGGGCTGACCTCTCCCACCTCCTTTTCTGACTCAGTGGCTCTATCACTGTCCACCCAGTTGCTTCAGACAAAAAAAGCCTCAACACTCCATTCTCCTCGCAAGCCCCTCAGATCAATGTCTTCCCTCTTGAAGATTTCTTGAACCCATCATGCTGCCTATTCCTGAGTTCAGGAGCTCATTCTAATATCTGCCCTCCAGCCCACCTTTCAGGAGAGATTCAGCCGCTGCAGTTCATCCCCATTACAGCTCTTGGGGTGGAAAGTACAGGCATGGTCCTGTCATTTCCACCCCCAACCTTTTTTTTTTTTTTTTTTTTTTGAGACAGGGTCTCGCTCTCTCACCCAGGCTGGTGTACAGTGGCATGATCTCAGCTCACTGCATCCTCTGCCTCCCAGGCTCACGTGATCCTCCCAACTCAGCCTCCTGAGTATCTGGGACCACAGACACACACTACCACACTGGGCTAATTTTTGCATTTTTTGTAGAGACAGGGTTTCACTATGTTCCCCAGGCTGGTCTCGAACTCCTGGGCTTAAGTGATCCACCCATCTTAGCCTCCCAAAATGCTGGGATTACAGGCGTGAATCACCACCCCTGGTCCCCACTCTTTCAAATAAATAAGGAAAATAACAAACCATCGAAAAAAACAAAACGTTAAATTAAGTTTAGCCTAAAGTTGCCTCCTAACATATTTTAAGTTTGGTCTAAAGATTTCTCTATACATAGTAAACTATGCTCTAACTAAATATATAAACAGACTATAGCCTATCTTATAACAAGTAGCCAGGTGGCAACCAATCACAACAACCACACATCAACCACTCACAGATGGCCAGCTGTCAAACTATATTCAAATAAGTCATATGCAGGCCCAGGTGTGGTGGTTCATGCCTGTAATCTCAGCATTACAAGGTTGGGACGCCAAGGTGGGCAGATCACCTGAGATCAGGAGTTCAAGACCAGCCTGGGCAACATGGTGAAACACCATCTCTACTAAAAATACAAAATTTAGCCAGGTGTGGTGACAGGTGCCTGTAACCCCAGCTACTTGGGAAGCTGAGGAGAATCACTTGAACCTGGGAAGTGGAGGTTGCCGTGAGCCGAGATCATGCCACTCCATTCCAGCTTGGGCAACAGAGGGAGACTCCATCTAAAAAAACAACAACAACAACAAATAAGGCACATGCAGAGCCGTAGCCAATCCAGCTATTTCTGTACCTGCCTTCTGCTTTCCAGTCACCTCCCTTTTCTTTACCTCACTTTCCTTTTTCTGTCTGTAAATTCTCTCCAACCACAGGACAGCACCAAAGTCTCTCTAAGCCTACCCCAGTGCCAGACGCTAGCCAATTCACAAATTATTTGCTCAATTAAACTGATACATTTATCTAAAACGTTTCTTTCAACAACAACAAAAAATCCTCACCAGTGATTCTCCATTGTTTTCTCCTCCATCCCTCTTTGCACAACCTCAGATAAAGGCGACTGTTGTAAGATGTCCCTATGGAAAGAGGAGTCAGTGCCACAGAGAACAGGTGTTCAACTGGAGGGCACAGCCTCAAAATGACGGTGGGGGAGGTTCTCTCCGTGTGGGTGTTGGGTGCATTGATGCTTTGGTCAGAATTGTTTGAGTTGCAAATGACAGACACCCAGCTTAAGCCGATCTGAGCAAAATTAGGAAATCATTGGCTGATGAAACTAAAAGCCAGGAGCTTGGGGCATGGTTGAATGTGGAGCTGAAATGGCCTGGGACTCTGCCTCCCTCTGCGTCTTGCATCTGGCAATTCTGATCTGGTGCCAGTTGCTTACTTGGACTGGGAAAATGGTTACCAACAGTTCGCGACTCACTCCTCTTCCCAGCTAAGCACGGTAAGACAGAAAATAGCTTGCTTCCTGTGCTCTGTGACTCCAGTAAGTACCCTGGCTGTGCTCTGATCAGACCAACACGGGTCCTGTGCCTGCACCATGGGCAACACAGTGGCCGGGGTGACAAGAAGCCACGAGGTTCAGCCGCCAGCATGAAAACCCTCCTGGCTTTCCTCCCACCTCCCTGGCAGCTTCTTTCCAGAATCTTTGTGGATTCCACCTGGCCTGTGCCACTGCTTATCACTGGATGTCTAAGGATGCAAGCTTCAGGCTTCTTCTGTGTTGCACCAGCAATCACCAGCCTGTAACATTGTGCAGTTTCCTGACTTCAAATGCCCTCCATGTGCTTCCCAATTTTGTATCGCCAGCCCCAACCCACCCTGAGCTGGAGGCTCACTTGACAGCCTCGCTTGCATTTCTAAGGGATATGACAAACCTCACGTTTCCAAGTGGGAAATCCTGTCTTTAGCTGCAAGGCTGTTCTTCGTACATTCATCTGCCTCTCGGTCAGTGGAAATCCATCTTCCCATTTGCTGATGCTGAAAGCATCCTCACTGCCTCCCTCTCTCTCACTCCATATTCAAGTGGTCAGCAAACATTTCAAAATACATACCGAGTCGGACTCCTTCTGCCCCCTCTACTGTTTCTCACCTGGATTCTGCTGTGCCAGCCTTCAGCAGGGCCCCCTCCCTACCAGCTGTTCATCACAACACAGAGTGCTCTTGTCAAAATGTGGGTGAGACGGTGGCATTTCTCTGCCCCATACCCCTCAGTGACCTCCCATCACCCTCTGAGCACCAGCCAAAGGCCCTACCTCAGCCCCCACCTCCAAATCCTCTCCTCTCTGCTCTGATCACAGCAGGTTCTTGCTGCTCTTCAAACCCACCCGCCAGTGCTCCTGCCTCAGGGACTCTGCCCTCTCCGTTCCCTCTGCCGCATTCCTCTCTCCCCTCCTTCAAGCCCTTCCTCAGGTGCCACCTCCTCAGTCCTCCCCACTTCCATTCCACCCACATACACCCTGTCCCCTCCTCACTGTATTGTTCTCCCAACCATTCTAACTTTCTAATGCAGTGGATATTTGACTTTTATTGTCTGTCTTCCTCCACCAACATGTAAAATCCACAGCATGGGACTTTTACCTATTTTATTCACTGCTACTTCCCAGGCACCTGAATAGCATCTGCCATGTAGAAGGTGCTCAACAGGCATTTACTGGCTTGGCCAGGCCAGGTCTAATGCACTCCCGAAGGTGGGGGTGGTGTAGGTGGGGGGGCCCCGAACATACAGCCTGAGAGTGATGGAGGGGAGGGTCCCCAAGGCAGGGCCTGCTCTGGACTATGTGGCAGAGTGGGACCCCATCTCCAGGGTGGACTGTCCCCATCCCCACCCTGAGGGGCCCCTCCCCAGCCTGGCCTTCCTTGGAATTCTCTGACCCTGACCCACTGGTACTGAGCGAGGGGCTTGGAATTTGGAGCTGCAGGACCAGACTGTGTGACCTGGAGCCGATGAACCTCCTCTTCCTGCAAGCTGAAGTCTCCCATTGTCTTAGTCAGCTCAGGCTGCTGTAAAAAAAACACCACAGCCTGGGGGGCCTAAACAACAGAAACGTGTTTCTCCTAGCTGTGAAGGCAGGGACTCCGAGGAGGCTGCCAGCATGGCCAGGTTCTGAGGAGGCCCTCTTCCTGGTTTGCAGCCTGCTGCCTTTTTGCTGGGTCCTCATATGGCGGAGACAGGAAGCTCTGGTGTCTCTTTCTCTTCTTACAAGGGGCGCTAATCCCGTCAGGAGGGCCCCACTCACGTGCCCTCCCCTCAACCCTCATCACCTCCCACAGGCTCCACCTCCTAATGCCTTGGCATTGATGGTTAACCTCTAACAGATGAATCTGGTGAGGACGCAGGCATTCACTCGGTAACTCCTGTCCTGAAGAAAAACTCCGAAGGGAGGGGAAAGTGCTCTGTAAACGCTGAGTCCATGCTCATGTGGGGTGTATCTGGATGGAAAAAGGTGCACTCGTGCCTAAGCCCTCTCTTGATGTGCCACACGTGGCTCCTCTGTGCCTCTGTTACAGTCCGTGGCCCCAGGCCTCCCCACCGCTGTTCCTGGTGCAGCATGGCCCCACCCTCTGGCCAAGCGCTCCACAGCACGGCCCACAGCCCGGCAAGTGACAGCCTTATATGCTTAGAGACATATGCTTAGAGATGGAGAGAGGTTGTTGCAGTGTTGAAGCAGATGCTCCTGTGGCCCAGGAAGGCTCACACGGGCCATAAATCCCAGCCCAATGGCATCCCCCACTCTCAGAGGGTGGAGAAGTCCTGCCCGAGGAGCCGAGGAGCCACGTGGGTGGGTGCGGCCGGGCAGATTGTCCCCCAGTGCCTGCTCACAAGGCAGCCTGAGCAGATGAACCCTTACAAACACGGATTCCATTTCCATACAAATGTCTGTGGTTGTAGCAAATACACGATGGGGAGACAGCAATGTGACATAAAAGCCAAGTCAGTTCTGCAGAAGATGCTTCCTGGTGTTTGGGAGGCTTCAGAGAGCTGTGTTAGCCACCTGTCAGGAACAGGGAGGGAACCAGATGGAGCTCTTTGGAGAGGCATCAAACAAGTTTGAGATGAATCTGCGTGGAAGGGGTAATGTAATCAGGCTCAGGGAGCTGCGGGTCGGAGTAGGCAGCGCTGTTCAGGAGAAGCAAATAACTAACCACAGACTGTTCCACTCAGCTCCAGGAGGGCAGCTGCCACCTATGGGAGTTCGCTCCTTACCCCAGAACGCCCATCCTGCTAGCAACGCCCCAGGCACCCCCCTCTAGAGCCCAGCCATCCTTCCCAAGAGGAGCAGCCAGCACAAGAGCCCAGGAGGGTTTTGTTGCCAGGCCTGAGTCTTTAGCAGCGAGGTTTCAGCCCTAGGCCCTTCTTGCCTCCAAGCCACCGTCTGAAAATGGTGAATGAGGGCTTTCCTTGTACGAAAGACACCAAGGAATTGGTGGCATCCAAATTTCCCACTGCAGGATGCTTACTACTAGAAAGGAAAGGCAGAGGGAGAAAGGGAGGGAAGGAGGCGGGCTCCTAAAGTTCAAAACAAGAGGAAAACACAGGACTCCGATGAAGTTAAATGGGCCCCCTTCCTGTAGGACTTAGAGATCCTGATAGATGTGTGTGTGATAACTTCCCCTACATCCTCTGCGGGAGGAACAAAAGTTTGCAGATTTTTCACAAAGGATATTGAGGACCTAGAGTCTTAGGATACATTTTGGAAAATGCTGGATCAGCCGGGTTTCTTTTTCAATGCCGTGATTCAAGTATAAATTAATAAATACAACTTTTACAGTCCACACTGATCCAGGGCATGGGACATGGACTCCAGGCAGGACAGCAGGGTTCCTGGCCCAGTCCCAGCCCTAACCCTGTGTCACTATGAGCAACTCATTTCACTCCACGCAGGCTCTGTTTCCCATCAGTGACACGGTGACTGTAACGCCGACTCCAGCACTTTATACCTGTAAAGGTACTCTGGAGAAATTACAGGCACTGTGAATATGTGGTTTGGATTCTTCCTTTTCACTTTCAAGGAAAAAAGTATGTGCCCTCTCTGTCTCCTTCCACATGGATTTGAGAACACAGCACGTGTCTCCGCAAAACAGCAATCTTTTTCAGATTAATTGATTTGATAAATACTTTCTAAGCACCCACTATGGGTCTAGCACATTCTACGCACTGAGGACACAGCAGTGAACAAAAGGAACAAAATCCCTGTCCTCCTGGGGCTGTGAGCGGACATAATAAATAACCATATGCATAAAAAATGGACATCAGGGGCTGAGCATGGTGGCTCACGCCTGTAATCCTAGCACTTTGAGAGGCCGAGGTGGATGGATCACCTGAGGTCAGGAGTTCAAGACCAGCCTGTCCAACATAGTGAAACCTCATCTCTACTAAAAATACAAAAAATTAGCTGGGCATGGTGGCGCGTGCCTGTAATCCCAGCTACTCGGGAGGCTGAGGTGGGAGAAAAGCTTGAACCCAGAAGGCAGAGTTGCAGTGAGCTGAGATTGTGCCACGGCACTCCAGCCTGGGCGACAGAATGAGACACTGTCTTGAAAAAAATAAAAAAGGTGGGAGGGCGGGAATCAACAGCAATAAGATCTGAACCCTGAAGGGGACTGAAGGATTTTTAAATAATGACAAAAAGAGAAAGGAGGGGAGGATTAAGGCTTTCACTCTGAGCCGGGTCACTCAGGTTGCTGCCCGGCTTTGGGGAAAGGGAAGTTCAGCTCCCCCAAATAAGCTTTTACCCCTGCTCCGGCCTATGCTGGCTGAGGCTTTGATGGTGGCAGCTGTGGGTCCTCATGGACCCAGCCGGGTTTCTTCTCCGTCAATACAGATACTGAGGTGTTCCTCCCTCAGCCAGCTGCTCCCTATCTCTAAATTCACTTTGCAAGTGAGAGAAAAAGGGAAGAATGTGAGAATCAGGTACTTTCCCCATTCAACTCTGACTCTCTGATTAACTATTTTTATCTTCCAGTTAAAATAGAGAAATAGGGGGTGAGAGAAGGATGATATAGAGTCCCTTGTGCTGATAAACAGACTTAAAATTCTAGTCAGAAACTTTTTAAGATGATTTAAAGGAAATCACTTTCTACTTTCTGGTGTGGACGTACAAAGTCCAGTCTCAGTATTGATCCCTTAACACACAGAAACTTCTCAGCCAGACCAGTCCTCACACAGAGGATATGCACTGTCAGGCCCACACAGGCCCCAGAGTCTGACCAAACTGGGGAGGCCCCCGGGGACAGACCACTGAGACAGCCAAGAGCACAGACTTAAGGGCCAAGCTTCAAATATGTCTCCTTCTACTTGGACTTCTGGGTTGAAAATCCTGTCCTAACCCTTCCTTCCTCTTTTGAGGACATCGTTCCAGCCCCTAGGAACGGAATCTAGTGCCTCCAGGTGGGCCAAGCCCTCCAATTCACCCCCTACATTAGTGTTCATAACCTGGGTGGCTTTAAACAAAAGAAATGTATTCTCTCAGTTCTGGAGGCCAAGTCCAAAATGACAGTGTCTGCAGAGCAATGTTTCCTCTGAAGGCTCCAAGGAGAATCCATTCCATGCATCTCCTCGCTTCTGGATCTCGCCAATCTCCACTTCCATTGTCACATGGCCTTCTTATAAGAACACCAGCCATTGATTTAGGGCCCACCCTAATCCAGTGTTACCTTATTTTAACAAATCTCATCTGCGAAGACCCTATTTTCAAATAAAGTCACATTCGGAAATAATGGGGCTGAGACTGTAACATGTCTTTTGGATGGCACAGGCCAACCCACGACAGTCCCCGTACTGGAGAGTACACACTCTCCAGCATCATCACAGTCTTACTCTGCTTTTTCCTCATCAGCACCTTAGACTTTGGCTGGAAGAACACTCTGGAAGTGTCAGGCCCACACAGTCAGGCTCAGGAGGTTTGCAGGCTCCTGGAACTTGGAAGAGTCCAGCGTGCGTGGCAACTGGGCACTAGCATCTGTCACCCACAGTCTGGATCTCTCTCCTCAGCACATCCATGGGTCCCCGCTCCCCTGGGAACCGTGGGAGGCCTTCTGGAAGCACTGCACAGTGCCTCCTCTCTTCTGAAGGTAGCTCAGGCAGAGCCTTGGGCCTGTAAAGCTCTGCTGGCCGCAGTGGCCCCCTTACCAGGAGAAATGTTTTCAGTGGCTCTGAGCCCAGCAGTGAGTCACAGCAGGGTCCCCCACCGGCAAACGTGCTGTTCCAGCTCCAATGACATTTTGAAGTTTCCTTCTCAAAGTTTCAGATGCGGTAGATGGAGGTGGACAGGAGCTTTGAGCCAAACGAATGCAGAGGAAGTGCCAGGCTCAACAGTCCTGAATTGGAAGTATTCAGACACCCACCCGGAAGATGGGGTGTGTAAAACCCAAGCAGCAGAGAAAGTGAAAACGCGAACAGGCATGTGGGAGGCAGCTAGTGACGATGCGATTTACGTTTGTGTCAGAGCCACCGTCCCTGCACTGTGGTGGGTGGTTTTGTTTGTTTTAAGTTCCAGCATTGTCACTGACTCTGGGATCCTGGGCAAGTTATTAGCCTCTAACTGTGCCTCAGTTCCCTTGTCTGTCAATCAGGGGCAGAAATACTATCACCTTAAAGGGTTGTGGGGAAGACTTGAATGCTTCAGGCAGGTAAAGAGAAGGTTAGCTCTAATCTGGCACACACTACACACTCGCTAAAGGGACAAGAGCTCTGAAAATGGGTGTTTGCATTTAGCTTTGGAGCTCTGGGTCAGGACACCTCCTTACACAGGTCAGCCCACAGCAATCCCTGTACTGGAGAGTACACACTCTCCAGCATCATCACAGTCTTACTCTGCTTTTTCCTCATCAGCATCTTAGACTTTGGCTGGAAGAACATTCTGGAAAGATAGGCTCAGGAGTTTTGCAGGCTCCTGGAACTTGGAAGAGTCCAGCATGTGTGGCAACTGGGCACCCAAGCTGGGTCTTTTGCACAGTGACATTTGACAAATCACGTTATCAGAGACATACATAAAGACCAATACACAAAGACGTTTCCAGCAGCATTATTAATAATAGAAACAAACAAACAAAAAAAACTGGAAACAACCCAAATAGCCCAAAAACAGGGGAAATGTATGACAGCAGATCCACACAGGAGAATATTGTGCAGCTGTTAAACAAAAGGCAGCAAACAGAACTCTCTACAGTGGAACCTTCATCCTGTAAACCGCATATATTCATCACTAGACAGGCATAAATTATGACTGGAGAGAAAGAGACCTGAATGGCAATAGTGCTTTCTCCTGGATGATGGGGTACTGGGTGAGTCTGGTGGTCTTCACATTCTTCCATATTTTCTAAATTTTATAAGACGAATTGCTTTTATAGTTAGAGGAAAAAATGAGTATGCAGTGTTTCATGAGCCACTTTCCAAGTCTGACGAGAAAGCCAACATTGGTCAGGTTTTAGTGAGGCGTCTTTCCCTCCCTAGGATCATGCAATATTCCTGGGGGACCTGTACACAGCAGAATATTCAGGGAAGAGTCTCACATCACCCCTGATGTGGCAGCAAGGGTGGGCCTCTGCCAGATACCCCCCTGAGGTCCTGCCAGGTCTTAGCAAGTGCCTAGACCAGGTGTACCATTTTCTGTTGCTTGCGAAACCTGCACACTGAACCACCAGCCCCTTCCCAGCTTTAGGAAAAGTGTCCCAAATCTTACAGTGAGACCAAAACAGATTCATATTCAAATACACGGTCCCCTCACTGGAGTCAGAAAAGCATGACAAGGACAATGGACCACCGACCACTGCAGGAAGAGGCTCCAGCACCTATGGAATCAGGGTTGTGTAAAGGATGAGGGAACCACAGCATGAGGGCCAGGAAAGCAAGGGTGGGGTCCTGTGCAGCCCCTGAGTCTGGCACTGGGCTCAGAGGAGCAGCGAAGCCCAAGTGGAAGGAGGGTGCAGAGACTGCTGTGGTTAAGGGCACACTAGAGGGTTTGACCTGTCAGTCTGAAAAGATGGAGACGACGACTCCAAAGGAAACCATGGAGATCTGGAATGTGTGGCCCTGGGCCACATCTCCATCTTTCTTTTCTTTTTTTTTTTTTAGGGAGAATCTTGCTCTGTCACCTGGGCTGGAGTGTAGTGGCACGATCTCAGCTCATTGCAACCTACGCCTTCTGGGTTCAAGTGATTCTCCTGCCTCAGCCTCCTGAGTAGCTGGGATTATAGGCACGCACCACCACACCTAGCTAATTTTTTGTATTTTTAGCAGAGATGGGGTTTCACCATGCTGGCCAAACTCCTGACCTCACTATGTTGGTCTCAAACTCCTGACCTTGTGATCCGCCCACCTCAGCCTCCCAAAGTGCTGGGATTACAGGCATGAACCACCATGCCTGGCCTGTCTCCATCTTTCTGATGGCTCCCCAAGGCCATCCTGTGAGCCCAGATCTAGGGTTTCAAGGGGAGAAGGGGGACGGAAGATACTCTGGGGCTTCCCACATCCCAGGATCCTGAGCCTGCCCCTGTCAAGGTCAGTTTGCCCTCTTGGTGGCTGGACCTTGAGACTACTGGCCTGAAGACATTCAATGCATCTTCATTCAATTCAATGTATTTCTTCTCCATCAGATCAGAAAAATGGAATGGTCCTCTACCAGGAATAAGTTTGATTTGGTTTAAGCACAGCAGGGGCAAGAATGTGCCAGAGAGCTTTAATGTGTCTTCCTGGGCGACCTCCTGGGGCCCTCGCAGTCCCCGACAGCCTCTCCTGAGCTCTCACTGAGCCCTTGACCATGCTGCTGTCTGCTCCAGCTCCAGACTTCCTCCTGTACCCTGCACCTGAGGAAGGAGCTCTAAGCCTATTAGTTCCTTTGCACTATATGAAGGCCTACTATGTGCCACCCGGACATCTGATAAAATTGGGAGGGCCTCGGATGGTCTAACCACAAGTTCCCCCTCCACTTCTCTTCCTGCGGATAAGGTCCCCAGGCCAGACAACCTCCTTATCCGGGAGACCAGATGTAGTTCCTGCTTCTCTCTGAGTAGTGGGTTTCGGTTCCCTGCCAGCCCTCAGAACTGTTCAGCCAAGTCAACCACGTCCTCCCGTGGGAAGCAGGGGCACCTCGCCCTCTTGGTACTACAAAGCCTGCTTCCACAGCCCCAGGTGGTTCACATTGCTCGTGAGTGTGACCCCCCTGTGGCTGGTGTGGAGTGCTGAGTCCTCCTCCCCGGGGCTGTGAACACATATGACTGATAAACTGCTGTCAATCTGTCTGTCCAGTGCCGGGTGTCAAGTGTTCACACATCCCGTAACCATAGGGTGAGATCCTACCTCACTAATGGGGTGAAAAAGAAGGGATTAAAATACCCTAAGTTCTCCCATTTGTGGGGAGGCTTGGTGTCTGGCCAGGGTTTGCAGAGCCAGTGAGGTGAGACATCCAGCAATGTGTACAAGTGGGAACTGGGCCTAGGGCCCCCGTGGCCAGAGGCTGTCTCCCCGAAAAAGGCTTTCCCCGTGGGGCTGCCCCAGGCCCAGAGGTCTGGACCACATCCACTTTATCAGGCCTCTTATAGATTAAAAACCAAAGACATACCAAGATGCGGATATAAATCCTGTGGCAGGTTTTAAATGCTTACATTTAACAAATTACTGCTCCTGACATTAAAACCTCACTTGGAACCATTCCCAACATCTAAATGTAAAGAGGCAATTGTGAATGTGAGGCTTAGGCCGAGAGGCTCCCTGCCCCCGGCCACCAGGCTGAGCCCTGTGTCTGGAGGGGTGGCATGTGGGCCACACTGCCTGCACCAGGCCTGCCCAACAACCACGTGGCCAGGGCTCCCCTCCCTCCTCACCCCTTCCTTCATTTCTCTTCTTTCCCCGCTCCTCCTTCCTCCTTCTCTATCCACTTCCCTTCCTCCTCCTCGTCCCCACTTTCTCCTCCCAGCCATCCTTCTCTCTCCCTGTACCCTCCTCCACTGCCTCTCCCCTCTGCCCCCACCCCCACTCACACATCTGAGCCCTGAAAGCCTGTGGGGACCTTGTGGCCCCAGGTGAGCCCAACTGCTTGCTGCTTCCTCACCCACTCCTCCCCACCTGAGACCTGCTGGGTTGTGGCTTGTCCCAGGGGTGCCAACCTTCCGTATCTACATGACCAGGACTTCACTTTAACACTGCTGGTGTGGTCAGCAAAGCCTGGACTCGTCAGGAAGGGCTTCATGATGCAGGAACTACGGCAAGTCCTGTACCTTCGCTGTGGCCTCATCTCTGTGTCTCCTGATATCCTGACACAGCCTGGAGCTTTGCCTCCCCACCTGACCCTCCCGACACCCTAACAGACCACACTGCCCAGTCGCCCTTGCCCAAGAAGGCCTCACCCCTCCACGACCTGCCTTGTAGAGTGTAGGGCAGCCTCTCTGTCCTCTGTGGCCCACTCTGGGCAGCTGACACAGTGGCATCGACCAGGATGATCCAGTACGGGCGCCACCTCTCCTGCCACCCACTGCAGCCTAGCTAAAGATGGCAGCCCAGTGCTCCCGGCTGTATGTCCTCAGCACACCCTGGTGCAAGGTCTGGCTGGCCCTTCCACTTCCTTCAGCTGGACTGAGTTGTGGAGGTTGCCAGATGTTTCCAGGGAGATGAAGGGAGGTTTCAGCTGTTGGAGTACGGGTGCTTCCGGTTTCAGAGAGGTGTGGGCTCTGCTAAAGATTCTGTCTTTCAGTCACACTCCCTGCACACCCATGGCGTGCCAGGCCCCATGCTAAGTGCTAGGGATACAGGGAGCAACAGCCAGACACTGCCCTGTCCTCAGAGCTTTCAGTGATGGCAGGCTTTCAGCCAACAATGACAATGATACTCAACAATGAGTATTTAATAATAACTATTAGAATTTGAGGGACACAGGAGTGTACACTAGGGGCGCTGATTTCATCCAGGCCATGGTGGAATGATGGGAAAGCCCATCTGCACAGTTTTGGTTGGGATTTGAGGGGCAGGTAGAAGAAGCTGGTCGAAAGAATAAGAAGAGGAGGGTGTTCCTGGCAGGCGAGGGACCCCACAGGGAGCCTGGGCTTCACGCATAGAAGTCATGGAAGAAGGCTCCTGTGGCCACAATGTGGTGAGTGGGGGCTGCCAGCAGGCTGAAGTCAGACCCCCCAGGCCTGGGATGCAGTCCACTGCTTGGGGCTGAATTGCTTCAGGTAGAATCCTGGTGCAGGGTCCCAGGCCTGACCCCAGAGGCTGGCTCCTCCCCAAACTGCCCCAGCCATATGCTCTGTTCTTTCATGGTCTCAGAGAAGAAGCTGGTCAGGACAGAGGACCCCGAGGAAGGGCTCTCTGATCAGACAGCTCCTATCCCACTCCTTCAGGCCAGTCCTGGTCATGCTCAGCACATGGACCGGGGGCAGAGGGCCATGCTCTGCCCCTCCCTGCACCTGCCAGCCCCACTGGTCACACCCCGATGGTCCTTACATACTTAAAGCTGTGCCGCTGGGTAATTTAGCTCCCGGGGTACTATATTTAAGGTTTTGTCAACAGGCTATTATAAAATGCCTCTCAGGTGTGGATAGAAAGCTCAGAGGGAGCAGGGGATGGACACTGCTCCTCCAGAATCTAGAGCTACTAGAGAACCAGCTAGGACTGCAGAGGCAACAGGAATGTTTATGGTCATCAAGGTGGCTGTGGCCCGAGGACACAGGCCCACCGTCCTGGCAGCAGGGTGGCAGGTGTGTGTGCTGAGACTGGTCTGCACTCAGGCTGTTCTCTGCACTGGCCACCTCAGGCCCCCTCTCCCTCCCCATCTTCGATTGTTCAGATCCCACCATTCTTCAACATTCAGCTAGGATGACCCTCCTCCCCAAATCCCCTCCGGTTCTGTGGCTCCTCCTCCAGTACTGAGGCTCCTCCTCTGGTTCTATGGCTCCTACTCCGGTTCTGTGGCTCCTCCTCCAGTTCTGTGGCTCCTCCTCCAGTTCTTTGGCTCCTCCTCCAGTTCTGTGGCTCCTCCTCCGGTTCTGTGACTCCTCCCCTGGTTCTGTGGCTCCTCCCCTGGTTCTGTAGCTCCTCCTCCAGTTCTGTGGCCCCTCCTCCGATTCTGTGGCCCCTCGTCTGGTTCTGTGACTCCTCCTCTGGTTCTGTGGCCCCTCGTCTGGTTCTGTGGCTCCTCCTCCGGTTCTGTGGCTCCTCCCCTGGTTCTGTGGCCCCTCCTCCGATTCTGTGGCCCCTCGTCTGGTTCTGTGACTCCTCCTCCGGTTCTGTGGCCCCTTGTCTGGTTCTGTGGCCCCTCGTCCACTTCTGTGACTCCCCCTCCGGTTCTGTGACTCTCCTCCAGTTCTGTGGCCCCTCGTCCGGTTCTGTGGCTCCTGCTCCTCCTCTGGTTCTGCGGCCCCTCCTCCGGTTCTGTGGCTCCTTGTGACCTTGATATCACAGCTCTACAGCTGGCTCCCGCCTTGGTTTAGAGAAAGGCTGCAGCTCCACAGGGCAAACAGGCAAGAGCTTTTTTTTTGTTTTTTCCCTCTCCCTGAAAATCCCATAATTTGGGGTCACTTTTGGCTCTACAGATGATGTTTTCTTCAGGTATTAAAGAGTCTTATCTAGTCCAGCTAAAATCAAAACTTTACACAGCACTGTGAATATATTATCCTACTGGGCTGTAAACTTAAGAAATGATCATAGAGTAAATTTTTTTCTGTATTTTACCACAATTAAAATTTTTAAAAATCTAAAAACATTTTAATCTCACAAGGAATCTTAGCATTTTGTCTCCCCCAACTCAAGCCTGCACCTCAGCTCAGGGACTGGCAAGGGGAGCCTGTGGGGGTACATTGTTTAATGACATGAGATGAGTGACTGTACTAGTCAGAGTTATCCAGAGAAACAGAACCAATAGCAGCCATATATACACAGAAAGCATTTGTGAACATGGCTACTGGGAGACGGCAGAGATAGAGAGAAAGAAAGATTTCTAAGGAATTGGCTCACATCATTATGGAGTCTAGCAAATCTAAAATCTGCAGAACCGATGTCCTAGTTTAAGCCCAAAGGCCAGAAGTTTCTGTGGAACCAGGATAAGCCTATGTTCCAGTTCACAGGCCATCAGGCAGAAGAATTCTTAATTGGGGGAGGGCCAGCGTTTTTATTCTATTCAGGCCTTCAACTGATTGGATGATGCCCAACCACATTAGAAAAGATAACCTGCTTTACTCTGTCTACTGATTTAAATGTTATTCTCAGCAAGGTATGGTGGCACATGCCTGTAATCCCAGCATTTTGGGAGGCTGAGGCAGGTGGATCACTTGAGTTCAGAAGTTCAAGACCAGCCTGGGCAACATGGTGAAACTTACATCTCTACAAAAATTAGCCAGGCATGATGGCATGCACCTGCAGTCCCAGCTACTCAGAAGCTGAGGTGGGAGGATCACTTGAGCCTGGGAGGCAGAGGTTGCAGTCAGCTAAGATTGCACCACTGCACTCCAGCCTGGAGGCTGGGCAATGGAATGAGACCCTGTCTCAAAAAAAAAACAGCCTGGGTAACATAGCAAGATCTCATCTCTACAAAAATAAAAATAAATACTCAGTTGGATGTGGTGGTGCACATCTGTAGTCCTAGCTACTTGGGAGGCTGAGGAAGGAGGATCACCTGAGCCCAGGAGTTTGAGGCTGCAGTGAGCTGTGATCATGCCACTGCACTCCAACCTGGGTGACAAAGCGAGACTCTGACTCTTGAAAAACAATAATAATAATAATAATAAATAAGAAAAGTTATTCTCATCCAAAAACACCCTCACAGAAGCACTCAGAATAATGTCTAACCAAGTATCTGGGTGGCACGTGGCCCAGTCAAGTCAACACATAAAATTAACCAACACAGAAGTAGAAAGTAGAGACAGTGGATGAAAATCAGGAAGACTAGGCCCTGCTCTGTTTCCAGCAGCCCTCACTACTGGCTGGTGTCCCTGGGCCTCAACTTCTGCATCTCCTCAGTGAGATAAGGTCTGTGAACCCCTCTGTAAGCTGCAAAGGGCTCTACACATGTGTGCTGTTGGAGTTGGAGTTGTTGTTGTTATGATTATTTTAGCGACTCTTAGTAAATACACTGAAGGTTGCTGAGGAACTTGGCAGGGTTCCCACACACAGCTGAGGTGGTGGTGGGGGTGGGGTTGAAATAATTGTCAAATACCTTCCTGGAATGTTGATTTCCAGAGGGAATTTATGGTCCCTGGTAGTCATTATTTCAGGGCGACTTATCAAAAAAACTGCCCGCAGCCTCATCATAAGCACTTATTCCACAGGAAAGTTGTTTGCAAAACACAACAGACATCAATAATGATGTTCACAGAGCTGTAAATCTTCTAAGCCTGCCTTCCCTTCCTGGGGACTAAGACACCTGATTTGGTTCTCCAGGAGCTCAGAAGTCTCCAAATAGATAACAGAATCCCAAAGTCCATTAAGCAAGGTAATTTACAATAGTGGCAGGCCAAATTCAGGGAAATACATTACAGCATTTTCCCATTTGGCTTGTAGAAAAGACATTATTCTAAGCACACACACAATGAATGCTGTTAGGTGACAATGAGGAAATCGGTTCACTCTCCTAACGAGTTTATTCATCCCCCTCACCATGCAGCACATTAATTTTGAGTGAAAGTTGCACCACCAGATAAGATTCTCAAAGCTCTGACATAAACACCTGAGACCTCATTTCCGACCCATTAAGTAAGTGTCACTGGGCATTGTAACAAAGAGAAGCGGGGCACAAAGGTGACTTCCTTTAGAGCTCTGACTCTTACCTCAAGCTATCCCTTGAGTTGTGAAACGAAGAAGCAATTTCCAATTGTGCACTGCAGAAACTTTCGGAGGCCCTGAGAGTGTTTGGGGAGAGGAATAAAATGTAGAGTGATATTAAACATGAAGTGAAATTGCTACATTTTTTTTTCATGTTTTAAAAAACAAGCAAAGCTTGTTTCCATTCTCTGCTGCTCTCTCCAGGTTGCACTCCCCTTTGCCCCCACCCCACCTCAGGGTGGACTCCATTTCCAGGTGTAGTCAGGAACCAGGTCAGAATGGACCCTCCCACCCATAGAAAAAAATGGGAATTATTCATGCTATTCTGTGGCCCACTCATGAAGCGACCTAAAGACATGGAAGAGAAACTAACTCACAATTCAGTAGTCATTGAGCTCCTACTATATATCTTTGTTGCAAAGGACAGGAAACCAACTCAAACTAACTTAAGCAAAACAATGAATGTGTTAGTAATCAGGATCAATCATCCCTCCTAGTATGGTGATACTGTGTCCCCACCCAAATCTGTGTCCCCACCCAAATCTGTGTCCCCACCCAAATCTCATGTTGAATTGTAATCCCCACTGTTGGAGGTGGGGGCCTGGTGGGAGGTGATTGGATCACGGGGGGTGAAGTTCCCATGAATGGGTTAGCGCCATTCCCCTTGGTGCTGTTCTTGTGATAGTGAGTGAGTTATTGTGAGATCTGGTTGTTTAAAAGTGTGCAGCTCACTCTCTCTCTCTCTCTCTTCCTCCTGCTCTAGCCACACATAAGACATGCCTGCTTCCTCTGCCTTCTGCCATGATTGGAAGTTTCATGAGGCCTCCCAAGAAGTATAAGCCACTATGCTTCCTGCACGGCCTGCAGAACTCTAAGCCAATTAAATCTCTTTTCTTAAGTTATCCAGTCTCATGTATTTCTTTTTTTTTTTTTTTTTTTGAGATAGAGTTTCACCCTTGTTGCCCAGGCTGGATGGAGTGCAAAGGTGCGATCTTGGCTCACTGCAACCTGTGCCTCCCGGGTTCAAGTGATTCTCCTGCCTCAGCCTCCCAAGTAGCTGGGATTACAGGCATGCTTCACCATGCCCAGCTAATTTTTGTATTTTTAGTAGAGATGTAGTTTCACCATGTTGGTCAGGCTGGTCTCAAACTCCTGGCCTCAGGTGATCCACCCACCTTAGCCCCCCAAAGTGCTGGGATTACAGGCGTGAGCCACCGCACCGAGCCTCAGGTATTTCTTTATAGCAATGCGAAAACTAATACAAATGGTAAACACTATCTGTGCCTGTTAGTAGCCTAATATTAGAGGCTAGATAGCAGTCTCAACTTCCAATTCTGTGGTGTCATTGTTGTGTTTCCTGGTTTCTCCCTTGAAAACCAAGACTTCCAAACTAGCTGAGTCCAAAGTTGCGAAGTAAGGAAGCAAAAATTATGAGTGTGTTATTAGGTATAGTAGTGAAGGAAGCTCTGCACTTTCACCCTCTTGATTCACTTTCACCCTCTTGATTCCAGGATCCCTGTATTTTGATGCTATTCTCTCAAATCCTCCCCCGACCCCCCTGCCAAGGATGCAATATTGTTTTTAGCTTACTATCCTTGCAGGAAGAGGAAAATTCATGATGGCTTCAGTCTACAGGTCAGGGAGCTAATGTGATGATTCTGTCACTTGCTGAGTATGTCTATTCCAATTAGATACCTAGAGACTAGGGAAGTATCACAAGAGTGAGTCCACGGGCCCAGTGTGAGATGAAGTTTGGTCAAAAGTCCATTTATCGGCTCACCACCACAAACCTTTCCTTTGACTGGCAGACCAAGGGGGCAGTTTGAGTTCCCAGGAAGTAGCAAAAATTAAAATCTAGTGTCTAGGGGTCCCTTAAAGGACTGCCTGTTTCCTCACTCCTCAAGTCCAGTGTCTGCAGATCCCACTGGTCAAGGCTTAGGAGTAGTTTTTCAGTATATATACGGATGTATTTGTGGCACTTTGCAGATTTCTTTCTCAAGAAGGCCAAGAACCACTTGATCATGTGGTTCCAGGACATGAACCAGCTTAGGTCTGGGAAACTGAAGGGGGGACCATGACTGCATTATAGGGGCTGAAGTTGGCTTCTGGCCACCAGATCATGCTTGTCAGGATGGTTCAGTGTGCTGCCCATCCACTTCAATCCTAGAGGCACCAGATAAAGCAGCTACCAGCAAAGTGCCCGTCCATCAAGACATTCTGATTCCCACTCTGAATAAGTGTGGAGCGGGGAGGAGGAGGAGGGCAGGACGGTATTATTTGACTGTTACCAGTGTCACCTGGCATTGCCTTTTTTTGCATGTAAGGCGGGTTTTCTCTGGCCTGAACTTTCCCTCAAGGGTACTTTGTGGATTCTTTGGAGACCCCAAATGGAACACTTGGCTGCAGGTTCCTCTGTGTGGCTGCTTGCTTTCCTCCCTCAATCTCCAGGAATTTGGGGGTCCATCTGTCTTCAGGGTCACCTTTCCCTTCTGGGCAGTTTTATGAGGCCAGCCCTTTGCCCCATGTGGCCCATGTCTATAAGAAACACTTACTTATGCATCAGTGGTCTTACTACTGGTAGAAGCACAGTTGGCTCCAAATGTGCCTCACACCTGTGTGTGTGTGTGTGTCTGTGTGTGTGTGTCTGTACCCCCACCCTGTCTCCTCCCTTCCCCTCCTCCCCTTTCTTCTCTTCCCATCTACCCCCACTGTGTCTCATGTTTAGACTCTTCAGGCGAATCTCAGAAAACAGGGCCTGTAACCCTGGCACTTTGGGAGGCTGAGGCGGGCAGATTACTCGAGCTCAGGAGTTCAAGCCCAGCCTAGGCAACATAGCAAAACCTTATCTCTACTAAAAGAGGCTGAGGCAGGAGGATCATTTGAGTCCAGGAGGTCAAGGCTACAGTGAGCAGTTAGCACACCACTACACTCCAGCCTGGGCGACAGAATGAGACATTGTCTCAAAAATAAAAAAAAAGAAAAGTGGCTGGGCGCAGTGGCTCACCCCTGTAATCTCAGCACTTTGGGAGGCCGAGGCAGGTGGATCACACCTGAGGTCAGGAGTTTGAGATCAGCCTGGCCAACATGGTGAAACCCCGTCACTACAAAAAATACAAAATTAGCCAGGCATGCCTGTAATCCCAGCTACTTGGGAGGCTAAGGCAGGAGAATCGCTTGAACCAAGGAGGTGGAGGTTGCGGTAAGCCAAGATCATACCATTGCACTCCAGCCTGAGCAACAAGAGCAAAACTCTGTCTCAAAAAAAAATTATATTATTTTATATATATTATATTCCATATAGCATCTACCTCATAGGGCTCTTGTGAGAATTAAATTAAACAACCCTGGTGAAGAACCTAGTTAAAGCACTCAAGAAATGGCAGGTATTATTAGTATTCCTATTAATATTACAAACCAGAGCACACAATGGCCCCAGCTGATCTACCAGATCAGGAATCAGGGAACATTTCCTCCTCAGCTGCATCTCAGGCAGTGAAAGGCAAATCTCTCCAGAGGAGAGGCCCACAGATGCACCCACGCGTGCCCACCACCATCGCGTGCCCACCACCATCGCGTGCCTGCCTGCACACACGCAAGCAGCTTTTTGAGCTTTGGAACTTTACAGGGACGACTGGATTTGGGATGAGGCCTGCGGCCAGGGAGCAAGAGGCCTGGAGCATGGGCATTGACCTCCAGCGCACAGACATTTTCCAGTTTGCAAAGTTTCCAGCCTAGCAGTAGGAAGGTGCTTGGGGTTGGGGGAGTTGGCAGTCTGAGATAAATTAACATTTTCCTTTCTCAGGGCCTAGAGAGTAGTGGAGGAATTTGAAGAAGCTGCAAAGATAACTCAGGGCTGCTTTGAACATTTGAACCAAGGGCACTTCTGAAGCTGAGGGGTTGGGCGGCGGCATTGATTTTTAAGTTCGTCACAGCTACAGCCTTAGATTTGGGCTGTGCTGAGGGACCCAGGCTCTGAACTCCTTTCGGAAGCTGGTAGAAGAAATCTCCCAGCCTGTCATTGCTGGGGACTATAACCAAAACTGTCTCCCCAAGATTAAAAACAAAAGAAAAAAATTCAGCCCTCAGAGTCCTGAGCAGGCCTCTGGGGCTGTCACAAATTTCTGTGTAGTCCTTTCTGGGAAGTTCTTGGCTGTTCCCCAAGCCATGAAACCACTCCCAGAACTAGGTCAGCAGAAATCGTCCAGAGCAGACAGACAGCCACTACCTTACCTTCTCAGGAGGCTCTGCAGAGGGCCAGGGCAGTTGGAGCCCTGTCTCACCAACAGTCTTGCTGTGGGACAGCCATGTCCCACCAACAGTCTTGCTCCCTTCCCCTTCAGCATTATACCCTGGGTGTGACTGGCTCCCAGCCTATGGGAAAAACGGAACTTTTTCTCCGGTTTCTGGCTGAGAAGCTGCAGACATCCAAGGGATGTGTCTTCTAAGCCAGCTGCCCTAAATGGCCAAGCAGTCTCTCAACAGCAGTGCCCACTGGCTAATGCATATAACACATCTGTGGATGGGGGCACCCCATCTCTACCTCCCACCAAGCAGCTCTCAGGTTGAGGAACCGTCTGTGTATCTCTAAGGAGGCATGTTGCCAAGGACCCTACCGTGGTACCAGCATTGTCCACTGAGGCTGAAGCCATTTCTCCAAGTTCATGCCTGCCCTTTGCCCTTGGTGGAGTCAGTGGAGCTGGGGCCTGAACACCGAAGGACTTCAGGTTGGGACTAATGGACCGGCAGGTGCCCTGAGATTGGTGGAGGAATGACAATTGTACTTTCTTTTTTTCTTAATTTATTTTTATTTTATTTATTTATTTATCTATCTATCTATTTATTTATTTATTTATTTTGAGATGGAGTCTCGCACTGTCACCCAGGCTGGAGTGCAGTGGCACAATCTCAGCTCACTGCAAGCTCTGCCTCCTAGGTTCAACCAATTCTCCTGCCTCAGCCTCCCAAGAAGCTGGGATTACAGGCATGCACCACCATACCCAGCTAATTTTTTGTATTTTTAGTAGAGATGGGGTTTCATTATGTTGGCCAGGCTGGTCTCAAACACCTGACTTTGTGATCTATCCACCTCTGCCTCCCAAAGTTCTGGGATTACAGGCGTGAGCCACCATGCCCAGCCGATAATCATACTTTCTTCTGCCCTCACTGTTGGAGATTTGGACTCACTGTCGAAGTCAGAAGCATCCTTCCAGCATCCAGCAGAAACTCGAAGATGTTTTTTCCTGAGAACCCAGGTAAAGAAGGAGGTCCCCTTTATGGTGTAGTCACACTACCCCCTGCTGGACAGAAGGCAGCATGGCAATGAGGGCCTGCCATGCCCAGCATCCGTGGATATTTGCCAAGCGTCGTGGGCAAGGCATTAGACACACAGTAACCACTCAGTAACGGTCACTTATCATTACTGTTTAGTTGCTGTTGTTGTCATAGAGTGTGGACCACCACAGAAGGTCAGAGAAAGAAGTTACTGTGAGACAGAGGGTTGCTATCTCCTTCCTGGCTCTGCCTCCGGCTGTCTATCCCAGGCGAGCTGTATGCAGAGCTCTTGAGGGGAAGAAGCTGCTCATGGGCCATCATCACCTACAAGGGCACCTCCCACTTCCACAGACGGGCTCTGACCACCTGGGCTCCAAACGCCCTTGAACTAGCCTCTGTGTTGCCAAGTTCTTCCTGCCCCTGTTCCCTGAACAGACCCTCTGCAACCTCAGCTGGTCCCCACACTGCAAACATTTGCTGAGCTATTCAGCTCAATTTAAGCTGCAGCAGACCAAAACCTCAAGTGAGCTAACATGACCTTGCTGTTTTCATTTTCATCAAGATAAGAAAATGCCAAGATAAGTAATTGTCAGAGTTAATAATTTAAAAATGCAATAGACCTTGTAATTAAAAATAAGCTGAAGGAGGCCACAAAGTGATTGTAATAATGTTTCAAGGGCCAATTACACAAAACGCTCCTCTGGCTGTGCCAGGAGAGCTGGAAGGAAAGAATCAAACTCTTGGGGGCTCAGAGCAGTTTAGGTACCAGGAAAATCCTTTTCTTGAAATCTGATCCATCAGAAAGCTTTGGATACATTTATCCAAAACTGGCCACACCTTCATGAATTTTCCCTACTTATTCATGTATCTTTTCGTTTGTTTCTTTGTTTGAAATGGAGTCACACTCCATCGCCCAGGCTGCAGTATAGTGGCACGTTCTCTGCTCACTGTAACCTCCACCTCCTGGGTTAAAGCAATTCTCCAGCCTCAGCCTCCCAAGTAGCTGGGATTACAGGCACCTGCCACCACACCTGACTAATTTTTTGTATTTTTAGTAGAGATGGGGTTTCACCATGTTGGCCAGGCTGGTCTTGAACTCCTGACCTCAGGCAATCCGCCCGCCTCAGCCTCTCAAAGTGCTGGGATTACAGGCATGAGCCACCACGCCTGGCTATTCATGTATCTTTTTATCAGAAGTAATTATGGACTTCCTTTCTCCCTGGCCTAACTGGAATCTGTGGACTCTGTGGCATGCTGTTTTCTGGTTGAAATGGGATTACTGAGTCAGGAAGCTGTACCTTTCTGGTACATTCCCAAAGAATCTAACACATCACTTTGAAGCCTCAGTCCCCTCCCTCTCTGGTGAGTCTTGGCGTGTTATCACATGGTTTCCTTGTTTCATGCAGAAGGGCAGATGAGGAAAACACTGTGCCCTTCATTGATTGGCATTCATACTTGCTCTACTGAGAGAGCAAAGAGGCCTTATACCATCACCCAGAAAGGCTGCAGCTCCCATTTCTGATGGCCACTCAGTTGGTAGCAGATCAGGCTTCCCTTTGCCTTCTTAGCTTCCAGGGCAGGATTCAGCTTCCCAACTCAGTAATCCCTTTCCAACTGGAAAACTTAGAATGCCACAGCATTCACAAATTTCCACTTAGAGAACCTCCTCTACAGTGTATTTTCCAGACCCAGTTGTTTTATTTTTAAATCCACAAACTTTCATTCTTTCATTGTAACTAATTATGACCACCATATCATAGACTTTTCCTCCCTGGTAAAAAAAAAAAAAACACTGGGGTTTCCTCAAAAATTTAAGCCTGTCCGTGGAAGGAACATCATCATCCTGCCAGTTACAATGGATACAAGGTAGAAAAGGACTTTGCAACCTGGTGGGAGGGCAGAGAGAAGGGATGGGGGAATCAGGATGAGATATGGTCAAGGATGGGTCCAGACACACCATCTTACCTGGCCTCAAGGTATTATCCAACAATGTGGTCAAGTGAACCCAAAAAACCCAGACCTAGTAAGCAAGGTAGCTCTGCCTGCTTCCCTTGTTCATGACCCGAGGCCCCAAAGCCAGAGGGCTCACAAGAACATGACCAAGAAAGGAAGTCAAAGGTATATTTATAAAACTAACAAAAGCAATCCCAGAAATCATCTTTGGAAACCTAGGAAGTCTCTGGAATCTTAGAACCTGCAGAGACCTCCCCTTCAACAGAAACTGAATTTTCAGAGAAAACATCAAGACTTTAGGGAGGTAGATTCACTTATCCAAAGAACATACAGATCCCATAAATGTTCACCCTGGCCAACAGTCTCCCTGCTCAGGACACCGAAAATAGAACTACCACGTTTCTACCCATCACAAACCCAACCACAGACTATGGGTGCCAGAAGGGCAAGAAGGGAGAGTCCAGCCCCCAGAGTAACCCAGTGATGGATCCCAAAGGGCCACACCTGATCCCACAATGTGAAATTGGTGTCCTCAAGCTCAGATATCTGTTTCTGGGAGAGAGGAGGAAAAGGAGGAGAGAATCAGAAAGAGTCCTCAGGCTTCCAACAAGGATAGAAGCGTGTTCATATCTTCCGCTATGGAAATACAACTGGGTCTGGGTTCTTGAGAGCCTGTGGATGAGTTGGGCAAGGCCAGGGGTCCCCCTCCAAGCAGTGCACCCGACCTCCAAAATGAAATCTCTGGGTTCCTTTCCAAAATATGAACTCGATTTGTATGTTCTTTTCTTCAAATGTGGAAACGATGAGCTCACTGCAATATTTTTTTTTCAGTTTTCTTTGGAACCAACATTTGACCTCAGGAGCCAATCCAAGCCTCATGTGTTTGGTGAACCTTTCCCTTGCTCTGTATCCCCAGAACTCAGCATAGGGCCTGGCTCAGTACAGGCAACCACTGGATGTCTACTGAATGAATGAGTTGCTTGTGGGCCCCTGGAGCAGAGTGAGACGCCAAGCTTCACATTCTTTATGGGCATAGCATGTCTCAGGGGAACTTCCCTGTGCCAGCATTTGATTTGGCCATGCCTCCTTCCTGATAGGCTGAAAGACGTCCCTTGTGTGTCTCCCTCTGCTGGAACACTGTTTACTACATGGCTTTCCGCCTGCAGGCCCAAGGCCAACAATCTAGCCCATGAATTAATGACTTTCAGCAGCAAAGAAGCCCAGTAGACCTTTGAAAGGGTCTACTACTCTCAACCAGGCAGCAGGGCAACCTTAACTTTTTCACTGTAAAAGGGCAGACTAATATAGGCGGAACTGGATTTGTAATAAGAAATGAACACACTCTCTTTGGTGGTAACGGTAAGATGATTCATTTCCAGGATCCGAGAAAACCTTACGCCAGTGTTTATGTAGCAGAAGCTCCTTCATTTGGAGTATGCTAAAGGCAGGGGGTTGCAAGACATTACAGCTACGCACTTACAGAATCTAACAAGTAGTTGCCATACTGCTCATAGAGACCCAACAAAGACAAAGGGTCAGAGAAAGTGTCTAGCTCTGCCTGGCATCTGTCTCAACATCTTTGCCAACACATGCTTCACTTCATCAAGAAAGAAAGAGGGAAACTTCTGCTTCCAACTATGATGGAGTGGTTGGTACCAGTCTAGCCCTCCCACCACGTGTTAATCAGTTTGCATTGCTACAAAGGAATACCTGAGGCTGGGTAATTTATAAAGAAAAGAGGTTTACTTTGGCTCATGGTTCTGCAGGCTGAACACGAAGCATGGTGCCAGCATCTGCTTCTGGTAAAGGCCTTTGGATGCTTATAATCATGGCAGAAAGCAAGTGGAGAGCAGGTGCATCACATGACAAGAGAGGGAGCAAGGGTGGGAGGAGGTGCCAGGCTCCTTTAAACAAACAGCTCTTGCATGAAGTAACAGAGCAAGAATGCATTCATCACCACAGGGAGGGCATCAAGCCATTCATGAGGGATCTGCCTCCATGACCCAAACATCTCCCACCAGGCCCCATCTGCAATACTGGGGATCACATTTCAACTTTAGATTTGGAGATTCAAACTATATCAGGCCAGGTGCAGTGGCTCACGCCTGTAATCTCAGCACTTGTGGGAGGCCAAGGTGGGGGGATCACTTGAGGTCAGGAGTTCAAGATCAGCCTAGGCAACATGGCGAAATGCTGTCTCTACTAAAAATGCAAAAATTAGCTGGGCGGTAGTGGTATGCCCCTGTAATCCCAGCTACTCTGGAGGCTGAGGCAAGAGAATCATTTGAGTCTACGAGGCAGAGGTTGCAGTGAGCCGAGATCACACCACTGCACTTCAGCCTGGGCAACAGAGGGAGACTCCATCTCAAAAAGAGAAAAGAAGGTATCATTGATGGAACCTGGGTAAAGTGTACATAGGACTCCTGTATTATTTCTTCCAACTGCATGTGAATCTACAATTTATCTCAAAGTTAAAAGATTAATTATATATACTCATAATATTTTATACATTAATTATTAAATATTATAATATATAATTAATATATTAAAATGTTTACAATATTAAATTCATATATAGCTAGATCAATATCTGCAAACACCACCAACATCCATCAACAGGAGAATGGATAAACAAATTGTGGTTTCTTCACTCAATGAAAACTACTCAGTGTTATTGATGAATCTCAGCAATAAAAAGGAATGACTATTGATAATTCAACAATATAGATGAATCCAAAAACAAAAAGCAAAAAAGTTATATTGACCAAAAGAAGCTAGACACAAAAGAACATATACTTTTTATTCTATCTGAAATTCTAGAACAGGCAGAAGTGGCCTGTTCTATCTATTGTGGCCTGTCTATCTATTGTGATAGAAATCAGAAAGTCATTACCTCTGGAAGATCGGTGAAGAATTGCCTAGAAAATGACACTAGAGAATTTTCAGGAGTGATGGAAATATGTTTTATGTTGTTTGGGGGTAGCAGTTACAAAGATATATACAGTTGTCTAAACTGATTAAATGTTTAAAATCTATGAATTTAGGTATGTAAAGTATACCTCAATAAAACAGAGCTGTAATTTCCTTAAAAAAAATGTTCATGAAAAGATACCATTCCGAAAGTGACAAGGCAAGTCACAGCATACAAGTGGCTGTTTATCACACATATAACCAATGAAGGGCTTATATCCATAACAGAGAACTCACACGAATAAGAAAAGTACAGACACCCCAACGGAAAAATAAGCAAGTGATTTGAACAAGCCCATCACAAAAGAAGATATGCAAATGTCCAATCAACATATGAAAAATTATCAATATGATCAGTCATCAGGGAAAGGCAAAGTCAAACCACAAGGAGAGACCACTGCATATCCACCAGAATAGCTGAAATTAAGAACACTGATAATGCCAAGTGTAAGCAAAGATGTAGAGAGCAACAGGAACTTTCACAGGCTGGAAGAAATATAAATTGGGCTGGGTGCAGTGGCTCATGCCTGTAATCCCAGCATTTTGGGATGCTGAGGTGGGTGGATCACTTGAGCTCAGGAGTTTCAGATCAGCCTGGGCAACATGCTGAAACTCTGTCTCTAATAAAAATACAAAAATTAGCTGGACATGGTGGCGCACACCTGTAGCCCTAGTTACTCAGGAGGCTGAAGGAGGAGAATTGCTTGAACCAAGGAGGCGGAGGTTGCCATGAGCTGATATCACACCACTGCACTCCAGCCTGGGTGATAGACCGACACTCTGTCTCAAGAAAAAATTTAAAGAAATATAAATTGATCCAATCAACTTATAAAATTGTTTGACATTAGCTATTCAAGCTGGACATATACATCCAGCAATTCCACTCCTAAGTGTATACCCACCAAAGATGCAAGTACCCCTGCAAACAAGAAAAGACATGTGTAAGAATATTCCTAACAGTATCACCCATAATAGTATGAAACTAGGAACAACTCAAATGGTCATCAAATGTGGGTTAGTTAAGCATAGTGAGTATATTTTTACAGTAAAATACAATGTAGCTATGAAAATGAATAAACTGATGCTATACACTTAACTACCATGATGAAACTCACAATCTAATGTTGAGTGAAAGCAGCCAGCACAAACATGTATAATGCATGTGGTATGATGCAATTTATCTAAAATTCCAAAACCTACTAAATGATGATATTCTACATATATATGCTTAGATAGTAAATCTCAAAAGCAAAGTGAAAAAATAATTGCCATAAAGATCAAAATGATAGCTCCCTGTGAGGGGAGACTGAGGGTAATAATTAGGAAGTGAGGATTGGGGGTGTTGGCAAAATTCTATTTCTTTACCTGAGTGGTGGCAAAACAGTATTTACTTTATAATAATTTGTTAAGCTGTACATTTGTTTGATGCATTTTTCTGTAGTGTGCTGTGTCATAACATAATAAAAGAAAGTTTAAAAAGGAAAAAAAGGAGAATACACACAAATGTTGAGGGCCTAAGAGTAGGGAACTTTTGAATAATTTCTTTTTCTTACCTTCTGTAGCTGTTTCATTTTCCAAAGTAATGGAGAATTAGTGATAGAGAGCAGGGAGTATGGAAACAGACTGTGCCTTAATTCAAATCCCAGCTCTCTCTCAGCAGGTCCGTGACCTTGGGCAACTTGCTTAAACTTTCTATGCTCCTGGCTCCTTATCTGTAAAATGAGGATAATAATAGTAACTGCCTTATTGGGTTGGTTGCACACACAGAAACAGCAAATTCTCAATCCGTAGTAAGCCCTGTGTTAGCTGTTATCAGAATGTCTAAATTACCTTTATAAGGAAAAAAAAAAGTAAAATGCAGTTTTCAGCCTATAGCATTCATCACACTTCACTATGATTCTTTTTCTTCTCTACCTGACAGTGGGCACCACAAGGGCAGAAACAGCATCTGCCTTGAAACACTTTGTCATCCCAGCATGCAGCACAGGGCCTAAGTAAAAGGAGTCCAGGTGTTTTGCTTTTAATGCAGTGCCATGGTCATAGTAGAATATAGAGAGTGACCCTCCACAGCCCAAGTCTTGCCTCCATCCTTGCTCCCCAAGGAGAGGCTCAGACATACATACCATGTAGCCTAAAAGTAGCCACCTCTCTGGGGTCCTCGGTCCCCTTGCCTCTCTCTTGGGAACAGTCCAGGGAATGATGGGAAGGACCCCTTGGCCTCATTACTGGGAAAGGATGAGGATGGAGAACAGGGAATGGGGTTGAGAGGTTCCAAAGGAGACCCACCTATTCCCTAAAAGGGCCATACATGCCTGAATGGTTCAGGAGAAACCCAACTCTGACCAGCTGTGTGCCTCAAGGTAGTCCCAAGGGGACTAGGGAAGGCAGCCCCAGGACTGTGGGCCACTCCTGAGCAGAAACTGTGGGCTATCTTGGTGGGCTCAAGGCTCAAGCTGGCTCCTCTGTGGTCAGTGACATGGTGACAACTCCTCCCTATGCGCAAAGTCCTTCCACAAACATCAATCCATTTACTCTTCCTAACAGGCCAGCGAGCTGATCTATCACTCATTTTACAAGGTAGGAGGCTGCAACAGGCACAGCAAGCTCAGACTATGGTCATCCAGCCCTGACCTCAACCCTTATCCTTCCTTTCCTTCAATTTCTCCCTAGGTCTGTCTTCCTAGAAGACCAGGTAGGTGCCACATGGGCCAGGATGACCTTAGTCCCCGCAAGGTGCAGGACATTCGAGTTAGCCCTCAAGACCCTTGACCCTTCCTCATTTCCAAGGAACAGTCAGGAAAAATGGCCTGGGGAGGACACTCAGCCTAGGGGTTAGGCCCAGAGAGGGATTCCAACCCAGACCCGTATGATTTCATGGCCCATCATAGCTCTTGCAGGGCCCACTGCAAAGCA
Source organism: Colobus angolensis palliatus (assembly GCF_000951035.1). Lineage (NCBI taxonomy): Eukaryota > Metazoa > Chordata > Mammalia > Primates > Cercopithecidae > Colobus > Colobus angolensis. The sequence goes on from NW_012116422.1 coordinate 2,864,540, forward strand.
TGGCCTCCTCAGGTGGGAGTGCTGTCCAATCCACATGCCGAGGGGAGAGAAGTACAAAGGGCCCTACAAGAAGAAAGGCATCCAGGAAGTCAAGGATCCCCAGAACATGGCATCTCTGGGTTTCCCAGCAGAGAAATGAAGCAGTTTAGAGTTTGTAAGAGAAAGAATGGGGTTTCAGAGCGGAACAATTAAGATAGGTGGAGAAAGGCTTCCTAAGTGAGGAGTAGGGTTTTTTTAAATCTAGATCCTCATTAGATTAAAAAACCCCTCAGCCAGACACAGTGGCTCACCCCTGTAATCCCAGCACTTTGAGAGGCCAAGGCGGGCAGATCACCTGAGGTCCAGAGTTTGAGACCAGCCTGACCAACATGGAGAAACCCTGTTTCTACTAAAAATACAAAATTAGCCAGGCATTGTGGTGCATGCCTGTAATCCCAGCTACTCGGGAGGCTTAGGCAGGAGAATTACTTGAACCCGGGAGGCGGAGGTTGCGGTGAGCCGAGATCGTGCCACTGCACTCCAGCCTGGGCAACAAGAGCAAAACTCCACTAAAAAAAAAGAAAAAACCCTCATAGGGTAGGCACTGCATTAAAAAAAAACAAAACACCTGGATTCCTTTTACTCAGACCCTGTGCTGCGTGCTGAGATGACAGAGTGCTTCAAGTCAGATGCTGTTTCTGCCCTTATGGTGCCCACTGGTACCAGCTGGTACAGATGGGTCTGGGATTCTTTAGGATGGAGCTAGAAGAGAGGTGGGCTTAAACCTCACAGGGTAGAAGCTGCTGCTTACTGGTCCAAAATCACGCTCCCTTGAGCCACTTAAACAGCCTAGACAGCAGGCCATCACCACAGACGGCTACTGAGATGTGAGTTAGAAACAGCCCCTGCTCTGAGCTCCAGCGGTGCAGTTAGTGCGTGGTACTTACACAGAAATAGCCCTGGCTCCATTTCCAGTATCTGTCCCAGCAATTTCCGCTCCTAACGTCAAAATGAAAACAGAATCCAGCTAATTGAAGAGAACCACCCCATGTATCCTGGCTCAGGCTGTGCTGGGTCAGGCCAGACTGACAACCTCAGGACAGCCTTCTTTTCTGTTCCCTTGGAAGACATTTGGTCCTCAAAAGACTTTTAACCTTTTGAACTTTAGCTGGGAAGGATGAAGTGCTTCATGCTGAACCCAGAAGGGAGACAAACTGTTGCACCAGCAAACCAGGCTGAAAGAAGGCCGAAGGGCAAAGCCAGCCCTGCTCACCCCACCCCACACGCAGGACGGGGGAGAACTGAAACATCGGCAGCAGTGCCGGCAGTGACCTCCTTCACCTTCGACAGGCAGCACCTGCTCTGATCAGAACCTGGGATTTGGAGGAAGGGGTGGTATCTCATACAACTAGTGTGGGCTTTGGCTTCCCGTAGAATTGTGGATGTGCAGATAAGGACTGACACACTACACTCGGCTCTGACCCCGCACATGCTGTGTACCCAGGTTAGTAGTATTGGACTCTATGCAGACTATGTGATCTTGTGCAGAGCTGAGTTGTCTTGGTTTTCTCCTCAACTAATTTCTCAAATACTTCATTGAATAACAATTTAAAGGGGCCTAGCAGGTGCCAGGCAGAGTAACGAGCTTGGGGCTGGAGAGGAGTAACAGCCAGTTCCTGTTCTCAAGCAACTCACTCAGTGGGGCAAACTACACACATTCCACAAGAGCTTGCACTCACCCTCAGGAGATCACATTTAAAATCAAGAAAGCCCAGTCAAGGCATGTGGTATAGTTTAGACCCGTGTCCTACCCAAACCTCATGTCGAATTGTAGTCCCCAGTGTTGGAGGTGGGGCCTGGTGGGAGATAACTGGATCATGGGGGTGGTTTTCTCATGGCTTAACACCATCTCCCTTGGTGCTGTTCTCAGGATAGTGAGTTCTCATGAGAGCTGGTGATTTAAAAGTGTATAGTAAGGCCAGGCACAGTGGCTCACGCCTGTAATCCCAACACTTTGGGAGGCCGAGGCAGGTGGATCACTTGAGGTCAGGAGTTCAAGACCAGCCTGGCCAACATGGTAAAACCCCATCTCTACTAAAAAAAAATAAAAAATACAAAATAAAAAAACTAGCTGGGAGTGGTGGCCAGGTGTCTGTATTCCCAGCTACTTGGGAGGTTGAGTCAGGAGAATCACTTGAACTCAGGAGGTATAGGTTGCAATGAGCCAAGACTGCATCACTGCATTACAGCCTTGGTGACAGAGCGACACTCTGCCTCAAAAAAAAAAAACAAAAAAAACTGTGTAGTACATTCCCCCTTACTCTCTCTTGCTCTTGTGCCTGCTCCTGTCGTATGAGACAACTGCTCCCCTTTCGTCTTTCACAATGATAGTAAGCTTCCTGAAGCCTCCCCAGAAGCTGAGCAGATGCCAGCATCATGCTCCCTCCACAGCCTGCAAAACTGTGAGCCAATTAAATTTTTCTTTATAAATTATCCAGTCCCAGGTATTTCTATAGCAATGTGAGAACAGACTAATACAACATGCCTGCCTGACTGCCCAAATTCTAAATGTCTGTTTCTGTCTGCCCCACAAGTTCCAACACATTCCTTTTCGGCTAAGACACAGAAACGGGAGCTAAAACGTAATCCATTATACCATTAATACCAAAATCGGGTGCAGAGCTTCTGGTCTGTCCAGAAAGTGAGTCTGGGAGAAGGGAACAGATAACACCACACAGGAGGAGGCGGCATGAGTGTTGTGAGGCTCAACCATGGCCCCTGGGTGCCTAGTCCCTAGCACTAGTGCCTAGTGCTCAAGTGCCTCCATGAGACTCCAGCGGCATTTTTAATCAATGTATGATCTGATGCTCCAAAAGTCTGAGGCTACTTAATTGCAGCACTGTGACCTAGGTGTCCGGACCACCAGGAAGTAAGTACCCAAGAATCCCTGATCCATTAAGGGGATGAGCCTCCACACTTGGGGAGCCTTCCATCCCAGATAGGGACCCCAGGATGCAAGAAAGAGCACACTGATTTAGCCACTTGGCTTTTCTTTGCCATCCTACTTTGCTACAGTTTCCAATAAACTTCAGTACCTAGCAGTAAGTTGGACCTAAAGAAGAATTTAGAAACGTGAGTGGAATTCACAGAGGCAGAATTGCACTGCTGAGAGGGACACCTGCAAGTGAGTCAGGTTAGATTGCTCCCAGACATACGCTACTTCCCTGTCACCACCTAGATGTCATCACTGAAATGAAACACTCATGAAATCATAGATTTATATCTTTGCCATTTATTTTTTAAAATCTTATTCAAAATATTAAATAATAGTTTCAGATATGAAAAAAATTACTGCAATAAAATGGTTCGGGGTATTTCCATTGTGCTTCCCTTCCTTATTAGGAAAGTACACTCTCCACCCAAGAGACAGGATGGACGGCCTTCTTCCAGCTCTACATAAAGCGCAAGCCCACTGGCTCACCCGGGCCCTGCTTAACATCTCTTAGGGCCATGTTTTCTAAAAAGCTGTAGTAACACTTGTAAGTTAACCATGGTTCAAATCACATATTTACATATTGGTCAATTCTTTATGATAGAAAGACAAACATAAATGAAATATAGTAAATAATTTCCAGTTGCCATAAAAAACAAAGAAAAGAAAACAAGTGTGGGGGAAAAAAGGTCATTGTACACAAATATCCTTTATGTATACAAACAATTTCATTCAGGTATAATTTTAACTTGGAAGACCTAGATACGGGGCCGGGCGCGGTGGCTCAAGCCTGTAATCCCAGCACTTTGGGAGGCCGAGACGGGCCGATCACAAGGTCAGGAGATCGAGACCATCCTGGCTAACACAGTGAAACCCCGTCTCTACTAAAAAATACAAAAAAACTAGCCAGGTGAGGTGGCGGGCTGTGGTCCCAGCTACTCAGGAGGCTGAGGCAGGAGAATGGCGTAAACCCGGGAGACGGAGCTTGCAGTGAGCTGAGATCCGGCCACTGCACTCCAGCCTGGGTGACAGAGCGAGACTCCGTCTCAAAAAAAAAAGAAAGACCTAGATACAGTATTATTTAAGTAATAATGGCCCCTAAGATTTATTCAAATTTACTGTAAAATAATAAATGAAGTAAACAAATCTGATATAACTTTAAACTCTGCCCATTGCTTGAAACCTTGGAGGAACCCATGCTACAATCAATTGTTAACTAAAAGCAATTGTACATGTATTTAGCATTTTACCAGTTTCTACTTCTAAATATAGTAATTCCAACCAAAAAAATAGTAGTATCTCTGTAACATTTTATCTATGTCCACTGCAAGCTGCAGAGTCTCTGTTGCCAAGATTTCTTGACACATTTAATGTTTTACCTAAAATTGTGGTCAGATTGAGCAATATCGTTATCCTAAATTATGTTTAAATTATCTAAAAATATCCAAAGCAGTTTTCTTGGAAGAAAAAAAAATACTACTCAAATCCAAAGCATTATCACCCATGTCCTTGTACATTACAGTTTGGGAACACAAAAAAATGTGTGGATAAAAAATAGTATTTGAATGGCAGAGAATGAATGTGAGTCAGCAGTAACAGATATGTTAGAACTTAGTTACAAGTTTGGGATCTTTTGAAAGTAGCATCACTAATCCTTCCAGAAGAAGCATAATAAATCTAAAACAATAAAAACTAACAGTGTAAATATAAGATAATGCTTAACTCACATTTTCGACACCTGACTAAACTCAGCTCTAAAAGTACAGATAAAAAATTATATACTCGTTTGTGACATTTAATTTCCAAAGCACCAAGGCAAAAGAGAGACCCACCTCTCATTTAAGTACCAATTGCCTATGGCAAACATCTGCACAACATCATAGAAAAAGTCAAGCAAATAAAATTACATAATAAGCAAATTCAAATCACAGTGCTTTAAAAAATATAATCATTGGTAATCTTCAAAGAAGGCATTGCCTCATTAACATTCTGATCTAGGCGATGGTATTCCACTGTTTTGGAACAAAGGCCATCACGCCATTTCCTGCTTTGAACCAGAAGAAAAATCTGGAAAACAAAAGTAATTAAATAGGCAAAAGAGAAAACAGAGAATATGGTAAACATTTTTACAACAAGTGAAATATCTCTCTTCTAAGTTTCTAAATATAAAACACAAAATATCAACAACAAAAAAAGCTATTTTAGGCCGAGGCAGGCAAATCACTTGAGCCCAGGAGTTCGAGACGGGCCTGGGCAACATGGTGAAACCCCATCCCTAGAAAAAATATAAAACTATCCAGGCATGGAGGCGCTTGCCTGTAGTCCCAGCTACTCAGGAGGCTAAGGTGGGAGGATCTCTTAAGCCCAGGAGGCAGAGATCACAGTAAGCCGTGACAGCACCACAGCACTCCAGCCTGGGTGACAAAGCAAGACCCTGTCTCAAAAAAAAAAAAAAAGCTATTTTGCTTTCCATCTTGTAAACAAGGCTAAACAGTGCTTCTCGAATTTCAATATACATAGGAAGAGCCCAGGAATCTACTTGTTTAACAAGTCCCTTAGATGTTCATAATAGAGATGGCCAAACACTAAACAGTGGGATATAATATCAGCAGCACTCAAGGTTCTGTCTACCCATAAACACTTACAAAGCTAGCAATATATCACTAAATACAAACAACCAGAACAGTTGGTTGGTTTGCTTTTTTGTGAACTATTATTAGATTCACCGATTCTCAAAGCTGGAAGGCATTTTGAAATTATCAGGTCCAGTTTCACTATTTGTCAGGTAAGGAAATCAGGGCCCCGAAGGGGAAGGTGGCTTTCAGGGTTACAAAGCAAGTTACAATAAAGTCAAGAACTGAAACTTCCTGACCAGTAAGTATTAAAAAAGGAATTGTGTATTTAATCTCCCTGTAAGTATTTTAAAAGGCTTAACTATTCAGCTCTGGGACTGTACAGTGCCAACATGTACCCTCACACTCAGTGTGAATGTATCCTGTCCTAAAGATATCTCTGTGCCTCATGTAATCCAGCAAACTGGTAATAGCACAGAAATGTTCATCACAATATTATTTCTGAACCAAAAATTGTAAACCATGAATCCATTATGTTTTTAGCCAGACACAGTGGCTCACGCCTATAATCCCAACTACTTGGGAGGCTGAAGTGGGAGGATTATTTGAGGCTAGGAGTTCACCAGCGTGAACAACATAGCAAGATCCTGTCTCAAAAAAAAAAATGATGTTTTTAAAGAATATTAAGGATATGGAAAATGCTCATGATTGGTCAGGTAAAATTCAAGACATAAAACTCTATGAGATAGGCGGGGTGCAGTGGCTCACGCCCGTAATCCCAACACTTTGGGAGGCTGAAGTGGGTGGATCACTTGAGGCCAGGAGTTCGAGACCAGCCTGGCCAACACGGCAAAATCCCGTCTCTACTGAAAATACAAAAATTAGCCAGGTGTAGTGGCCCGCGCCTATAGTCCCAGTTACTCAAGAGGCTGAGGCACGAAAATTGCTTGAACCTGGGTGAACCTGGGAGGTGGAGGTTGCAGTGAGCCAAGATCGCACCACTGCACTCCAGCCTGGGAGACAAAGTAAGACTGTCTCCAAAAAAAAAAACTGTGAGATAATATTCTTTAAAAATTATAACATACACCTATATGTATAAATTATGTGCACATTTATAGACCAGAAATACACCAAAATGTTAATAATGCTGAGAAGTAGTTTAAATTTTCTTTTCTAAACTCTTCTGTTTTCTCAATTCCCTAAAATAAACATGTAACACTTTATAACCAGAAAAAAAAAATTAGCCGGGCGCGGTGGTTCAAGCCTGTAATCCCAGCACTTTGGGAGGCCGAGACGGGCGGATCACGAGGTCAGGAGATCGAGACCATCCTGGCTAACACGGTGAAACCCCGTCTCTACTGAAAAATACAAAAAACTAGCCGGGTGAGGTGGCGGGCACCTGTAGTCCCAGCCAGCCACTCAGGAGGCTGAGGCAGGAGAATGGCGTAAACCCGGGAGGCGGAGCTTGCAGTGAGCTGAGATCCGGCCACTGCACTCCAGCCTGGGTGACAGAGCGAGACTCCGTCTCAAAAAAAAAAAAAATTAAAAGATCATTAAGTTCAATATTAATAAATTAAAAGACAAGTATTAACACTTTCTCCACAAGTATTCCTACTGAAGTAATGATGCCAAATTAAGACATAAACCCTTAAAAAAAAAAATCACTGGGCTTTGGTGTTGCTCATTAAGAAATAGGACTATTTCTTTTTTTAGAAGTACATACATTCAAGCATTCTGTCTGCAGTGTGTTAAAATACACAACAGACTTACGTGCTGATTAGACATCTCAATATTTTACTATGAATTTAAACTTCACTGAAAAAAAGGAAAGAGGGCTGGGCATGGTGGCTCATGTCTATAATCCCAACACTTTGGGAGGCCAAGGTGGGAGGATTGCTTGAGCCTGGGAGTTCAAGACCAGCCTGGGCAACATAGCGAGACCTCGTCTCTACAAATAATAATAATTTTTAAAAATTTAATTTAATAATTTTTAAAAATTAGGTGTGGTAGTGTGCATCTGTAGTCTCACCTACTCGAGAGGCTGAGGCAAGAGAATTACTTAAGCCTAGCAGGTGGAGGCTCCAGTGAGCTGTGATTGTGCCACTGTACTCCAGCTTGGGTGACAGAGTGAAACCCACTACACATTTTTTTGCAAAAAAAAAAAGAAAGAACCCTGAATCATCAAAAGCATTATGACTGAAATAAAGGGCTAAAAAAATCCCAAACTTACCTTCCTTTTGTTGTGATATGTAATGTAAACAACAGCAATGCAAAAAGCAAAAATAATAAGATGAAAAAAGAAATGGCTGTCTTCCTCTTCTATATTTGAGGATGGCATCTTAAAAGATTTCACTGACTGTTCAATTTCCATGTAACCCCTGTTTTCTTCCAAGGTGTCATCAGACTCATCGTCGTCCCTGGGGCCTGTGGTCCAGTCATAATCTGGTTCTCCATAATCGCCATTGTCTAGAGTGTCTTTGGCTGTGGATGGAGAACTGTTCAGCATGAGAAGATCCTCCTCCTCCATACTAGGATCTTCATTGTTATCAGCTTCCTCTTGAGACAGGGGAGTAGGTGAGAGATGAGGGGCCACAGATGCTCCTCCACTTTTCTCGGTACTCGTTGTGGGAGGGAGGGTGGTACTAATTTGGGAAATAGAAGGTTTGGTTTGGTTTTCACGTGTTAAAGCATTCACATTTGGGGTAGAAATATCTGAGTTGAGTACAGTTGGGCTCGGTGAATCAGTCCGTGATACAACTGAAACAAAGAATATTAAACTGAAATCTCCAACTTTATCTCCACCAAGCTAAAAGCATATTTACCCAAATTTTACACTAAGCATTTCTCTCTGCTAAATTCCTATAACTGTCTCGAAAACTAGTTATTAAGTCTCAATAGCCAGCAATCAGTTACATTTCTTCTTAGTCAGTTATTCTTCAGATAACTGCTTTGCTAGATCCTAACAACTTAAGCAGCACAAAAGACCTACTGCATTATACAGCCTGCCACCAAAAGAAAAGAAAAAGGTCTGACTTTAGGTCACGGTGGCAAAGTCCACATACATCACCCATCCCCTCTGTTTTCATTTCATAAAGGGTGTGGACTTCAGTTATCTTGCCCAGACTCTACCTGATCCCTAGAACAGAACAGTAGGAAGTGGCTGATTCTCACTCAAGTAGGTCCAAGAAAAGATACGGAGTTTGGACCTAAATACTTTCAACACAAAATAATAAATTCAGAGGAAGCTAAAAGCAAGCTGTAGACAGTAATTCTAAGTGATACTTGAACTAGAGGACTCCCTCTCCTAAATTAAAAAAAAAAAGAAAAAGAAGGATCCTTACAAAGAAGAAAAAACTTCTAAAGGAGAAGCATCTGAAACTGGATGCTTTAAGTATTTTAAAAGGCTTAACTATTCAGCTCTGGGACTGTTCTGTGTCTTGTCCTATAGATGTCTCTTGTGCCTCATGTAATCCAGCAAACTGGTAACAGCACAGAAATGTTCATCACAATATTATTTCTGAACCAAAAATTGTAAACCATGAATCCATTATGTTTTTAGCCAGGCACAGTGGCTCACGCCTATAATCCCTGAGAGCTAAGGGACAACTAGACTATTTTAAAGATGGGGGCAGGGCGCGGTGGCTCAAGCCTGTAATCCCAGCACTTCGGGAGGCCGAGACGGCGGATCACGAGGTCAGGAGTTCGAGACCATCCTGGCTAACATGGTGAAACCCCGTCTCTACTAAAAAATACAAAAAGCTAGCCAGGCCGAGGTGGCAGGCGCCTGTAGTCCCAGCTACTCAGGAGGCTGAGGCAGGAGAATGGCGTAAACCCGGGAGGCGGAGCTTGCAGTGAGCTGAGATCC